>NC_139578.1:34721025-34793525 GCF_946808225.1 Silurus aristotelis
CATCTGCCATTGTTATGGGTTTGACTTAGACAGCTGTGTGTGTGTGTGTGTGTGTGTGTGTGTGTGTGTCTGTGTATGTGTGTGTTTGGGGTCAGCAGTTGGGGAGAATGATTGACATGTGTTTGTGAGGATAGGGGAGGGGCATGGGTAATCACGTAGCCCAGGTTCTGCCTACACACTTCACACTAAGCAATAACAGCCTGCTAAACTACTAGCATGCTAATACTCCACAGGCTGAGACACGTTAACAGACACAAGCCTGGTTTTGAAACAGAACTCAGAAGGCTAGCAATTACATTTACATGTAACAAAACTAAGGGTGCTTCTTTTATTCACTACATGAATAAACACTACACTAGCATGAAATACTTCCATTCAATTCAATTTGTTAACAAAAAGCTAGCCATCTGGCACAAAGGTAACTATGTGCTAATAATCAGCTAGTTCAGTTGTTCAGCATTTACCTCATGTTTCCAGCTAAATAACTAGCAAGCTAGTGTGTGCGTTTCCAGACGTCTTTGTCTCCCCACTGTATCAAGGATTAGCTGTGGTTAATGTGGGTTTTCATATAGTGTGTGTGTGTGTGTGTGTGTGTGTTTGTGTCTGTGTGTGGCTTCTTTTTTGTGATCTCACTCCTCATGTGAGCGGCATAATGACTCTAAAACACCAATTTAACAGTCGTTAATGTTAATTAACTGCTATCAGGAAATCCCAGCAGCAACCAGACACAGATTTTCTATGAAAAACATCATTACCTCTGTAGTGTCAGTATTTAACAAGGTTATCATTACTCTGTAGTGTCAGTAAAGTCGCAGGTGTTTTTTCAGATGTTTCTGTACCCAGGCACTGTTGAGATTCTCTTGAGATTTCACTCTAGAGATACCTTTCAGGAACAAGGTTCCTCATCCTGTTTTTGATGTTCCACCTAAGAGTGACACTCTCAGTCTGATGCTGAGATCACATGACGAGTTACTGTCTGCTTGAAATCATGATCCGTTCTTAGGTCCTTGCTGTGAGTCTGTGGCGACGAACTCAGAGTGGAATAATCATTAAACTCCTTATTTCTAGAAAACGAGGTGTTAACAAGGAAATGGTCTCCAGGTGCTGCTGATAGATAGTGGGAAGTCTCTCGTGGTGTATCCATGTCCCCTGATTCTTATACCTGACTTGTGATCATCCATGTTCTGGACATGCAGGTGTTTGTAAAATGTACTTACGTGCATTAAAGTGTATTTGTGTGGTCTGGCATGAAGAGTGATGTAGCACGAAACTGCAAAACCTTTCCCACATGTCAGATAGCAGTGACAGGGAAATCCAATCATGTTGTTCCCACCTGCACCATTACAACCCATTGTGGTTAAGAATGAACTGTTCGAGTTGATTGTGTTGGCCCCCTGCCCAAGACATGCTCCGGGAAATTGTTATTTGTTAACCCTCATGTCTGCTGCCACCTGGTTCCCAGAAGCTTTTCAAAGTGCACACTCGAGTCGAGGACTGCCGTCAAACGGTGGATGAATTCTGTACTACGTTTTGCCTGCCCATATCTATACAAACTGATCGGGCTTAAACGTTATGTCCCCAGTTGTTTTCTCGGGTAGTTTGAGATTTGGTGCCAGGATCCTCACTGTGACTGTGTATCTTGCTCAGATAACCAACAAATTCTGTTTTGTCTGTGGTTCTAATGGTTGCCCTGACTGCAGGTAACTGAAGGTGGAATTGTTATCCCACCTTCTCCAGAGGTTGAGAGTCTTCACCTTGGTGAAGGTAGGTATTAGTACCTCTATTAATACCTCTGAGGTATTAGTGTGGAGGTTTGCCTACCATTTTACATGAAGAAATCAGTGCACTAAATTGAAAGATTCCCAGGTTTATTTTCTGATGATCCACCTCACACGATGGTAGGTGTAGGTGATTATGCCCCCATTAGGCAGCATACATACAGAGCAAACCCAATTAAGATAAGCAATTATGAGGAAAGAAACTGCATACAGGAGTAAACCTGCCCCAATGTAAGCCCTTGGTGTTCTTCTTGTATTTTAGTGCCCAAGGAAGGTTCCTTCTTTTGCTTCTGAACAGATTAGAGGAAAGTGAGTGCTGTAACTAAACCTGCTATGTTCTTTCTTCCTGGAATGGAAGAGTGTGTTGACTCTGACTAGGTTTAAAACTAAGCTGGACCTCCTAAAAGGTTACTTGCAAATGCCCTGACACCTTATGTTTCTGTCTTTGCTCCCCCAGATACCTTTCTCAAGTATACAGTCATAGCTTTTGGGCTCTGGGAAATGTACTATCGAAGTTTTAGAGGTTGATGAACCAGGTGTTAAGGAGGTGATTGTATTTTGATTCTTGCGAAGAGCACATGAACCTTTATCAAGTATTCACAATAATGCTCCCTTAGAAAAAAACTTGGATAAGTGAATTTGGCAAGGGGGTTGTCGCTTACAAGAGGACGACCATGACATGGACCACCCAGGGGGTTACTTTTCTAAGAAGTTTCTGGAACACTACACTATGGTACCACTGAGAAAAACAGTACCACTTGCCTTGCTGTTGACTTTACAGCATTTTGATGTCCATGTTTTAACTTATTAGTCTTTTTGCATCACCAACCAGAGGTGATGCTTTGGGCCCCGATTGTTCAAGGGTTTGATTTGGTCATCACACATAAGAAATGTGCACTAAATATTATTAGTGTTAGAACTTTCTGGTTGATGTTGTTTGTGTTAGGGTCACACTTGTGTAAGAGTGTGTTACAATCTGCAATATTTCTCAGGTTGTATTGCATTGTATGCATTGTTTGTATAATTAGTCTGTGTAGACATTATTCCTGATTCCAGCTTGGGCATTCCTGCACTCCGTCCTAATGATGCCATGCCTACCTCCAATTGTAGAGCAACTGTGCCCCTGAAGCACAGAGGGTTAAGGGCCTTTTTAAGGGTTAAGACTGGCAGCTTGGTGATATTGAGGTTTAAACCCACAACCTTCTGATCAGTAACCCAGCGCTTTAACCACGGAGCTGCCACCTCAAAGTTGTTTGAAGGAAATTTGTCTGTCTTGTTGTGTTTTCTTTTGTAGGTAAAATAGGTTTCTCAAAAAAAGTATTCTTGTTGGGTATTTTGGTCTGAGTCCAATCTGAAGTTCATTTGCATGTATCTCCTGTTTTATGCTATAAATGTGTTGTGCTTTATTTCTTAATTGAAAACCTAAACTGTCTCGTAACAGTATCGGGAGTAAGATTTGCTCATTGTAGCGTTTGTATTGAATTAATACTTTATTATTAGTACTTTAGTACTTCATTATTGATACTGTTGGAATTGATCTTTAGTACTGATACTGTTGGTACAGTCTTAGTCTTGTTAAAGCTTTTGTTTTATATTATTAAAAACAAATTATTGCACTTCTTTGCTGTCAGTATTTTTAGCATTGGAAGGGGTTCAGTTTTTTTTTTTTCATTTTAGGTATTGTTTTCTCAAAAGGTTGTCGGTGCAATTAATTTTAGAAATAGTTATTTCTTTTTAGAATTTGTTGTGTTAGCGCAATAGTTATAGTGTAGTTAATATTTAGCGTTTGTACAGTTTTACAGTGTTAGTACTTTGACTTCAGTATTAGTATTAATTTCTGTTATTGTTGTCAGTTCTTTTAGTATTAGAAGTGTTAGTACTTTTTTATATTGGTATTATTGTTTTTATTACAGTAGCTATCAAAAGTTGACCCCTAGTCATTTTGTGAATTTCCCTCTTGGATAAATAAAATGTATTTATTAAAGTAATCAACAGACACGTACATATTTCTTTTGTTTACTCGGTAATGTAACGACCTGAGAATTTCTTTTGACCGAACAAATCTATAGATGTCCAGATGTTCCACTTTATTTTCAGTGAAAATCCTCCATTGGCATGAAGAACAGCTTCACACTCTCCAGCATCCGGACACTTTGTTTCTCCAAATGTTCAGCTGAAACACTTTGCCATGTCTCCTATAAAACTCACAAAAGATGTTTTTTCACTAGATGGAGATTTCTTCTTCATCTCAGAGCAGTTCAGTAGGATTGAGGTGTGGTGACTGGGCAGGTGGTTCATGATAGATATCACTCCAGACGTCTGGTTACTCTCTAAATAACACGTACAGAACTCAGACGTGCACTTCGGCTCATCGTCTTGTTGTACGGTGAAGTCGCTTCCAACGAGCCGCAGTCCAGACGGAACTGCACGGTGATGAAGTGTGGAATGGAGACATGTTGGTTCACTTTCACTTTCCAGAACCTTCCCTGCACATAGCGCAATGCTATTTGTGTTATTGTGTTGTACTTTGTGTAATAAAGTGTGTTTGTGTGGTTATTGTGACGAGTGTATACGATCTTCACATGCTGTAAACACACGTCTCTTCCCAAAAAAGTGTCATTGGCACTGTTAGCAAAAACAGAAGGCTGCGCTGAGCAAACAGCCGCGAAGAAGAAAGATTAGCAATAAGTGAAGATAAGCACAGATAATGTAAACCATCATTGTTATAGCTTCCTGTCATGCTAGGTGTGTTACCGTGGCAACGTCTAAAACATTAGCACAGACAAATGATTCACATCACTCGTGTTCATTTACACGGTTATGAGGAAATACGTGTGCAAGGGATTGAGTGAACGTGAGAACCCTGGCAACATGACCAGAAACGTCTTTCTTGTAGCAAAGTGTTCAGTGACCAATCAGAGTTGTGTGTGTGTGTGTGTGTGTGTGTGTGTGTGTGTGTGTGTGTGTGTGTGTGTGCAATGACATAAGGCTGAGATTTTTAGAGCTAGGTCACTGTCTATACTTAACATCCCAGAAATGACAGGAGAACGCAGTGTGTGTGTGTGTGTGTGTGTGTGTGTGTGTGTGTGTGTGTGTGTGTGTGTGTGTGTGTGTGTGCAGACGCTTTGGCACAGGGACGTCATTCGTGACAGTGTTGACATTCTCAGTTATTCATCATCAGCTCAGTGTGATATTTTCCACAGGACCCGTTTGAGGGCAGCTCATTTTTAGAATGGTACTGATTTGAACACTTTCTCCTGACAATCTCAGTAGCTGCTCCGGGACACCACCAGTCATCATCACCTGGTACACTGAGGTCTGGATGAAACCCAGCTATGTATTTAAAGCTGTAGCTGGAAACTAACTATAAATCGGTGTGGAAGATGGAAAGTGTTGATGATAAGGCTTGTAAGGTCTCTTCCTTTAGAGATGGAGGGATGAGTGGAGCAGTGGTAGAGGATAGAATCAGTGATAAAGGAGGAAGGGATGCATGGAGCAGTGTGGATCAGTGGAGGATGGAGGGATCGGTAGAGCAGAAGTAGAGAATGGAAGAATAAGTGTTGCAGTAGTAGAGGATGAAGAGATGAGTGTTGGAGTGGTAGAGGATGGAGGGATGAGTGGTAGAGGATGGAGGGATGAATATTGCAGTGGTAGAGGATGGAGACATGAGTGGTAGAGGATGGAGATATGAGTGGTAGAGGATGGAGATATGAGTGGTAGAGGATGGAGGGATGAGTGGTAGAGGATATAGGGATGAGTAGTAGAGGATGGAGAGATGAGTGCTGCAGTGGTAGAGGATATAGGGATGAGTGGTAGAGGATGGAGGGATGAATGCTGCAGTGGTAGAGGATATAGGGATGAGTGGTAGAGGATGGAGGGATGAATGCTGCAGTGGTAGAGGATATAGGGATGAGTGTTGCAGTGGTAGAGGATGGAGGGATGAGTGGTAGAGGATAGAGAGATGAGTGGTAGAGGATAAAGTGTTGAGTGTTGCAGTGGTAGAGGATGGAGGGATGAGTGTTGCAGTGGTAAAGGATGGAAGGATGAGTAGTAGAGGATGTAGGGATGAGTGTTGCAGTGGTAGAGGATAAAGGGATGAGTGGTAGAGGATAGAGAGATGAGTGGTAGAGGATAAAGTGATGAGTGTTGCAGTGGTAGAGGATGGAGGGATGAGTGTTGCAGTGGTAGAGGATGGAGGGATGAGTGTTGCAGTGGTAGAGAATGGAGGGATGAGTAGTAGAGGATGTAGGGATGAGTGTTGCAGTGGTAGAGGATGGTGGGATGAGTGGTAGAGGATAGAGAGATGAGTGGTAGAGGATGAAGGGATGAGTGTTGCAGTGGTAGAGGATGGGGGATGAGTGGTAGAGGATAGAGAGAAGAGTGGTAGAGGATGGAGTGATGAGTGGTAGAGGATGGAGTGATGAGTGGTAGAGGATGGAGGGACGAGTGGTAGAGGATGGAGGGATGAGTAGTAGATGATGGAGGGATGAGTGTTGCAGTGGTAGAGGATGGAGGGATGAGTGGTAGAGGATGGAGGGATGAGTAGTAGAGGATGGAGATATGAGTGGTAGAGGATGGAGGGATGAGTGGTAGAGGATATAGGGATGAGTAGTAGAGGATGGAGAGATGAGTGCTGCAGTGGTAGAGGATATAGGGATGAGTGGTAGAGGATGGAGGGATGAATGCTGCAGTGGTAGAGGATATAGGGATGAGTGTTGCAGTGGTAGAGGATGGAGGGATGAGTGGTAGAGGATAGAGAGATGAGTGGTAGAGAATAAAGTGATGAGTGTTGCAGTGGTAGAGGATGGAGGGATGAGTTTTGCATTGGTAGAGGATGGAAGGATGAGTAGTAGAGGATGGAGGGATGAGTGTTGCAGTGGTAGAGGATGGAGGGATGAGTGGTAGAGGATGGAGGGATGAGTAGTAGAGGATGGAGGGATGAGTGTTGCAGTGGTAGAGGATGGTGGGATGAGTGGTAGAGGATAGAGGGATGAGTGGTAGAGGATGAAGGGATGCTGCAATTTGAGACAATTGAGCTGCACTGCAGGGCCCTTACGCAAGGCCCCTAAACCCCCTCACAGTGTGTAGAGTGAATGTTGCTGTAGTGTGTTACAGTGTAGAAAGAGCTAGAAGTTGTGAATGTGGTAGAGAAACCCATGTGGTAGTTCCTCTGAACATTAGCTGATATTTCGAGAAGATGAAAACATGAACACACACTTTCTCTCATCGCTCACTAGTTCTCACCTGTACATTCCTGACCCTGTGGCATTGTGGGAAAAAGGTTGATGTGCTGAAGTGTGGGAGGGAGCGTTCAGCCCGAGGGGGTAGGGATTAGCGACTCTCTGCCTTCTCCAGTTCTACAGCAGCTTTTGTGCAGCAGATAGATGATGGACGTCACCTAGAAAGAACAAGCGAATAAAGGATGTGGCGATCCTCTTTTTGTTCTCGGGTTCTGGCTTCAGGGTGAGAGCGCATCTCCATGTTACTCGCCGTCACGGATTCCACAGACACCTTCGACTCGTATGTTTTGAGTGGAGAAATGACGTTTGTCTCTGAACGTTGTCATGGTTCAGTCATGGACTCACCACCACCACGGGTTTGGGAATTGTTTGGATTAAAACGAAGCGCCTGAAATACCTTCATCCTAGTCGTCATCTCTTTGCAGAGCGTATCTCATGCACCTTCCCCGTAACTATAATAAATACCTGTAACTTTCCGCATCCCCTCCAAACCCCCAAGTTGTGACTTGCCTGGTTTCTGCTTCGAACATTTCGTCCCTGTGGTCAAAGCGCAGGAGAAAAGCAAACAGCCTTTTCTTGGGGAGGGGAAGAATGTAGAATTCAAGCTCAAGCTTAGACAAGTCCTGTGGGTCTTATTTACAGTGTGGACCATGAAGGACACTCAAGCGTAGTGTAAAGGTCTGGATGTCCATTAAATTGTTGTGATGAACCTTCACCAAAAAAACAGAACGAATAATTTGCAAAAGCAAGCTTCTGGTAGCACGTTTCCATGTGGAGAACCATTCCATGTTGGTATTAAGCAGCGGATTGATCAGAAAGCTGATGTAGATCTTAGGTCTCGGTTGGTTTTACTGGTAGCTACCTGCTTCCACACCGAGCCGGGAGCTGGTTATTCGGATACAACAGTTTTGTGTATAAAGAATAAAGACGTTAACCAAATTGTATTTCGCTAAATTTACAAATAAAGTGAAGCAAGAACAGAACATCTCAACGCTTTGAGACTTTTTGTCAAGGTCCCACTTACAATGTGCTGCATTAAGGTCTGATCCAATTACATATGAAAAATAAGGTTCATTGTGAAAAAGACAATGTGGCACCTGGAATGTGTGGCTTTAAACCATCCACTTTAGAATCTCAGAGCAGCACAGACTAAGGAGAAGCAGGAAAAGTGGGGACATTACGAACAGCCAAGAAGGAATCTAGAGGCTTATAAACTAAAGCCACGAGAAAATGAGAAGAATGAAAGTAAAAAGTTTACAAGGACATGATCATAGAAAGAAACTACAGACCTGTACACTGGCGAGACTCTAGATCAAGATCAATCTAGATGACCGAGTCTTTTGAAGATGGACAATATGGAAAAAAGGTGACCTGGAAACTAGGACAGAAGGAAACTAAAGATACCCTGAGGATTATAAGGAAACTCACCAGGAAACTCAGGACCTGTAAACCAGGGGACCTGGAAGTGAACTGCTCTCAGCCAATCAGAACAAATTGAGCTACTCTCAGCCAATCAGAAAGCAGTGAACTGCTCTCAGCCAATCAGAATAAATTGAGCTACTCTCAGCCATCGGAACGCAGTTAACTGGAGTGATATTTTTGAAGAATTATAGGTTTCTAAGGTTGGTTTCATATGTGAGTGTCAATGCACTAGGCTGTGTAATACCCTGTGTGTGTGTGTGTGTGTGTGTGTGTGTGTGTGTGTGTGTGTGTGTGTGTGTGTGTGCGTGTGTGTGTTAGCGAGAGAAAGAGATTCCCATAAACTGGTTTCTCCACACAGCTGTGTGTTGGACGTGTTAAATTGACCCAGAATTACACATAATGAGCGAAAGCGAGGCGTGTTGCTGAAGTCAAGCTGCTCTGGAAAACCTCAGAATGCCGGTCAGGGTTTTATTGACGCTTGCTCTAAAATAAACTGACACTGAGAGGTGTTAGGGCATCGCCCGATCTGTGTGTGTGTGTGTGTGTGTGTGTGTGTGTGTGTGGTGCCAGAATTGTCCTTCCCTGTTTCTAAGGGGGAAAACCAGAATAGACTGCAGATGTTTGAGGACTGGTTTGGACGTCCGGGGTGTCCGAACGCATTCGTGTTCCTTGTATGAAGACGTGTTCCTCTGTTGTTCTGCACGTGCGACACAAGCTTAGCGTAGATCATGAGGAAGATGATGGTATGGTCAAAAACATAGCAAAACACTGAAGTGTACGATTTGTTCTGAATGGAAGAAAGTACAGAGAAGATAAAAGCTTGGAAGGACGTAACAAAGATCGGCGGTCTGTTTAGGGTGCGCACGTAGCAAGTATATGTAACTAGCCAAAAACGTTTGTTGTGCTGCATTTGTGATAATATTAAACAATAAACGCTAAAACTAAGACGACCGCACAGTGAAATCAGACCATCACACAACCTTTCATTAAAACGATTCACTTTTCTGTGTGGTTCTGTGTCTTCCACTTGTTCTTGAACAAGTGTGTGTGTGTTTGTGTGTGTGCGCTACATTCCTACAGGTGAATAAGTGTAAAGAGGTGTATTAGCACTCGCTGTGTTCTCACACACACACATACACACACGGATTCCTGAGACGTGTTCGAACAGGGCGTGCTCACGGCGATGCGGCTTAGCGCGCCGTCGCGCTGCGTGTGCGCTAATCTAACAATTACACTTCTCACCCTCCTATCGCAGCGTTCCGATTGGCTGAGAGCGTGACAGGGGATAATTACACGTGCTAAATACAAGCAATAAAAAGCGTACACGTGTTCTTGTCTTGATGAGACGGTTTGCTGTCTAAACCATGTCCTGATTACAGATTATCTGATGGTTGTCAGATGCCACCTGATGGACGCTGATTTGAAGATTGTTTGTGTTGATTTGCAGGCTGACGGGGAATGAGCCCCTCTCCATCCTGCCCATGAGCTTCCAGCCCGAAGACGGACCAGCCAGGGCCCACTATAAACTCTGCGACCGGCTCAAACTGGAGAAGAAGCAGCGCAGGATGTGCAGAAGAGACCCGGGTGTAGCCGAGACTCTCATGGAGGCCATCAGCCTCAGTGCCCTCGAGTGCCAGTACCAGTTCCGCTTCGAGAGGTGGAACTGCACCTTAGAGGGGCGATACAGAGCAAATATATTAAAAAGAGGTGAGTGTCCAGGCTCATACTGATTTCTGATTGGCTGAGAGCCTTATGTAGTTTCCCCGATTGAAAACCATAAGGCAGATCATTTGCATGTTCAGGTAGGAGATATTTCCAAAACGCTAGGCTAGTTAGATTTAGAAGCTGATATGATATGCAGGTGAAAAACACTGGACAAACTAAAGATCTGCTGCACAATGCTTTTAAGCTCATTTACATTTATGGCATTTGGCATCTAATTCATACAAACAAGCAGCTATAGGGTTAAGGGCCTTTCTCAGGGGCCCAGGGTTGTGACTGGAATTTGAACCCATGACCTTCAGATTGAAAGCCTTGACCACAAAGCTAGCTCCTCCCACCCACACTGCAGCACTATCAAAAGGTAGTGAAAATGAGGTCCACAACACAACTTGGAATTCCATTTTGAAATAACTGTGTGTGTGTGTGTGTGTTTGTGTGTGTGTGTGTACACGCAGGTTTTAAAGAGACAGCGTTTCTCTACGCAATCTCCTCAGCCGGTTTGACCCATGCCATGGCGAAAGCGTGCAGCGCAGGACGAATGGAACGCTGCACCTGTGACGAGGCTCCTGACCTGGAGAACCGAAAGGCCTGGCAATGGGGGGGCTGTGGGGACAACCTCAAATACAGCAACAAGTTCGTCAAGGACTTCCTGGGCAAGCGTTCCAACAAGGACCTGCGTGCCCGCGTCGACATGCACAACAGCCACGTTGGTATGAAGGTGGGTGTGGCCTTCATTAGACTTTCAGCCCTGAAATTCAGCCCTGCCTCTCGGCACCTAATGTTCGTCTGTCACGTTTCGTAGTCGATACATCATGTCTAGCGTTGAAAGCATGATGTCTGACATACTCGGCAAGAATGCTGCTGAACCTTAAGCTAAA
Source organism: Silurus aristotelis (assembly GCF_946808225.1). Classification (NCBI taxonomy): domain Eukaryota; kingdom Metazoa; phylum Chordata; class Actinopteri; order Siluriformes; family Siluridae; genus Silurus; species Silurus aristotelis. The sequence goes on from NC_139578.1 coordinate 34,732,066, forward strand.
AAATCTGCCTCGTAATGGTGACGCCGGAGATGTTGGGCTGTTAAATGAGCAGCTGTTCCTACGAAAAAAGGTTCTGTTTAGGTGACTTGATGACGTGAGGAATCGGGCAGTGATCAGTCACCTTCTGTTTAAGACATAGAGATGAAATGTTGCCTAAAGACTTGTTTAGGTCTGTCTTCCATAATACTGTCTGGACACGTGATTTACATGGGAAGTGGGAGCTCAGTGGTTAAGTCTCTGGGTTACTAATCAGAAAGTTGGGGGTTTAAGCCCCAGTATTGCCAAACTGCCACTCTTGTGGCCATTGAGCAAGGCCCTCCAGGGGGCAGTGTTCCAGGTGTGCAGTATCATTAGTAAATCAGTTAGAAAAGTCAGGTCCTCATGTGGGTGAAATGAAGTAAGAAGGTCTGGGGTGCTTTCAGCTTTCACACTTATTGTTCAACAGGGTTGGAGCTCTATAGCAGGAGATCAACCACAAACTTCCAACCCATGGAAAGCAGATCTTCATACACAAATGTCCTGCTAGAACAGGTTTGGTGTCTCCTAGTTCAAGTGAAGACTTCCTACACAATTGTGCACCTCTGATTTTGTAATAACAGTTTGGAGGAGATCCACATATGGCTGGAACAATTCTTACACGTACGCTCATATGATAAGAAGTGAAGAGAGAAGTGGGTGAGATTTGGTTGTGAGATTGAGCTGTTTTTTAGTTTATAATGTTAAAACGATTACACAAGCTCTAATTCGGGGGTCACGCTGCTCGGGCTGTGTTCCAATAACGTAGGTTTTTTTCTTTTTTTTTTTTTTTTGTCAGCTGCTGCACGAGGTCAACAATCGGTGTGTTAAATTCCTGCTCTGGTCTGAACGCTGCCAAGATTCACATTCATTTAATCGAGTGTTTAATTCAGTAATTTATTAAAGTGTGTAATGGACCACCGGTGTGTAGAAAGAGCCAAAATAAACCTTCAGGCCTGGCACTGTGTGTGTGTGTGTGTGTGTGTGTGTGTGTGTGTGTGTGTGTGTTTAGACTTATTCATATTGTTGCCATTTTTGTTTAAGCATGAACATAAATTACTGCAGTCTGGCTGAAGGATCTCGATCTGCTCTCCTCCTCCCTTCACCTCCACCTCCACCACTCCTCCTCCATCCATACCTCCCTCCCTCCGTCCGTCTGTCCGTCCGTCCGCCTGCCAGCCCACCCGGCCACCCGTCCTTCCATCCATCTCCGAGATAAAAGATTTACAGCGGCGTTCTGTTTTTTTTTTCTTCTTTCCCCCTGCCATGTTTGGGGTCAAATCCCATATGGAGCGAGAAGCGTGGAATGTGCTGGCCTCGCTTTCCCCTCGAGTCTTCACGCTGACGGTTCACATTTCGCTTTCCATTGTGCTGCATGTGCAGCTTTTCCAAATCCACCTCACACACACACACACACACACACACACACACACACACACACACACACACACACACACACACACAGAAGAAGCACCTTCTCCCTAGTGTTTTTTTTAAGAGTTCATGTTCTCACGAAAATGTTGAAACACACCTTGTGGTTTCCGTCGTCCCGTTTCCCCCAGACCCGAGCGTACATTCTTAGTGTGGAAAACCAGAACACACACTCCAGCGCTCCGGCTCACTAACGCGCAGCAAGCGACGTGACACGACGTGACGTTTCAATGCTACGATAACTTTAATCGTCAAGGGCTGCGATAGGAAAAATCCCTTCCTCGCTGCGTAATAAAGTTAATTCTGTTTCTGCTAAAACGGTGGCGCGTGACCTTCTGGCCTCAGGATTATACCACACAGGATGAAGGAGATCTCCTGTGGAAATATGAAGAGACTCCGGTGCTTCACACCACATACAATTCCACACCATATATATTATATGTCTATCGTTTAAAATGCACTTTTAAAATGATAAGTTTGTCGACACCCTGACCATAAGATCGTTATGTGTATCTTTTTGAGCATCCCATTCCATATTTACTGTTTCTTCACTCCACTCTTCCGGGAAGATGTTCCACTAGATTTTGTGAAGATCCATGCAGCCACAAAGGTGTTAGTATAGGCAGGTACTGATGTAGGTGTGCTGAGGAGGTTCCCAGGGTGCAGTCAGCGTTCACAGTCATTCTTCAAAGTGTCGGAATAGTAGATCTTCCACTACAACACATATCTTCTGGGGCTGACTTTGAGAACAAACGTCCTGCTGGAGTAGGTTTGGGTCTCCTAGTTCAAGTAAAGACGTTAATTGTGTGCCACCAAGTTTGTGGACTGAAAAGTCCCCCTAATTGTATCCATATGGAGTATATTGTGTGGACACTAAAGAATATGTTCTTTTTTCCCTGTTCAGGTGATCAAGGTGGGCGTGGATACGACGTGTAAGTGCCACGGTGTGTCCGGCTCGTGCACGGTGCAGACGTGTTGGCGTCAGCTGGCGCCGTTCCACAAAATCGGCATGGTGCTGAAGCAACGCTACGAGACGGCGCTGAAGGTAGCCAGCGCCACTAACCAGGCGAAAGGCGAGGGCCAGCTGCCCCACGCGCCCCCTCGTGCCCGAGCCGAGCCTTTCTCGCGCACCTCCGACCTGCTGCACATCGAGGACTCGCCCAACTTCTGCCAGGCCAGCGTGTACTCGGCGGGGACGGCGGCACGGAAATGCCACAAGGACAAGAACTGCGACGCCATCTGCTGTGGGCGTGGCCATAACACGCAGAGTCGTGTGCTGACCCGGCCGTGCCAATGCCAGGTGCGCTGGTGCTGCTACGTGGAGTGTAAGCAGTGCACGCAAAAAGAGGAAGTCTACACCTGCAAGGGGTAAAAAAAAAAAACACACACACCCCATCAACATCGCCATCATCACCAACACCAAGGACAACGAGGGTTTCGGAGCCTGACTGGAAAAGTGATGCACGGACTTCGAACGGACGCTTTGGGGACCAAAAAAAGTTTCTCTTTCTCCGAACAGAGGGATTTTAACTTTTTTTTGGAGAAAATAATTAGCAGGGACTTTTTTTAGTTTTTTCTTCGACGCTCCGGAAACCTTCAGAAAATGAATCAGGAGAGAAAAGGTGGTCCACGATCTCATACTTCATGAGACCATATACAAGCATGTGTGTGTGTGTGTGTGTGTGTGTGTGTGTGTGTGTGTGTGTGTGTGTTTGCATGCCAGCATTATTAAACCAGAAAAAAAATCAGGACAGGGGTTGATTGAGAAGCACATACCTTCTTTACCCACACTACAGTGTGTATATGCAGCGTGTAAATAGGATCAATTGTATTATAATTATTTTATATAGAAATATCTACAGATGTATATTCACACCACTTATCAACATGTAAAGAAAAAAAAATCTTTTTTTTAGTTTATAACCACTAAGCACAGCCATGTGCTCTTTACTTCAGAGTTTCATATAGTTTTATTTTTATTTTTGACAAGGCCCTTGCAGAAACATGGCGCAAAAATCCCCAGATCGTATTTTCTTCTTCGCTATCTTCGCTATCGACGTCCACGGAAATGGAAAGTCTTCCTTATGCTAGTCACCGGATCGCACTGTTAACACAGTGAGGCTACACACACGTTTACCTCCGCTGTCCTTTTTTCTACATTTTTCTCTCTGAGCGGAACGTGGAACAGTCGCTGCCGCGGTTTAACCCGAGGCTATGAAGCCGCTTTGCGTGTCCTACTGCCTCACGTGACCTACGTCAAAGTTTTACATAAAGCTGAAGAAAACACCGCATTTTGGGGACGTGGTCTCGGGACGTCTCAGCAGAGGGATTATTTTGGTGTAAGAGGATACTGTGGACTTTTATCATTTGTCCGAATAAAATAAATTTTTTATTCATCTTATTCAGGGAATCGAGTAAAAAACCACTAATCACACCATCCATCGAGTCCGTATAGAGACTGCGTCCGGAACGCTAGCAAACATAGGCGTTCATTTAACATATACTCTAATGCTAACAAACAAGGGCGTTTTAGCAAGCTAGCAACAAAACCTTCAGGTGCATCATTCACCTGAATGTGAACTGAATGACGTACGCGCAAGGCTTTAAAAATGCCGATTGTAGCAAAGAGACTAGCATTTAGGATGAAGCCTTTAGCAAGAAGGCTACCATTTGGGACGTAGCCCTTGTCGTTAGCATGGGAAAAATTCTTTCCAAACAAGAAACATCTGTAATTGAGGCATGTGCTGAAATAACTCTAGCGAACTAACCAGCACTAGCGGACGTGCTGTAATACAAACTGATTCCAAATGTTTTAAAGGTTATCATTTTGAAAACACACACACACACACACACACACACACACACACACACACAATCAGAAATGTGTTATACAGACCTGCCGGTGACGAACTGATCATGCTCGTAAATCAATATATCACAGATTTTTACTTGTTTTTTTATATTTTCAGTACAATTGAACTACTGAATAAAAGCCCCCAGTTTAGCGAGACAGCACAGTTAGCGCACTGAAGCTATCACAGTATTTAAGGACTTAATGTGTATTTATAAACATATATCCAGATAAATAAAGTTGTAAATAGTTTTATGGTTATGTTCCTGTGGTGTAAAGACGAGAGTGAGGGGCAATGGGACGATGATCGAGAGCAGCGGGTGAGGGATGAGTGCAAGGGGTGTCGAGAGGCTGGGGGGAGAGGCAAGGGGCAAGAGAGAGAGGCAAGAGCAAGGCACAGGGGGTGAGGGTGAGGGTAGGGGTAAGAGGAATGGGCAGGGGGCAAGCGTGAGACACAAGAGGTGAGGGGCGACGAACATGCACAGAGACTCCACTGCTAAAAGTAAGAAATCGCTAATAACAACAACGTGGCTATGCTAGTGTGGCTAATGTGTGTTAGCCATATTATTTAGCTAAAAAAAATTTTTTATTTTTGTTTATTTTGCTAGCACGAGTTACCGAGCACACACTTTTTCTGTTTTCTTTTCTTTCTATCGCTTACTGTATGTTTCTGTATTAACTGATATGCTAGTTCACAGTCGCACGGTTTCAAACATTAGTTCAGCATTTTCAATCGTTCGAGATTCATTAGCAAACTTGAACTTGGTTATTGAGTAAAAGCGCTACAATAGCATAGCGATAACTTGCTCATGAATCTTTTTAGATTAGATTCCAAATGGGGAAAAAATGACTCTTTTGTTTTGACTGTTTTGTGTGAGAATGTGTGTTTGTGTGTGTGTGTGTGTGTGTGTGTGTTTGTGTGTGTGTGTGTGTGTGTGTGTGTGTGTGTGTCACATCATTTTTTAACCGAATTCCAGACTGTTTTTGCGAGGAGGACGCATGCTAATTAAATCCGACCTCGCACGCTACATGCAAACCATAATGGCAACGCTGAGGACGTCGGTGTGCGTTCCTTTAAACCACAGCTGCACAAAACACACGTTAGCATTTGCTAAACATCCTCATACACACACACACACACACACACACACACACACACACACACACACGACATTGAAAAAGTAAAAATGACTAATGTTGCTAATGATCACAGCAGCTAGCACTTTCCCTCCAGGATACAGCAGCAGTCGCGTTTCAGTTTCTCACGCACGCGTGATTAGCATGACACTAACCTTGTCTTTCGTATTTTATTATTATTATTTTTTTTAATCTGTAAAGAAACTCTATATTGTAGGGACAAAGTTTTAGACGAATGATAAATTATTTGTTGGAAATGTTTATGAGCGCGTGTACATTTTGTACAGATGAAGATTTTTGTATCGTGTCTTTTTGTACCTATTAATGAATTTTTTTTGGTGGGTTTTTTTCAGATTTTTTGGGGAAGCTGTTTGTGTGTGTGTGTGTGTGTGTGTGTGTGTGTGTGTGTGTGTGTGTGTGTGTGTGTGTGTGTGTGTGTTTTAAATCACAGTGTAACTGTTAGATCAGCATGATGCCATTAAAGAATGATAACTGTGCTGTGAACGGTGATTGGACCCCTTTAGTGCACGTCATCACTACAGGGGACGTAAAAACATTCTCCCCAGGGAGGGAGTTCAACATGTAGCATTAATGTTAAGATCTCTCCATTAGATCTTTTTTCAAGATCAGTCTCATTGATCTATACCCTAGATCTTGTTCCAAAATGTGTCCCCTAGATCTGTCCCCCAGCTCTGAGGGGTCCAGTCACTGTGCTCGTTCTCTCAGTTTGTGTTCAGTGATTAGTGCAATGCCACAGCTTTGTTTTCCCAGTTTAACATTTTCCTCTCTGGGGCAGTGGTGTGTTTCACTATCCACTATCTGTTGTGTCTTATTATGGGATGCTCAGATGATTTCCCTCTACCTCATGTGTATAGCCTGTAGGTATAAACTGATCGTGCGTGACTGGTAAGAATGTATTTAAGTTATTTAACTTCTTTGTATAACAAAGGCAAGAAAATCTAAAAAATATTAAATGGATTTTTAAAGAACTTTTCTCAGTTGTGGTGAACTTCATTCAAAATGTACCAAAAAACAACAAGTTCCAACCATTTAGAATCTTCTCCTTTCATCATTTTTCCTTTCAGACATTTTGATTTACGGTTTCCACAGAAGAAACGAGGTTTATATCGGTTTATATTAATCTTCATTACCAAATATGAGATTGGATTAAGACTGGATCAGGGACTGAGAACAGACCTGAAATTAGAACATGTGCAGAAACAACAATTGGACCAGGACTGAGAACAAAAGAGACGCAGGAACCAGAGGCAGAGACAGAAATAAGTCTGGTACGAGAACAAGAACAGGAGCAGAGACAGAATCTGTACTGGAACTGGAACTAAGACAAGACAGACCAGAGTTCAGAAAAAAAACTGGTTAGGATCTGAGGATTTGGGACAGAATCAAGAGAAGTATCTTGATCAAATGGACTTGGCAGGGGACAAGAAGTGCGAGGTGAGAACTGATACCCATGTTATATTATGTATACAGTATATCCAGGTGGGTAGCACAGGGTTGGTGGTAGTAGAACTTCCAGAAACATTCAGGTACACCAGACAACCAAATATTGGTGGACATATAAGAGTTGTATAGTATATATTATAAGATTGTTATGTTCTTCTTTTTGAACGTCCCATTCCACATTTAGTCTCTATTTGCTGTTATAATGAGCTCCACTCTTCTGGGAAGATGTTCTACTAGATTTTGTGGAGATTCATTCAGTTAGAAGGGTGTTAGTAAAGTCAGGTACTGGTGTAGATGAGAAGTTAAAATAAACATGTGACCTGCAGGTGTTATGAGATCACATGGGCATCAGAAGGGTTTATTACTTCATGCATTCTACTGTTTCATTCCTTCCTTCAACATCTCATGCGACCGCAACAGCAAATTACAATTCAAAATGGAGGAAATGAGGAAAAGGAAGTGTTCGTCTATCAGTGCTTTTTTCCTGTTTTGGACCTCAGGAAACAGACCATAGATGTCTAAGATCCAGCGGAGCAGACGTTCTAAATATAACAGGAAGAAATTAAAGACATTTTACTCCAGAATTAACATGCAGCATCATCTGTGTGTAGGCTTCATCTCAAATCCCAAAACAGGTGGAGGTGCAGGAATAAAGATACACAATAACACTGTAAATGTAATGGATGTTATTGCAGAAAGCTGAACACTGGGAGATGTTGTACCTCGCTCTATATCACATAGCGTTATTTCTATTTGCACTAAACGGAATGGTGGATGATTAAATCCGATGGCGTTGAAGGTAATAGGTGAGGATTCTGGGATTGAGAAGTGAACAGAGCTCACGGTTCACAGGGTTGAAGTGGAGCAAAAACTGGCTTTAAAAAATATATAATAACCTTCCTGTTATTGGCCATTATTTTCATATTATTTTCATCATTAGGCTGATGCAGCAGTCCAAGAATGTATGTGTGTGTGTGTGTGTGTGTGTGTGTGTGTGTGTGTGTGTGTGTGTGTGTGTGTGTGTGTGTGTATGTTGACTCAGAGGTTGTATGGTTTTGCCAAAACATGACTGCAAATCCCTGTACACGCTCAGAGACGGAGGTTCAGGCCCTCTGACAGATGTGTGTGTGTGTGTGTGTGTGTGTGTGTGTGTGTGTGTGTGTGTGTGTGTGTGTGTGTGTGTGGAACAGAATGGTCACATTTCAAAATTCTAACATTTAAATATGAAAAATATAAATATACAGATTCTAACATGCTAACTGTGAGAAATAAGCACGAAGTAGAAGAAGAAGAAGAAGAAGAAGAAGGAGAAGAAGAAGAGGAAGAAGAAGAAGAAGAAGGAGAAGAAGAAGAGGAAGAAGAAGAAGAAGAGAAATCTGTAGGAGGTCTCTGGATGGACACAGCTGTGTTGATTGATCTTTTTTACCATCATGGCCAAAGTCTTCCCAGTTAGCTTTGCTCCATCTATAGTCCTTGTGGGTTAATGCTGAATTTGTGCTGAGGGATAAATGTTGGGAAAGGTCTCTCCTCATGGTGTCTCCATGCTGTTGAACTGACATTGCTGTGAACACTAAACACAGCCAGATTCACAGCTACTCGATGTTAGAACTCCATTTTGACCTTCAAGCTGGAAATGTCCTGCATTCTTCAGCCCACCTACAGGATATCACTCTGGAACTCAGGTGTACAGCTCAGTGGGAGCTTAGTGCTAAAGCTCTGGGTTACTGATCAGTAGGTCTGTGGTTTCACTGGGTGCTTTGTCCATTGGATATAAATAACTGTCACTTACCTGAAGTTGAACTGGTTAATATTTCAATATGAGTCCCCAAAATCTGAATCCATGATGAGTCTGAGACCAGTGATGAACAAAATCCAGCTTATCTGCATATTGACCTGATGGCGCCGAAGCGAATGCGTCCCTCAGGGGCTGCTAAGCGAAAAGCCGAACGAGGACACGATAAAATGTGAGCAGGCATTGTGTGTATTTTTTATTATAATGTACTATTAAAATAAACGGAGCCTTATTCCGTCAAGAGATGGTCCAGATGACCTTTCATACCTTTTTCTATTTTTTTTTAGTGTTGACCTTAATCAAAGTTTCATTCATTTAAGTGAGTAAATTTAAATAAAAATATAGAAACGTACTGCTAACAGGTTTTGTATAAATAAAAAAGTTAGAAATTATATTAGTTTTTTTATTTGTTTTTATAATAAAAATGAAATATTTGTTTTTTATTTATTTATTTTAAATGTTAGAGGGAAGGCTGGGGGGCTTCCAATATAATTTTTACCTATAGCCTCCAAATGTCTCAAACCAGCCTTGACATACACCCACAGCCTTCCAGAGCTGACTGTACCTGAACTCCCTGAGATGCAAAGCTGGAGGCCTGAAGACGACTATATTCACCTGAACCTGGTCCACTCCTGTGTAGTGAATAAACTCAAGCAAAATCAATTTGGAGAAATTGAAGTAAATAAATAAATGATTGAATGAGTAAGTAAATGAAACCTCCAGTGGTCTAAAATAAACCCTGGCATGACCACAGCTTTTAAACTAGCCCTTTTCCAGCAACTCTATTATTCACACTCTGTGATTCCCACACTACTCGCAAAAAAGAAGAGAAAGACATGGAGCGTCAGTTTTGGGTTTTTTTTCTCCAACAAATTTAAATAGACACTGACACTAATCGCACTTCTGGTTAACGTCTTTCTGTCTGTTCTGTATGTTAGTACGTGAGATTTCAGCGACAGGGTTCGCCCTGACCCCGTCTCCTGTGAGTTCAGTGTGATGTAATGCGTAATGCAGCGGCGTTTTCACAGCTGCTGGTGAACAGGAAACGGCTGCAGAATGAAACAACAGCATTAACTAAATAAAACGTGCGTTTCCTGTGGAGGTGAGATAATCTGTCTCGGAGTTAAACCCAAAACCACCGTGCGCTGAACGCAGCACTAATATAACACACACACACACACACACACACACACACACACACACACACACACACACACACACACAGTGTTAGTGTTAGCGTTTAAGATTTAACTGTCCCACTTGAAACAGCTTGAAAGTGAAGTGTTTCATGTGAGATGTTAGTTCAGGTGTGTTCCGGCTGTCCTAAAGATGTGAATACACCCCTTTAACCCAGTACACCTCTAGCCCCCTCTACACCTACATCTACATACCTCTACCCCTCCTCTAACCCCCACTCCACACCTCTACATACCTCTGCAACTCCTCTACCATTCCTCTACCCCCCTCTCCACACCTCTACCCCCTCTAGACCCTTTATACACCTGTCCACACCTCTATACACCTCTACCCCCCTTTCCACAGCTCTACCCCCTCTCCACCCCTCTATACACCTCTATCCCCTCTACACACCTCTACTCCCTTCACACCCCTCCATACAAGTCTACACACCTCTTCCACTCCTATACCTCATCTACCCCTCTACACCCCTCTATACACCTCTACCCTTCCTCTACCCCTCCACACACCTCTACCTCTCTATACACCTCAACACTCCTCTACCCCATCTACACCCCTCTATACACCTCTACACACCTCTACCCCCCTCTACACACCTCTACCCCCTCTATACACCTCTACCCTTCCTCTACCCCTCCACACACCTCTACCCCTCTATACACCTCAACACTCCTCTACCCCATCTACACCCCTCTATACACCTCTACACACCTCTACACACCTCTACCCCATCTACACCCCTCTATACACCTCTACCCTTCCTCTACCCCTCCACACACCTCTACCCCTCTATACACCTCAACACTCCTCTACCCCATCTACACCCCTCTATACACCTCTACACACCTCTACCCCCCTCTACACACCTCTACATCCCTTTTTACACCTCTACCCCTCCTCAATCCCGCTCTCCACCCCTCTACCCCCTCTCCACCACTCTATACACCACTCTATACACCTCTACCCTTCCTCTACACACCTCTACTCCTCTACACACCTCTACAACCCTCTACACACCTTTACCACCCGCTACACACCTCTAGCCCATCTACACCCCTTTACCACCCTCTACACACCTCTACCCCATCTACACCCCTTTACCACCCTTTACACTCCTCTACACCTCTCTACACTCCTTTACCACCCTATAGAAATAAACTTGAATTGACTATACACCTCTACACAGCTCTACCATCCTCTAACCCCCTCTAAACAGCTCTACCATCCTCTAACCCCCTCTAAACAGCTCTACCATCCTCTAACCCCCTCTAAACACCTCTACCATCCTCTAACCCCCTCTAAACACCTCTACCATCCTCTAACCCCCTCTACACACCTCTACCATCCTCTACACACCTTTACAACCCTCTACCCCCTCTACCCCCTGTACAACCCTCTACCCCCCCCCCCCACACCCCTCTAAAGCTCTGAACTCTGAGACGTCTCCTTTTCATTCTGGCACATGCTGAACCACTACCACTGCCAAATGATCCTCCAGAGGCCCCCTGTTCCCAGACCTCAGTACCGTCACTATAGCCTACAAAGTGTGTGTCCTGATCTGTCCTGTCAGCTCAGATCCTTAACACACACACACACACACACACACACACACACACACACACACACACACACACACACACACATTTTTAATCTAGCATGAGAAACTCCTGTAAAATTACATCTCAAGGTTTTCTGTAAAGTTTCTTTGGAACCATGTACTGGGCATCAAGTAAAAATAGTCCTTGAAGATTCCAAAGCCCCGCCCACTCATCCTAAGTAAATCATTTACATTTACACCATTTGGCACATGCCCTTACCCAGAGTGACTTACATTTATCTCATTCATAAAAGTGAGCAGCTATGGGGTTAAGAGCCCCGTTTAAGGGCCCAGGAGTGGCAGTTTGGTGTGACTGGGATTTAAACTTATGACCAGATCTCAGCCTTGTGCAGGTCTACAACCTTGTCCCTGACGTCCTTTGTTGATTCTGTGACTGGTGTCTTTTATACACATAATGAGATGATATTAAAAGCACTTTCTTAAAGGTACAGGACTCATTTGGGTGTGTGGGAATTAGAAATCTTGCTAATTTGGTATGGGATCAAACACTTATTTCACTCCATCAAATACTAATGAATTGTTTACCTTTCTGTAATGTTTTTATGGATTTTTTTATATTTTGTCTCTCTTTGTTAAAATAAACCTACCATAAACATTTTAGCCTGTTCTGTTCATTTCTTTTTAGGGGTATACAAAATCAGCAGGGGATCAAATAATTATGTGAACTGAAAGCTGCTGTACAGGACTGAGTGATTATAAAACCGCAAGTTTATCAGGTCGTTACACAGCGACTCACAGCTCTCTTTCAGGTGCTAAAAACCTCCTTTGGAAAGAGTGATGAGACCGAGTGGAGAGCTGTTCCTCCACAGCTGGTTGTAATTGGCATTAAGTACCTGTGCTCGCTTCCACTCATCCCTCACAACCTGGAAAAACAAGTGAGCTCAGGAGGGTTCGAAAAACAGCAAATAAAATAAGCAAGGCAGGTAGAGGGAATTGCTGGCGAAATCAACACTAACACAAACACAGCACAGAGAACGAGGGGAGAGAGGGAACGGGGTGGGTTTAAGGACCGGGTGATGTTCATTTGATTGTGTTTTATTTCGGTTGAACGGTGTTAAAAGACTCAAACTACATAAAATTTGACTCATCTATTAATATACGTGTTCCTACATAAAACCTACCCAGAACCCAACCCAAAGAAATGCCGTCATATTCAGCAACCCAGGTCGAACTTTTCCTTCAGGTCGAACATAATAATAATAAATAAACACATTAGTCTATAAATAACAAAACGCAGCATGTGGTTTCTGCGTTACTGCTGAATATCGGTGGTCCCACAGAGGCAATGGCCACATCAGAGGCCTCCAGATTCTGGCATGTTGTGTGTGTTTTGCATTCGAGAGGTGCAGGCTTAGCAACATTTTATTTCCTCAATACATTTTTCTCCTTTGCAAAACGGTCTCCAGAGGGGAAGCTGTAAATATTCCTCAAACACACACACATACATGTGGTATGAACACAGTGTCCATCTGCTAGAGATGGACAGAATTTAAAAAGGAGGAGATTCTCCTGGTATTTTTGTTCAAGAATAACATAAAAACCTTCCTGTGTGACTTCCTGATTGCCTCAACAGTCTCTCCGATCCAGCAGCACACATTTCCAACCACTTCAGTCCCACAAGCTGTGGTTTAGGCCGCTCCGGTACCTCAGCCCACATTTGCAGTCTCCCAACCCATTATCCTGGACATGGCAAAACCTCAACTCATGGTCCAAGCCACTTCTCTCTCTATAACCAGGGTTCTAGCCACTCCAATTCCTCAGGAAAGTCTTAGCTACTGCAGTCCATCAAACAGCACCAGACTTATGTGCACCCAGAACTCTCAACAAATGAGCACAGCCCCATCAGTCCTGCAACGAATTCTCCCAATCGCTTTAGTCTTACAATAAGTGATCCCAGCCACACCATTCCCTCTTCCTATGAGTCCAAAAACTCCAGTCCCTCAACCAATGATCCCAGTCCCATAATACCCTCAGCCAAAGATCCCAATAACTCTCATCTGCCACAACCAATGATCCCAATCACTCCTGTCCCTCAACTAATCATCACAATAACTCCTGTCCCTCAACCAATCATCTCAATAACTCCTGTCCCTCAACCAATCATCACAATAACTCCTGTCCCTCAACCAATCATCTCAATAACTCCTGTCCCTCAACCAATCATCTCAATAACTCCTGTCCCTCAACTGATCATCACAATAACTCCTGTCCCTCAACCAATGATTCCAGCTCCATCATTCTCTCATTCTATGATCCCAGTCCCTCCACCAATGATCCCAGGACATCCCATCCCCCACTATCACTGATCCCAGTCACTCCAGCTACCAACCTGAGGATGTTGATTTGCTGCTATAACCTGTCTCCAGTGCTCCATACTCTAGTAAACACAGTATGTATTATGTAGGCCACAGGCATGTCAGAGAAAATAGTTGACACCAACGGGCTCCTGAATGAGGCAGAAACTTTACAGCGAGAAAATACAGACATCTCCGGATAAAGTGTGCAGCATGAAGCCAGCTACAATAACAGCTGCAGCTACTGCTACCATCTTCATCTCAGCTGCTCTGGCCACAAAGGCATCTGAAAGATTCACCCCATGATCCTATTAATTCCTCAAGATTTAGCAGCCACTCAGCTGAACATCAGCCTCCTTTGCTGATAGAGAGAACCTCTGGGTCCTGCTCCTGAGAGTTTAGATTTCTGAATATGTTCAGACTAAAGGACCACTACAGTGCTCATCTTCTAGTTTGAGTAATTAACCATTAGGGAATAGCATTAGTGTCATGTTTATTTCTCAAAAGTGGGTCTGCCACAACCTGTTGCTCTACAGCTGGAAGCCTGGCGTCAGCTCCTCACCTTACCAATGCTTTGTGAGGCTCAGTGGAAAAATCCCCACAGTTCTGCTAATGGAGAGCCTTCACAGAAGATCTGAAGTTCTATATTATCTGGAATCTGATGTTCTCCTAACAGAGCCATCGAGAAATCTGTAATGTAAAGCACCAGACAGTTTGACAGGGAGAAGAGAGCGATGCACGAGGGGTCCTTTAATACGTCTACAGAAGCGTCAGTCAGTCCTGATTCATACCTCGGCTCTCTCGTTTCAGGAAACTCCATCGGCATGTTTTGGACGTGCACTTCTGAGGAAAAAATTACTTTCCATAAATAATGGCACTGCTGAGTACAAGATACTGCGCCTAATCCTGATCCCTATCTATAAATCTCTGAGCCTGAGGAGAACAGGGTCGGATAAGGTTCTCCTGAGCTCATGATGGATCTGAAAGGTGTTTGTGCCTGCATAGATAAAGAACAAGATGAAGATGGACCACCCAGAACCCGCACGAAAACTTTCTCACTCACACACCCATGCTGGAGCGAACATCAGAATGAGGAGCTTTAGATGTTCCATCGCTTGGCAGTGAAACTCACAGTAACAATAACGATTGGTGTGAAAGTCAGAAGGTGGTGCAGCTAAAACATTGCAGGAGCGGTTCCAGCGCGGACGTGTACGCACATGTCCGAGCGACTCGTGTCCCCGTGTACATCACGCTGAACTATTTTTATGAGGGTTATTTCTTTTTGGATGTGTGAGTGATGAGAGTGGCGTATGTCTGTCTGGATCAGGACCTTACACACGCTGCAGCTGTTTCTCGGATTAAAGCGTGTGATTAAAAGCTCAGGATTCACGGCACCGCCGCTCATACCGCACCATGCTGGAGCCGAACGCGCACACACACACACACACACACACACACACACACACACACACACACACACACACACACACACACACACACACACACACACACACACATCCACATGACAATATCACACAGGCTGCAGAAGTGAGTTATTGCTGTGACAGAGGTGCGATACTCAGAAATAAGTGACTATTGTTAGGGTTATTATTGTGATGATCCTGATATGATGATAGCTACAATTTGCCTCTGCGTCTTTTGGGTGTCAGGACACACACACACACACACACACACACACACACACACACACACACACACACACACAGAATGGGTAAATATAGGAAAATGTACTTTTATTGTAAAAATGGCATCAAGAAAAAACAAAGAAATGCTAAAGTGACCAAATGATCAGTGATCAGAAATTGGTTGTTGGAAGATCTGTGGATTGTTTTTTTTGGGAAGAACGGAGTATCAATGTTTGTATCAACTATA
This sequence comes from Silurus aristotelis, assembly GCF_946808225.1. Lineage (NCBI taxonomy): Eukaryota > Metazoa > Chordata > Actinopteri > Siluriformes > Siluridae > Silurus > Silurus aristotelis. The sequence continues at coordinate 34,747,758 of NC_139578.1, forward strand.
CACAGAAACTGAAAAGAGACAGAAAAGGGATTAGGTAGTAAAAGAAATGAAGGAAAAGAGGAGAGAAATATCTGAAAGAAAGGAGAAAGGGAGAAAACGAGTGTGAAAGACTGGGGACTGGAAGTGTAAAGAGAAAAGTGGTGAGGAAAAAATAGCCGGGGGAAAAGAAAGGAAATGGTCAGAAGCATACTGCTGGGAGAGACGAGTGTGTGGAGGAGAAAGAAAAGAATAGAAAGAATAAGAGAGACGAGAATAGGAAAGACAATAAGACGAAAGAAAAGAGAGACGAGGAGAGGCAGAAAAAAAGATAAAGTGAGACTTTGTTTAATTCCTGAGAGAATAATTTGGTCTAGATTTAGCTCCGCCCACTGATATGCCTTTAATCCGAGTCGACCAATCACAAGCGTTTATTAGGACAGGAACGTAACAAGCATGTTTAATCACACACGTGTTTGTGTGTGCGTGCGTGTGTGTGTGCGTGCGTGTGTGTGTGTGTGTGTGTGTATGCGTGTGTGTGTGTATGTGTGTGTGTGAGTGCATGTGTGTGAGTGTATGTGTGTGTGTGTGTGTGTGTGTGTGTGTGTGTGTGTGTGTGTGTGTGTGTGTGTGAGTGCATGTGTGAGTGTGTGTGTGCGTGTGTGTGTGCTTCCTAGAGTCTACTTGCTAGACTTGAGAATGTTGTTGGAATAAAGGGAACAGCTCTCTCTTGGCTCAGGTCTTATCTGACTGATTGCTATCAGTTTGTTGGTGTAAATGGTGAGTTCTGCACACTCTCTGAGGTAAAGTTTGGTGATCCACAAGGATCTGTCTTAGGCCCTCTGCTTTTCTCTTTATATCTGCTGCCTCTTGGTGAAATTATACATAAACATGGTATTCGCTTCCATTGCTATGCTGATGATACACAGCTGTATATTTCAGCAAAGCCAGATGAGAGAGATCAGCTTAACAATGTTGAGGAGTGTGTAAAGGACATTAGACAGTGGATGCTTAATAACTTTCTTCTGCTCAACTCAGATAAGACGGAAGTACTTTTACTAGGATCACATGCAGCTAGAAGTAAACTTTCTGATTCTGTAGCATCTCTGGATGGTGTTTCTGTCTCAGTGTGTACAGCAGTCAAAGACCTCGGTGTGATTATTGACCCGAGTCTTTCCTTTGAGTCTCACGTGAATAATATCACCAGGATCTCCTTCTTTCACCTTAGAAATATTGCTAAAATTAGAAATATGATGTCGTTACAGGATGCAGAAAAACTAGTAGATGTTTTTGTAACATCTAGATTAGACTACTGTAACGCTTTACTGTCTGGGTGTTGGAGTAAGTGCAGAAATAAGCTTCAGTTAGTTCAGAATGCAGCAGCAAGAGTCCTCACTAGATCTAGAAAATATGATCCCATCAGCCCTGTTTTAATCATCTACACTGCTCCCAATTACATCTCACACTGATTATAAAATACTACTACTGACGTATAAAGCACTTAACGCTCTCACGCCGCAGTATCTGAGTGAACTTCTGTACCAGGATGATCCTTCACACCTACTTAGATCAAAAGGTGCTGGCTATCTGTTGGTTCCTCAAATAATGAAGACTCCAGCAGGGGGCAGATGTTTCTCTTATAAACCCCACAGTTATGGAACAACCTTCCAATCAGTGTTCGGGACTCAGACACAGTCTCAGTGTTCAAGTCGAGGCTGAACACATATTTATTTAGTGGAGTCTTTAGTCAGTAGGTGTTTGTGAGGTAAAGGAGCAGATCTGGAGGGATCATGGATATGGAGTGTTTGGTGAACTGGGATATTTGGATGCTGTCGTCTCCTCACTCTCACACGTTCACTCAGGTTTGTTGATGGTGGTGTGGTGGGCCGTCTCTTATCCCAGAGATCCCTCATGTCTGTGTTTCCTTCTGCTTCTCTCTTTTAGTTATGCTGCGATAGCGAGTCTTGCCGGAGTCCAAACTGCACAGTGACTTTACCTCTCATGCAACAATAGGTACACTTAATAATCCATATCCTTCTCTTCCTGTCACCCTCTTCTCTCTCTCTCTTTCTCTCTCTCTTTCTCTCTCTCTTTCTCTCTCTCTCTCTCTCTCTCTCTCTCTCTCTCTCTCTCTCTCTCGGTTGAGTTAAACATGCTCCTGAGGCTCCAGTGACCACTGTTCCTGCCCCTCTCCCCTCCGTGGATCTTCCCACTTCGTCCAGGCCTGGATAGTGTTCTCTTTGACTGGAGGAAACTCTGTGCAGCTGGGGAAGGTTTGTCATCAACGCCTTGGGTGGTTCCATGAAATTCCAGAGTAAGAACGGGAGCTTTGAGGATGGATTGGACTGTTGTTAATGTCAACAGTCTTCTACACTGACTCAGGAATACAGTTCACTTCATCATCACTGCACCCCGCAACAAATGGACATTCGGTGTAACCCAGATGAGGATGGGTTCCCTCTTGAGTCTGGTTTCTCTCAAGGTTTCTTCCTTATGCCATCTCGGGGAGTTTTTCCTTGCCACAGTCGCCAGTCGCCATTATCTGTGTAAAGCTGCTTTGAGACAATGTTCATTGTTAAAAGCGCTATACAAATAAAAAAGAATTGAATTGAATTGAATTGAATTGTGTGTGTGTGTGTGTGTGTGTGTGTGTGTGTGTGTGTGTGTGTGTGTGTGTGTGTGTGTGTGTGTGAGTGCATGTGTGTGTGTGTGTGTATGTGTGTGTGTGTGTGTGTGCGTGCGTGTGTTTGTGTGCGTGCGTGTGTGTGTGTGTGCGTGTGAGTGCGCGCGCGTGTGTGTGTGTGTGTGTGTAAGGCTCCATGCCCAGCTCACTGACCTGTAGAAGTGGCTAATAGCGCTGTGTGCTAACTCCTGTGGGAATCAATGCACTCATTCTCCATCTCTCTCCTCAGTTCTGAAACTGTAGACACTAATGGGCCAAACATTAAACATAATACTGGTGTGACCAGAGTGTGTTACCACTGTGTGTGTGTGTGTGTGTGTGTGTGTGTGTGTGTGTGTGTGTGTGTGTGTGTGAGCGAGATCAACTGAAGGATTAGCCACACACACACATTCACGTTGTGTATCTATGACACTGTGTGAGACTCACCTGAACTACTGTGAGACATCTTACCATCATCACTCCACTGAGGGCGTGTCCCAAACCACACACCCTACTCACTATATAGTCCACTTAAACCCTATTAATGGTCAACTGTGGGCATGTCCCAAACACCATACTCAATGAACTCATAATTGGTTGAAGTGTTTGTGATGGTGATGATGAGAGGATGAGGATGATGATGATGATGATGATGGTGATGATGATAGTGATGATGATAGTGATGATGGTGATGCTGACGATGGTGATGATGGTGATGATGATAGTGATGATGATAGTGATGATGGTGATGCTGATGATAGTGATAATGGTGGTGATGAGAGGACGAAGATGAAGATGATGATGATGGTGATGATGGTGTTGATGATGACGATGATGGTGATGAGGATGATGGTGACAATGGTGATGATTGTGATGATGATTATGATGATGATGGTAATGTTAATGAGAATGATGATGATGATAATGATGTTGAAGATGACGATGGTGATGATTGTGATGTTGATGATAATGTTGTCGATGATGATGATGATGATGTAATTGATGACATTTTGGGGTATGACATGTCTGAACCCCTGAGTAAACACGAGGCCTGTGGTGAATGGCACTGCAGGAATTAGCACAGCTTTAGCACAGTGGTGTGAAGTACACAAATCAGCTTAGCATGGCTAATCCGGAATATTTAGTGCTAATCAGAAGGAACAGGCATGGAACCCGGCACTGCCATCGTGGTGCCAGTCTCAGAGCTGTAAATCTGCTCCTGGAGCTATGGGAAACAAACCCTCGTCCCGGGCTCGGATAAAGCTAACGCTAATAGCACTAATAGTGGCAAGATTCCTGTATTGTTTGGGCATTGCAGCTGATGTCTTCCTACTTAGTGATGTTCTGTCCACACAGAAACACTTCCATGCTCTACAAACACTCTCTGGTCTGTGTAGACTTTCAATAGAACTACTGGGTTACATCAGAATCTTCTCCGTTCTTGTGTGAGATCAGGATGTTCTCTGTGTATCTGTGGATGTAATCAGTGTTTCATACACAAAGGGGTGGAGCTTCACTTCTAACCAGTCACTGCTGCCTTGAGAATGTTTGAAGGAGTTTGATTGGCAGGCGTTCAGACTGACGTGAGGAAAGTTGAAAAATAAAGGATCGTAGAAGATGGGAACGAGTGCGGGGTTTAGCGCCGCTGAGCTTTCGCTGGAGCTTTAGTGCAAGTCGATACGGACTGTAAGCGGAGCCGTGTTGCTACAAGAGTCTCGAGAAAAGGTCAAATGCCAGCGGTGTGTATTTTATGCCGGCTCCCAGCAGTGTGTGTGTGTGTGTGTGTGCGTGTGTGTGTGTGTTTTACCTGCGAGCAATCAGAAACGACAGCACCCATGCCAACCATTCAATTTAGCCACGAGACAAAGGCGCCCTTATGATGCTGCCAATCGGAGCAATCAACACACACAGTACTGAGATCAGGGACTGGAGGGAACTCATGTAGGAGACAAAACCAAATATCACCAGTTCCAATTACAGCTGAGTGAAAGGGAGCTGAAGATGAAGCGTCACTGATTCCTGCTGAAATGTTCTCCACTGAGAAACACCCATTAAACCAGCTTATTAAGCTGATATGTACCGATAGAGCGGTCTGTCTGTCTGTCTGTCTGTCTCTCCGTCTGCCTCTTTGTCTGTCTGTCTGCCTCTATGTCTCTCCGTCTGTCTGTCTGTCTGTCTGTCTGTCTGTCTGTCTGTCTCTCTATTTGTATTTTTGTCCGTCTCTTTGTCACTCTGTATGTTTCTCTATATGTTTCTCTGTCTGTCTCTGTCTGTCTGCTGCCCCATGAACCTGCCTGTCTCACTGCCTGTCTTACTGCCTGTCTCACTGTCTTACTCCTGAAGGCCTCCATCATATCAAACACTGCAAAAACTCCTCATCTACAAACCCGATTCCAAAAAAGTTGGGACTCTGTACAAATTGTGAATAAAAAAGTAATGCAATAATTAACAAATCTCATAAACTTATATTTTATTCACAATAGAATATAAAAACATATCAAATGTTGAAAGTGAGATATTTTGAAATGTCATGCCAAATATTGGCTCATTTTGGATTTCATGAGAGCTACACACTGCAGAAAAGTTAAATGTACATATAAGGAACAGCTGGAGGAGCAATTTGTAACTTATTAGATCAATTGGCAACATGATTGGGTATAAAAAGAGTCTCTCAGAGTGGCCGTGTCTCTCAGAAGTCAAGATGGGCAGAGGATCACCAGTTCCCCCAATGCTGCGGTGAGAAATAGTGGAGCAACATCAGAAAAGAGTTTCTCAGAGAAAAAATACAAAGAGTTTGAAGTTCTCATCATCTACAGTGCAGAACATCATCCAAAGATTTAGAGAATCTGGAACAATCTCTGAGCGTAAGGGTCAAGGCCTTAAAACCATACTGGATGCCCGTAATCTTCAGGCCCTTAGACGCCACTGCATCACATACAGGAATGCTGCTGTAATGAAAATCACAACTTAACCACTGAGCTTTCTGCACTTTACCTGAGGAGAGAGAGCCTCTGCCACACGACACACACCCTCTTTAATAGTCTTTTCTTTTTCCTATCCATCAACTAGTCACTAAGATGTAGAATGTAGAAGGTCATGAGTTTAAATCCCAGCCACACCAAGCTGCTACCCCTGGGCCACTGCTCAGGTGTATAAATGCAATAACAGTTAGTCACTCTGGATAAGGGCATCTGCGAAATGCTGCAAAAATCTGCAGTAGTATTGTAAGGATCTGAGGTGTGTGTGTGTGTGTGTGTGTGTGTGTGTGTGTGTGTGTGTGTGTGTGTGTGTGTGTGTGTGGTGCTGCTTGATATTCTCAGTTTAGTCCGGCTGTTTCTGCTGTAATTAGGGGCTGAAAATGAGTGTGTGTAGAGAAACAGGTGTCTCTGTCTCTCTCTGTCACACACACACACACACACACACACACACACACACACACATCTCCACATGCCTGTCTCATGGTGTGTGAGCCTTGGAGAACCAGACACATGAGATGTTCCCATGTTATGTGTTTTATTGTGTTTGGCACATTGCACTCGCAGTGCGTATTCAAATGTGTGTGTTTGTGTGTGTGTGTGTGTGTGTGTGTGTGTGTGTGTGATCATTTGTTTCTCTTTCCACCTCGACCCATAGCTGTATGTCTCGCTGCATTGTAGACACCACAGAGGCTCGGATTTTCCCCAGTGACGCTCCTCCACACTCCACAGCAGGAGGTGAGCAATACGGCAAAAAAGATCATATCGCGATATCAGATTTCAAATAATACAGCAGCTCTGATAATATAAGGACTTCTTTAATTTACAATTTAGTTTAAATCAGTGTTATTTGTACCCTGGACATCGTCCCAAACTAGCTTTACTTTCTACTTATACATTTTACTGTTAGAAATCAGTGCCTCAAAGTTTGTTCCTTGTAAGTTTCTCCCTAATGAGGGATCCAGTGGTGAGTGTGGTGAAGGAAAAACTCCTGAATGTCCTTCACTCCAGTTCCATCAGTGTTGAGGTTATAAAGTGTTCAGTGATGATGTTTACATGCAGAACTGTTCATACAAACTGTGGTCCAGAGCACATTGTAGCAGACTGTTAATATCAATTACAGTCCAAATCCTTCCTCAAAGTTCTTGAAGTGATCAGAAACTTCATGAATCTTCAGGCTGTTGATGTGGAACCATTCTAACACAGAGTCTCCAACTGAAGAGAACTTCATCCAGGATGAATCAGGCAGATCAGAAGAGAAGACGATTATTAAGTCTCCTCATTGTTGTATTAAAGTTAAAGACACTACAGTGTGATCAGGTTGGTACAAGACTCAAGAACTGAAAGGGAGATCCAGAAGGTAACACAGACATGAGGAATCTCAGGAATAAGAGACGCCACCACAACAAACCTGAGTGAAGGTGTGAGAGTGAGTGGACCACAGCATCCAAATATCCAGTGAAATGATTTATAGAATGTATAATAATAATAATAATAATAATAATAATAATAATAATAATCATAAATAACCTGTTAGGAAGACCGTGTAGTGGCGCAGAGGGTGACATCGTCTCTTCACAGATCTGACCTCCATGTTCCATTCTGACTGTTTTTTACACTGTTTAGAGTTTCTATGCATGTTCTCTTCGTGTGGGTTTCCTCCAGGACCTCCGGATTCACCCAACCTTCCATAAACATGAGCAGAGTAGATTGGCTACACGCATTGGCCTGTGGGTTTGAAAGAGTGTGTGAAAGTGTGGATGGTGTCTTTTTTTGGCTGTCGTTTCATAAAGTTCTTCTATAGAACTTAGAGGAAGTTCACAGCTTGGTTGTGGTGGGATTTGAACATGTGACCTTCCAATGCAGAGTTTAATGCCTTAGGCCATGTCCACACCGATAGGTTTTAGTTTGAAAACGCATATGTTTTTCTGTTTTAGCCTTTTGTCAACACAGAGATGCTGTTTATGGTCAGCAAAAACGTAGATTTCTGAAAACGCTTTCGGAAACGATGGCGCATTTATAGTAATTGCCGTGACGTTTCGAAGAGTCTCAAACGAAATAAGCATCAGAATTTCTCCGTAGACGTAGCCTTAACCACTGAGCTTCCACCTCCCTCCAAGCTACCTCTAGCACTCCTCCCTTTTTACACCCTGATCACCAAAGGTATACACCTACCACCTCCCGCTGAGCTCCCAGACCTATCAACACATCTCTGTGCACTTTTACTCTTATTTTGCAGCAAAGAAAGAACCTAAAAATCCTGCTCCACGCCCTGAAGGGTATGAGCTGTGATGCTTTCAGTGTTAAATGGGCTTTATGTTCGAGATAATAATCCTTGAAATGTGATACATGAACCTGACAAAGCCGAGGAACCTGATGATTTGCTTGCATTTCTTCATGGGACACAAGGTTCAGGGTGGGGCACATTTCTGGCCCTTAAAACAGGGTCACCAGATAAAAAACTTTAAGATCTTTTGATACAAATTGATCGAAAGAAAAATAGGGCTTTTATTTGTCACATAATCATGATAGCATTGTCAGGAGGCTTCGTTCATGCTGCAGGTCAGCCATGATTCAGCACCCACTAGATGCAGAGATGGATGAGGGCCTTGCTCAGTGGCCCAACAGGGTTAAAATGGCGGTTTTGGGGCTTGAACCACGACCTTCTGATCAGTAAATCAGACCTTTAACCATTGATATCCTTCCAGAATGTTTCTGTGAATGTTTCTGTGCACTTTTGATCTTTCGCAGTAGTCGTGTTAGTTGTAACCAGATGATGGTTGGTTTGGTTAAAAATCTCGTGCGAATCCACCCTGACTTTTCAGACAGAAGGAGGGGAAAAAAAGCAACTATAAGAATGGCTCTGAAGCCATGGGAAAGACGAATCATCCGGCTGGAAACAATAGATTTGATTGAAATCGAGACCCTACCCGAGTTTATACACACTTCAATATCGCTTCCTTAACAGCAGATCAACTCTCCAGCTGCATGTTTCTGAACAGAGGCTTTCCCAAAACGGAGGAAAGCAGAGACGCACATCAAAACAACCACTTAGCAAACCCTAAAAGCCGAGGGCCAGCTCTAATTTGTTTAAAATCGCTGTCTGTTTTTAAGTGGTGTGTGTGTGTGTGTGTGTGTGTGTTGGAGGCGAGCCCACCGTGCAGCGTATATCTACACCAACAGCAGCTACTGGACGCTTCCCTTTCAGTGGCCGGATCCAAACACGCAAGGCCCATTTTTTTTCAAGCAAATGTGAAATTCATACAGGAAAAAGAAGGAGTATGTAGCCTGCTGAACTCAACAAACACACACAGGCTTTCCGCATGGAGAAAACACTTGAGACTGCCAGTGAGGCATCGCAGTTCAAGATTTGGCCATTTCCATTGATTTATTTTCTGTCTGAAACCTTGTTATGATCAAACACTTTTTCTTCACACAATATGTTTTATATTAAATGTGATTTTACAGAAGGGCGTGTGGTGGAACCATAACTTCCTGACCCCATATTTCTCATGACAAAAAGACAGAACATGCTTGAAAACCTGATGTTTTCTTTCCCGTATTATTGAGCCACATGTTTAGCTTCACCGGTCCCTCATTCATGATAAAACATTTCTATCCTGATGGTCTCCTCCAGGTTGACTCCACTTAAGTTCTATCTCTGGTACACTTCCTCAGATGCCCTGAATTTATGTCAAGAAATATTGAAGTTGTTTAAGCAGCTAGAAGTAACCCATCAACTCATTAATATTCTTTATGTTGTTTTTTTCCTCTAATTTCCTCTAATAGGTTGAAAATCATTCAACCTATCACTGATTAAATATGGTTTGGAGGGGCAGCTTGAAAGAGTAATACAGGTCCGAGAGGGCATTAGACCTATTGGATAAAAAGGGTCAGTGAGTTTGTCTGATATTGAATAAAGGGGTAAGAGTGGTCAGGGGTAAAACTGATATAAATTAATGGAGTAAAAGGATTCAGAGGCGTCAGTCTGATATACAGTTTAATGGGGTAAAATTGTGACAGTAGCTTCCTGTGACGTAGCTTCCTGTGTTTGACTTGTTTGCCGCGAGTTACGTGTTTGTATCTCTCTCGGCGTCTTTTAAACAAACTTTGCTATCTATCCATCCGTTTTTCCTCTTTTAATAATCCTTAATTGTTTTTGTCTTCCTGACTTGTGCCTGTAGTTAGTTAACTCGACTATAACTAGTGTTGTTTATATTTATTTTCTCTCACTCACATCTCTGTATAATAAATCTGTTTGTGACGATAAGCACTATGCCGGTTGTTTGTCTGCATTCGAGCACAGGTGAGGACTCGTTCGAGTTGCAAATGGTGGCATTGGAGATGGAGGCATTGGAGAAACAGATTCGCGAGAGCGAGAGCGGAAAGCGGCGCTGGAAACATCCCGGGCGGACGCGCACTCATCCCAGGTAAACTCCCGGGTTGAACCTAACGCTCCCAGCACATCAACTCCGCGTGCTTCTATGCCCAGGCCCAGCGCACCTACAACTCCGGCACCGGTGCAACATGGACCCTGGATGCGGCCGCGGCGGAAGAGACAAGCCAAGCCCCGATCGAGGACGTCTCCACCTCCACCACCGGCCTTCGAGATCTCGACCGAGAACCGCTTCGTCCCCCTCCGCGAGACGGAACGCGACACTGTTATTCTCGGAGATTCCATCGTCCGGCATGTCCGCGCTACCCGAGCTAAAGGTAAGGTGCACACTCGCTGTTTTCCTGGTGCTCGTGTTCTGGATGTCGCTGCGCAGGTACCCGCGATCCTGAACGAGAACTTCGGAGCGGTTGTTCTCCATGCCGGATCAAACGACACCAGGCTGCGGCAAACGGAGATCTTAAAGAGGGACTTCAGGATCCTGTTGGAGACGGTACGCAGCACATCACCCACAACGAGGATTATAGTGTCAGGACCTCTTCCCATTTACCAGCGAGGGGCTGAGAAGACTTTTAGCTCTAAATGAATGGTTACAGTCATGGTGTCGAGAACATAAACTTCTCTTTGTTAATAACTGGAACTGTTTCTGGGAGCGTCCTAGGTTCTTCCGCCCTGATGGCCTGCACCCCAGCAGAGTTGGAGCAGCAGTGCTATCAGATAACATCTCTAGGATACTTCACACCATCTGACTGGTAAGACATCAAGAAATCTTCAACTATAAGAACACGCATACTACAGACCAAATAGTTACAAGTTCACACACAGCTCAGTTTATAGAAACCGTATCTATTCCTCGTGTAGTAAAACCAAGAATTACATACACAAGATCCAGAAATAATCTTATTGCAGTTAAAACTGAAAAATGCCAGATAAACAAACACAACAAAGTTCTAAAGTTCGGTCTTTTAAACATTAGATCACTTGCACCCAAAGCACTGATTGTAAATGAGATGATCACAGATAATAATCTCTCAGCACTCTGTCTCACTGAGACCTGGATTAAACCAGGTGATTATATGGGTCTAAACGAGTCGACACCGTCAGGATATGTTTATAAGCATGAGCCCCATCAGACTGGTCGTGGGGGGGGTGTAGGAACCATTTATAGTGCTTCTCTTAATGTTAGTCAGAGATTAGGATTCAGCTTTAAATCATTTGAAGTGCTCGTTCTTAAAATTGCACTTTCAGACATGCACAGAAAACTCGCTCTGGTCACCGTGTACAGACCCCCAGGACCCTACGCTGATTTTCTTCATGAGTTTGCTTGTTTTCTCTCAGACCTCTTGATCAGCTTTGATAAAGTGCTGCTTGTAGGAGATTTTAATATTCATGTAGATGATGCAAACGATGCCCTAGGATTATCATTTGTCGATTTACTAAACTCTTTTGGAGTTAAACAAAACGTCACCAGACCAACCCACCGTTTTAACCACACACTAGACTTAATAATATCCCACGGAGCAGACGTCACTGATATAGATATTTTACCCCAGAGTGATGACATCACAGACCATTATCTCCTACTGTACACACTACCGGTAGAGCAGATTAACCGTGTTTCACCACGGTATCGACTTGGTAGGACTATTATTCCAACCACTAAGGACAGATTCATAAATAACCTGCCTGATTTATCTCAGTTTCATATTAAACCCATAACTGCTGATCATCTTGATGAGATGGCGAACAACATAGACCTTATCCTCACTAGCACTTTAGACACTGTTGCCCCCATCCGGTTAAAAAAGGTTCGAGAACAAGCACCTGCACCTTGGTATAATAGTCATACGCATGCCCTAAAGAGAACAGCATGTAATCTGGAGAGAAAATGGAGGAAAACTAAATTGGAGGTATTTAGAATTGCGTATAAAGACAGTATGCTTAGCTACAGACAGGCGCTAAAAGCTGCTAGAGCTAAACACCTGAGCAAACTCAGAAAAAATAACAAAAACAATCCCAGGTTCCTTTTCAGTACAGTCGCTAAATTAACAACAAATCAGGAATCTGAAAAATGTGTTCCATCACAGTTTAGTAGTGAAGACTTTATGAATTTCTTCACTGAAAAAATAGATAACATTCGAAAAACAATTGTGGCAGTTCAACCTCTGACAGCATCTCCCGACACAATCGTACTTACAACCCCACAACTACACTGTTTTACATGTATAGGACAGGAAGAGCTGTATGATGCTATTATGAAAGCTAAATCAACAACATGTCAGTTAGATCCAATTCCCACTAAACTACTGAAGGAAGTGTTATATACAGCTGGTGAGCCTCTTTTAAATATTATTAACTCCTCACTATCGTTAGGTCATGTCCCTAAATCCCTCAAGTTAGCAGTTATTAAGCCCCTCATTAAAAAACCTAATCTGGATCCAAACACGCTATCGAATTACAGACCAATTTCAAATCTCCCATTTATGTCTAAGATTTTAGAAAAGATTGTCGCTGCCCAGTTATGTAACCACTTGCAAGAGAACAATATCTTTGAAGAGTTTCAGTCAGGTTTTAGGCCCCATCATAGCACAGAAACTGCTCTAGTTAAAATCACTAATGACCTGTTTTTAGCTTCAGACCAAGGCTACATCTCCCTATTAGTTTTACTAGATCTTAGTGCTGCGTTCGACACTATAGATCATGATCTTCTCCTCGATCGCTTACAGAATTACATCGGTATTCAGGGACAGGCATTAAGCTGGTTTAAATCCTACCTGTCCGATCGTTACCATTTCGTAGATTTAAATGGAGAGCTATCCAGGATAATGCTAGTAAATTATGGCGTGCCACAAGGGTCAGTTCTAGGACCCCTGCTTTTTACAATATACATGCTTCCATTAGGAAATATTATTAGAAGGCATGGAATTAGCTTCCATTGTTATGCTGATGATACCCAGCTATATATTTCATCCAAACCAGGCGATACAGCTCAATTAGCTCGCATAACTGAGTGTGTTGAAGAAATAAGAGATTGGATGACCCATAACTTTCTGCTATTAAATTCTGATAAAACGGAGATTTTGCTCATCGGCCCAAAAAATAGTACACAGAAGCTCCAGCATCTCAGCCTGCATTTAGACGGTTGTTCTGTAACTACTAGTTCAACGGTAAAAGACCTGGGAGTTATTTTAGACAGCAACTTATCTTTTAAAAATCACATCAATCAAGTTACAAAAACAGCCTTCTTTCACCTTAGAAATATTTCTAAGCTAAGAAATATGTTATCTATATCTGATGCAGAGAAGCTCGTCCATGCGTTTATGACCTCTAGAATAGACTACTGTAATGCATTACTAGGTGGATGTCCTGCATCATTAATAAACAAGCTTCAGTTAGTTCAGAATGCCGCAGCAAGAGTTCTTACTAGGTCAAGAAAACACGATCATATAACCCCAATCTTATCGTCCCTACATTGGCTTCCTGTTAAGTTTCGAATAGACTACAAACTACTGCTACTCACTTATAAAGCACTAAATGGTTTGGCTCCCATGTATCTATCCAGTCTCTTAACACGCTACAATCCGTCACGCTCCCTGAGATCTCAAAACTCTGGGCTTCTAGTAGTTCCTAGAATAGCAAAGTCCACTAAAGGTGGTAGAGCATTTTCACATTTAGCTCCTAAACTCTGGAATAGTCTTCCTGACAGTGTTCGGGGCTCAGATACACTCTCCCAGTTTAAGTGTAGATTAAAAACATATCTTTTTAGCAAAGCCTACACATAACACACATCACACACATCACATCACAACCTTGTGCTCCAGAACATCTGATCACATGCACATTATCAACTTGTGCTGTTAATATCATGAACAGCAGCTACGCTAATTCCTCTCCACTGCTTCTCTTTCTCTCCCCATCCCGAGGCATTCTGAGTTTTGGCCAGCTCCATCCAGTCACGTCCCACCTCGTGAAGATTATGGACCTATGGATGATCATGGAGAAGTAGATGCCGAGTGTTTAAAGGCCCTGGCATGGAGAAGCTGATGCTGGATCTATGATGATCACAAATTGTTCTGTATTGTTGAAAGATTTATGACCAAACTCTTGATGTCACCCATATGAGGATGGGTTCCCCTTTGAGTCTGGTTCCTCTCAAGGTTTCTTCCTCATATCATCCAAGGGAGTTTTTCCTTGCCACTGTCGCCACGGCTGCTCATCAGGGACAAACGCACACCATTCACCTTCACTGTTGTTTTCTGTAAAGCTGCTTTGAGACAATGTCTGTTGTGAAAAGCGCTATACAAATAAACTTGACTTGACTTGACTTAAAAGCAGTTAGGGTTGAGACTGATATACTATAGATTGATGGGGTAAGAAAGCTGAAAGAGGTCAGTCAAATATAAATTGTTGGGGTAAGAAAGGTCAGAGGGGGCAGACTGATATAGATTGATAGCACAAGAAAGGTTATTGGGGGTAATTTGATATAAATTGTTGGGGTAAGAAAGGTCAGAGTGGGTAGACTGATATAGATTGATAGGGCAGTAAAGGTACAGGAGCTAGTTTAATATAAATTGATGGCATAAGAAAAGTCAGAGGGGGCAGGTTAATATGGATTAATAGGGCCGTAGAGGTACAGGGGGTAGTTTAATATAAATTGATGTAGTAAGAAACGTCAGAGGGGGCAGGCTGGTATTGACCGATAGGGCAATAAGGGTTTAGGCCGGTAGTTTGATATAATTCGAACGGTTAAGAAAGGTCATAGGGGCAGACCGATATAAATGGACAGTGTAGTAGAGCTCAAGGGGGAGTCTGATGTAGCTGCATTGGGTAGTAGGAGCCAGCAGAGTGACGTTTGATATAGATTGGCAGGATACAACTGGAATCAGGGGGTCTTCTGATATAGATTGGTGGAGTGCAAGTGGGGTCAGGGTGTGGTCTGATATAGATTGGTTAGGTAAACCTGGGGTCGGAGATAGTCTGATATTGATTGATGGGGTACAAGTGGGGTCAGGGTGTGGTCTGATATAGATTGGTTGGGTAAACCTGGGGTCGGAGATAGTCTGATATTGATTGATGGGGTACAAGTGGGGTCAGGGTGTAGTCTGATATAGATTAGTGGGGTACAAGTGGGGTCAGGGGTAGTCTGATAGACTGATGAGGAAATAGTTTTCATCTGGTAACACTGCAAGGAACTGTCTGTAGAAATTAGATTAATGGAGTAAAAGTGCTGAAACTGGACGAATAAATAGAAACCTGTGGTGCTATTTTAATTGATAGGTTGCTTTGACTTTGTAGTTCAATCAAGGCATGTTACATACTTTACCACTAGAGACTGTCAGTGTGCCTCATCTACAAAGAACATTCATTATTTTGATAAACTGTAAATTGTGCCTCCATGTGGCGATGTGAACGTCACTGGGTGGAACAACACGAGTGATTATTCTCAATTACTGGGTGGATCAACTCATCTTATTTCCTCTTGAAGAGATAATCCTCCAGGAGTCAAGTCTTGCCACTTCATCACTTAGAACAGCATCGTTTTAACCAAATCCCAACCAAACCTGGTAAATGACAGTCATAATATTCTCTCTCACCTGCCCTCAGGAGCCTCCAGAAGCAATTGAAAGACTTTTGTGGCTCTATTTTCCTCAGTGAGCTGAAGAGGAGATGACTTGTGGATTTGAAATCATACGGTTGCTGTAAAAAGTCAGGAGATAACCAGGGGGATGTGGCACAACATGTGCTAAGCAATGAGCACAACATGGAGCGAGAAGGTTTTTTTATGTAAACAGTGAAGGACAGATAACATCAGCTGGTTGTCCCAGTGTGCAATGGACAGGCTGTGGGAAAATTTATTAAAATGGATTAAAGTCAAGCCTGAAACCTGGAGCGCTCTCTTCCTCAGAATGTGCACTGCCTCATAACCAAACCAAAGTGTGTTTTTAATATTATTGTTTTAACTCACAAAAAGTTATGCCATCTATAGTAATATTCCAAATATACAATGGAACAACAGAGCTTATAATTCACCATGAGCCAATTTACTTTTCAAAGTTCTCACTTGATCCCGAAAAACAAGAAGTTCTGAGATCCTGACATCGCTCATCACACGTTTGTTTGTTCTCTCTCACCTCCTGCACAGCGTTTGTTTGGTCTTTGTAATTTATCTTTAGTGCCAAATCACAAACAGTTCAACTTGAAATTACAACTTAATCAGCATGATGACCCATGGTGCAGGTCGGAGGTATTTCATGATATGTCATTGGACTAACATAAACAAAATCTAGCATTTATAAATAGCTTTGAAAAACATCTCAAAAGTTTTGAGGGCTCAGGAAACACCACCTGATTCATATGTACTTCTTGATTTTGGGTTGAAGAAAACCGATAGTAGAGGAAAAATTCAGGGCAAAGTTTGTTAGGTGTGATAAATTAGGGTAAAGGTGCTTTTTACTTCAGAAGCTGGTGTCAGAGAGCAGGGTCAGATCAGCCTTCTGATCAGTAACCCAGAGTCTTAACCACTGCACTACCACCTCTCTAATAAAAAACCCCACCTACACTGTTTCAGTCTGTAAAATTTCAACTCAAATGCCCCAAAAGTTCTAAAAATGACCAAATGACCAGGTTTCTGAGAGACATTTGGGCTGAAATGTAGGACCAATCAAAAGAGATGAAGGATAAATAGTTGATTTTGGACTCCTTCAAACTAAAAACACATCAAGCACACAACAGTCCATAATCACCATCAGCATCAAAACCATCATCATTACCATCAACAGCACAACCATGTTACCACTATCACTACCATTTCCACAACCATATTAACATTATCACCAGCTTCATCACCATATCACCATCACCAACACCACCACATCACCATCACCAACACCACTGTTATCAACATCATCATTACCAGTAGCACCATCACCACCATCATGTTAGCACTATCATCACCATCCCGGCACCAGCACCAACAACATCATCATCACCATGGCAAGAACATCTTGGATCTGTTTCTATTCAGCGCCTCAGTGTACTGAAAATGATCAGTAAAACATGTTAGCGGTCAAACAGTTCATTCTGCATTGTTTTTATGTTTTTTTGTAAAATCAGACTACAGCAGGTCTGTCATGTGATACAGAAAACCCGGTATATATTTTCACTTGGGTGACTAATGCAGGCTGTGAGCTCCTTTCCCACTTTACTTCTCCCAGAACGTCTGGAGTAATAGCACAGCCTTGTAGAGTCGCACATTTTTTACGAACGTATTGCCGAGCGTACAGCTGATGTAAATTCCAGCACTAGTGTGGAGAAAATAAAGCGATCTCGAGACCAGAGGAGCGGGTGGATTTTGAAATGTGGCTTGAGACTTGGCACGAGTTTGGAGAGACAGTCACGAAACGGAGCATGAGCGGTAAACACCGAGGCAAGCAGACGTACGGTCCACATGCAGGAAGACGCCTTTTTCCCTTCCTGCTCTCTTGTTTTTTTCCCTTCTAAATCAGCCAGCACTTTCAATTGGAAAAGCAGAAGCGTTAAGTCAAATCGTTGTCATTAAAAATACCTTCCCAAGGTCCTGTGATGAGCTTAAGCATAAACCAGAAGCAAAAACTGTAAAACTGTCCAGGCCAAGGACAGGAGAGGAGCAGGACGCTTCATCATGCCGTCGTCAGCTGTTGCTCCTGAAACGGCGGAGGTGATATTCGAATCACAGGTGTGTTCCAGTGGTATGCTCCGATACACAAAACATTATCCTCATTTTAATTATGTATCATTGGCTCTAATGACTTAACCAGAGCGCGAGGCAGAATGAGGCTAACAATATAACTAGCGTGTCTGGAGTTTCCTTTTGATGGCTTTGTAACTTGTACTGCTTCTGTATACCACATACAGAAATGTCCACATTACATCACAGCTTGAAATCTAGGGTATGGGTTGGGGTTCGGGTTAGGTTTAGGGTTAGGATTGGGGTTAGGGTTAGGGTTGGGGTTAAGGTTAGGGTTAGGTTTAGCATTAGGGTTGGCGTAAGGGCTACGCTAGGGTTAGGGTTTCGTAAGGTTTAGGGCTAGGGTTACATTTAGGGCTAGGGTTAGGGTAAAGATTGGGGTTATGGTAAGGTTTAGGGTTGAGGTTAGGGCTAGATTTAGGTTTAGGGTAAGGTTTAGGGTTGGGTTTGGGGTTAGGGTTAGGGTCACTAGGAAATGTAGGGTACAATCACTGTCTCACTCTGGATGGAACTGGAACTGGATGTTATTATGGTTACAGGTGTTTATAATCAGAACATCCATTTAGATTCAACTGTCAAACACAAACTACCTGCGTGTTCAACACTCTGAACTCACACATGAACCTGCAGCCAATCACAATCCACTATTCACACATGAACTTCCAGTTAATCACAATCCACTATTTACACCTGAATATCTCCTTTGGAGTCACATGACCACAAATTCACACAAAACCACTTTTCTTTTTGTTAAAATGAAAAACACTTCGCACATTAGGAAAAATAACGGTGTGCAGGAAAAATGTAAGGCCATAAGCACACAAACTAATAAACATATACACTAATAAAATATTTACTGCCAATGAGCTGAATTGCTACGTACAGTATAGAAGGACACGCCCCCAGGGGTTGGAGCATAAATCTTATGAATAAACACAAGGATCAATCACTTTATATATAATATCGGTGTGAGAATGACGTTTCTTCCTCAGTATATTATAAGAATGCATCCATTTTAAATAACAGAAGTTACAGGTGTGTTTTGTTATCACAGGTGTGCTGCCATGCTGGTGCATTAGCAGGGTGGTGAGAAGAAATGAAGCACAGCTAGCGACACGTAGCATCATCATCATCAGGAGCAGCAGCACTGGGCCGTGTTTCATTCCTGCAGGGAGTTCTTACACCTCGCCAAAGACAGCAAAGTCACCGTTCAGAGGCGTAATGCCTACAAATCCGTGGTGTTTGTAGAGGAACTTGATATCTCTGACCCAGTGTTTAACCTTCAGATGTGCTAGCGGTTCCGTGATGCTGAATGTTAAATGTCCAACATTAAACCTCCCCCGCTGCGACTCGCCATGCTGGACTGCGCCGGGTTCGACGTCTTCGTGGTAACGAGCCAACCGAATCGTGTTGCTAGCAACGTTTTCCAAACAGTATAGGATCAGGTTAGAAGAGCAGGTTGCTAGGCTTAGCTTACACGACTGTAATGCACGCTGGCACGCCATCATGCTGGTGAAGAAAACCGAACACACATGACTCCTCGGGGTTTTTATGTTCTGAAACAAAACAAAATTCTGTAAATCCCGCTGGTCTGCATCAAGTTCTTCTTGATGCATGTGCAGCATGTACATCCTCGAATCTTTAACTTCTCGATCCTTTGTGTACGGACACGTCTCGCTAAGAATAAACAGTTTCATCTGCATAGCTAGCTCAATACGCCGTATAGTGACCAGAAACATCAACATTACACACATACTGGACAATACAGAGCTTCTGTGATTCACCAGGTTTTTCAACACCAGGATCACCTTCTCATGTACCTTCTGCTGCTCTTACGTGTGCTAAGACTGAAATATTTTGATTATACTGCAATTTCTCTGGAGCATCTCGCATGATTCAGAAACCCTGATGGTTTTAGATAGTGTTGTGTTCCACGTCAGGTAGAAACACCTAGATAGCATAAATGACTTCATGAGGAACATACAGCTTGGTTTAAATGTGTTTATATTCTATAAACTTCGCTTCAAATATAGTTAACAGGCTACGTTTTACATTTACATCATTTTGCAGATGATCTTATCCAGTGAGGATAAAGGGCCTTGCTCAAGGGCCCAGAAGTGGCAACTTCTGTGTGGTTCTGGGATTAGAACTCATTACCTTCAGATCCTTTAACCACTGAGCTCTCACCTCCCACAGGCCAGCACATGACCTAGCGTTATTATACTGAAATAGCGTCAGTTATACAGGAGGCTCCTTGCTAGCCATGGGAGCAGGTGTATTACCCATAATGCACGAGTGGTGGTGATTTTGATTCAGGAACACAACATAAAGGGCTACACACTGTTCCAATGCATTGTTCTCTCTCTCTTATCTTGGTATAAGGATTGAAAACATATAACAGTCATCTATCAGCTGAGACGCCATCAATATTTCAGATCCTCACTCTTTCATCCAGTTCACCCAGATTTGAAACTTCTCCAAAGTGCTTTATTCTCCTCGTTGCTCCACAACCTCTTCTTCCTCCAAAACCTGTGAGATTGAAATCAGGTGCACAATGTGTGATTTCCGCCACTATTTGTTCGTCTGAGACTTTTTAGCGAGTTCTACACATCACACACATCACATCACAACCTTGTGCTCCAGAACATCTGATCACATCACATTATCAACTTGTGCTGTTAATATCATGAACAGCAGCTACGCTAATTCCTCTCCACTGCATCTCTTTCTCTCCCCATCCCGAGGCTTCCTGAGGTTGCTCCAGCTCCAGTCACGTCCCACCTCATGAAGATTGTGGACCTTTAAAGAAGTAAATGCCCACAAACATCCCAAACCATCTAGAGACGTACCAGTGCCATTTGGATCCCACTTCATGTGGAGTTTGGACACTGGACCTCCTGGAGTGTTTAAAGGCTCTGGTATGGAGAAGCTGGTGTTGGATCTGTGATGATCTCAGATGTTGAGTTATTTTATGAGTTGCTCAGCAGCTCCTAGTTTTATAACCATAATGACTGTAGAAGACTGTAGAAAGATCATCAGTCATAATCACACACTCCAGTGCTCATGTTAGTTCTCACTCTCCAGTGTTCTGTAGTGTTTAAAGACTATAATCACACTCTTGATGTCACCCACATGAGGATGAGGTTCTGCTTTTGAGTCTGGTTCCTCTCAAGGTTTCTTCCTCATTACATCTAAGGGAGTTTTTCCTTCACCACAGACTCCATGCTGCTCATCAGGGATAAACACACATCGTTCACCTTCACTGTTAAATTTTGTAAAACTGCTTTGAGACGATGTGTGTTGTGAAAAGCGCAATAGAAATAAACTTCACTTATCTCTACGTTTTCTTTGAGAACGCGCTGATGAACGTCCATGTGTCCTGTAACAGGATCTCAGCTACAGCAATGTTAAATCCCACATTTCTACAAAACACGTGTTCTATTAAAGTTTCTCAATCTCCTCGGATCGACTCGGAGTAATCCCCAGACGTAGCGAGGGACGGAGGTCTCAGCGTATTTCACACTTATAAACTAAATGCATGTCTCATCCTGGCCTGAGCATTAAAACAACATCTGATCTTCATTTGTGCTGCTGTTAATCAGCAGGTTGATAAGGACTTGAGACTCGGAGGACCATGTCATGATGTCCAACTTCAAATACAGTCATAATAAAAACCCACAATGAATTAAACACACAGCCATTACTCATAACAGGAAACGTCACATTATTTCAACTTGTTGGCAGCAGATGCAGTCGTTCCTATCAGCGTTCTTTTAATAATCCGTTTCCTCGACAAGGCCTCGTGTGTCATAAATCTCCCTCTAGATTATCTCAAAGCGAGAGCGATTGATGAAGGAGCGGAAATGTTTTCCTTCCTCTCGTCATTGCGGTGATGGAGAGACCTACTCCAGCTGGGGGGGCGGGTTGGGGGGGTCAAATCACATAATTTACTGCCTCTTTAATATTCCATTATCACAGTCAGCGTTACTGCGAACACCATGAAGCTACAAGGAACAAGATTATGGGAGATGCAAACAACACAGTGATGGAGATCAGCATCATGAAGTTCCAGAGGGAATAAGAACGAATACAGTAATGAAAGTTGAAGCAGAGTTTACAGCAAACTGACTTCACCTACATGACTCACTAATTCCATGACGGGTCGCCTCGAACACCAACAGAGACACTCCAGGCTCGCCATTCGATCACTTGTTTGTCGAGAACTTTAACCAAGGAATTCCAGGGCCGAGAACTTAAACCCATGTGCTTCATCCCAGGAACATTAAATTCAGGAACCTAAGCCCAGGAACTTTATCCCGAGATCTTTACCCCAGAGGTTGTTCCCTGGAATTTGAGCAGCCAGGGTTTTTAAACTTAGAGGTTTCAACCCAGAAATCTATGAGCTGTAGTGCAGGAATCAAATCTCATGTGCTTTCAAAGCTGAAGCAGTTACACCTAAGAACTTCAGGTCCTTCAGCCCAGATCCTTCCTCCTAAGTTGGTACCCATCACAAATATGTTTACAATATGTCACAAATATGACATCGGGACATTTATTGGAACTGTGTGGAACTTTTTTTTTTTTGCACTGAAAACCCAAGTAAGAAATTCCAAACAAAGCCACAATCAAGAAATTCTATCTCAGGAACTTTAAGATTAGTAACTTAAGCTTAGGAACCCAAGAGCTTTACCTCAATGAATCTAAGCTTAAGAACTTTACTCCAGGAACATAAGCTTAGCATATTAAACTCTGGAACTTACTCCAGTAACTTCAGCCCAGCAAACCGAATCATTTTATCATGGAACACTCACAAATCTAAAACCTAGGACTTCAGAAGCTCAGGAAATTGAGCACAGGAACCCAGGCATTCTGCTCTAAGAACATTACCCAGAAATGTAAGCCCAGGTATTTGAGCCCCGAAATCGAAGACCTAGGTACATTCAAATCAGGAAATTAATCTTGGGAACTTTAGCCCAAGATGCTGTCACCAAGGAACCTGAGCCCAGAAACACTGGCCCAGGCGCTTTACCTCAAAACTTTAAAACGCCTTCTTTTCCCAAGACATTTCAAAGCAGGAATCTAGGAATTTTATCCCAGAACCTTTATCTCAGAAACTTCAAGCTGAAGTCTGGAAACATCTTAGAAACACAAGCCCGGGAACTTTAGCCCAGGATTAAAGATAATGAAAGCTTGAAGTTTATCCCAGGTACCTCACAGAACTAAGGCTTAGTGCTTAAGCTCATGAAGTTCCATGTTAGCTGGAGAATTTCAGACCGGGAACCTATGCTGAAGATCTTAGGCCAGGTTATACAAACCACAAATCTAGAATGTGTATCCTGGGAATCTTTTAAGATGAGAAATTTAAGTCTGGGACGTTTGGAAACTCAGGTTCATCTTATAAACCTAAGCCCAGGCTTAAGGGGAGGATTTTGAAAGGTTGGGACAGTTTGGAACACAGGAACTTAAGATCAAGAAGTTAAATCTAGATACTTTAGTCTAAGTCCAAGACACTTTAACTTTTTTTTTTTTTTTTTTTTTTTTTCGAGGAACATAACTACAATCTCAGGAACTCAGGAATCCAGAAAGTTCAGGAACCTGAAACTGGAACCAAGCAGACCAGAGTGTGAGAACATTAATGCAGATCCCTTCAGCCCTCATGATTGTGCTTATAAGATTCAACAGCAGCTGTGTGTTTGTGTGTGTGTGTGTCTGTGTTTGTGTGTGTGTGTTTGGTGTGTGTGTGTGTGTGTGTTATAAATAATAGACACACAATGTTCTGGGTGAGGAATAAGAGTGTGTGTTACGAGGTGGTGAGATTTATGGTGCTCTCAGGCATGTGTTTGCGTGACTGTTTTGGAGATGTTAATATCTGCTGTCACCTGCCGGCTCAGCTGGGTCATTAATCACACACACACACACACACACACACACACACACACACACACACACACACACACACACACACACACACACACACACACACACACACACACACCATTCTTAGCTATAGAACACTAACTAGTGATGAAAGCCACTATTTAGGACTGAGCATTAAAATGGCCAGTAGGAACCTGAGACCAACATCTGAAGTTCTTCTAAGTTCTCCTCTGAACCTGCATTCTGTCCCATGTTGCAGTGAAAAGTAGTAAAATGCATTTAATCT
Source organism: Silurus aristotelis (assembly GCF_946808225.1). NCBI lineage: Eukaryota > Metazoa > Chordata > Actinopteri > Siluriformes > Siluridae > Silurus > Silurus aristotelis. The sequence continues at coordinate 34,771,653 of NC_139578.1, forward strand.
AAAAAGTTAAATGATCGCGTTTAACTCTCAAAGCCTGAGTTCATTCTAATCACCAAACTGGAGTCCGGAGTTTTATCAGAACTGTGCAGAAGTTCTTCTGTGAGCCAGGAACTTTATCCAAGCTCAAAACCCGAGCAGAGACATTTCACCAAGGACTCAACACACATCCGAGGAATCTTCTCTCAAGAATTTAGAATTTAAGATTAGCATCTTTAGCTCAAGTACCTACTAAACTTCATCTGAGGAACATAAGCTCAAGAACCAAAACTAAAGAACTTTATTTGAGGAACATAAGAACAGGGAAAAAAAAAACTAAAGAACTTCATCTAAGGAACAAAAGCCCAGGAACTAAAGCAAAAGAAATGAAATCCCCTCTGGTCCCATTAGGAGAAAAACAGAGCTAAAAATAGCTGTGGAGCGAGTGAGGCTCTGCAGCCGTCTGATTTGATTAGCATGTTCTCCATCACTTCAGGCCTGCTTAGCGGCCGCTAATCTCCCGTTGATCAAAGAGGAGTGAAGGAGGAGTGATGGAGGAGAGCGAGTCATGCTCTCTCAGTCGATTACTTGCAGGTGCACATCTGTTCTCGCTCTCCACAACAAAAGGTACAGGAAGAAAAGAACAGTGCAAAATCTAGCCTGAGGGCACGTCCCAAACCCTGGTGTTTGACACCAGGATCGAGGATTTGTCTCGATGAGGAACAGCTTACAGTAACATCTGGTACACGAGTGGAGGAACATCAGGAGAGGAGCAGCTACAGCATGAAAGAGGAGAGATAAGGCTGTCATGACTGTGATGACACATTTCCAAACATCTAAACATCCATCTGTTTCTTTCTCTCATTTAGAACAGATTTGAGGAACCATTCCGTCTCGGAGGTCAAAGTGCAGAGAGAGAACTTTTGTTCTTCATAATATCTTCTCACTGTTGCTGCAATGAGAGAGAACGACAGAGAGAAGCTAATGAGAAGCTGTCTATCTCTCTATAACTGTCTCACTCAATACAACTGTCTCACTCCAACTGTCTCCCTCTCTACAACTGTCCCACTCTCTACAACTGTCTTTCTCTCTATAACTGTCTCACTCAAATCACCTGTCTCACTCTAACTGTCTCACTCTAACTGTCTCCCTCTCTACACTGTCTCTCTTTCTACACTGTCTCTCTCTCTACAACTGTCTCTCTCTCTAGAACTGTCTCACTCAAATTACCTGTCTCACTCTAACTGTCTAACTCTAACTGTCTCCCTCTCTACACTGTCTCTCTCTCTCTATAACTGTCCCACTCAAATCACCTGTCTCACTCTAACCGTCTCACTCTAACTGTCTCCCTCTCTACACTGTCTCTCTCTCTACAACTGTCTCTCTCTCTAGAACTGTCTTTCTCTCTATAAATGTCTCACTCAAATCACCTGTCTCACTCTAACTGTTTTACTCTAACTGTCTCCCTCTCTACACTGTCTCTCTCTCTCTACAACTGTCTCTCTCTCTAGAACTGTCTTTCTCTCTATAACTGTCTCACTCAAATCACGTGTCTCACTCTAACTGGTTTACTCTAACTGTCTCCCTCTCTACACTGTCCCACTCTCTACAACTGTCTCTCTCTCTACAACTGTCTACAACTGTCTTTCTCTCTATAACTGTCTCACTCAAATCACCTGTCTCACTCTAACTGTCTCACTCTAACTGTATCTCTCTCTACAACTGTCTCTCTCTCTACAACTGTCTACAACTGTCTCTCTCTCTCTACAACTGTCTCTCTCTCTACAACTGTCTTTCTCTCTCTCTATATAACTGTCTCTCTCTCTACAACTGTCTCTCTCTCTACAACTGTCTACAACTGTCTCTCTCTCTACAACTGTCTCTCTCTCTACAACTGTCTCTCTCTCTCTCTCTCTCTATAACTGTCTCTCTCTCTACAACTGTCTCTCTCTCTACAACTGTCTACAACTGTCTCTCTCTCTACAACTGTCTCTCTCTCTCTACAACTGTCTCTCTCTCTCTCTCTATAACTGTCTCTCTCTCTACAACTGTCTCTCTCTCTCTCTCTCTCTCTCTCTCTCTAACTGTCTCACTCAAATCACCTGTCTCACTCTGTCTCCATCTCTACAACTGTCTCACTCTAACTGTCTCACTCTTTAGGAATCTCCCACTCTCTACAAATAACTCACTCTAACTGTCTCACTGTCTAAAAGTGTCACATTCTAACTCTCACTCTATATAACTGTCTCACTCTCAAAAATGTTTTATTTGGATTTTCATGTTTTTGTGATGTTATTAGACAAATATTGATTGTGAACTGCTCCAGATGTTGTAGGTGCACAGTTGTGGTTGTAGTGTGGAGGTTTGGAGTGTAACTGGGTTTGTTGTTTTAGTAAAATGGTTTTCAGCTCCAGATGTGAAACGTCTCTCTGTAATGCACGTGTTGTTATATTGTGTGTTTGTATTGTATTGATGGTTTCTATAATTGTGATGTGATAGTGGTGTATTAAGAGGTGGATTAAGTCGAGTACGTCCTCACTGAAGGTTCAGGTACCAAATACACGACCCGCTACTGAGTGAAGGTGAACTTTACCCAGTTGAGTAAGAGACAAAAGGAAAGTGGAATTTTTAGCTGAAGGTCTGAGGAGCATTATGGAGAACAGATGTTGGTGTGATGTGTTCTGTAGCACAGTACCATAAACCATAAATCCAAACCCACCAACCTTTTTCAAGATCTTCTGCTTTGTTGTTTCAGCTCTGCGTTAGGGAGTGGACTGTGCTGATCATTACAGATAAATCCAACGCCTACGTACAAGAACATGTTGCTAACGTACAGGCCAATCACTCACTCCCTGAGAGAGAGAGAGAAGAGAGAGAGAGAGAGAGAAGAGAGAGAGAGAGAGAGAGAGAGAGAGAGAGAGAGAGAGAGAGAGAGAGAGAGAGAGAGAGAGAGAGAGAGAGAGAGAGAGAGAGAGAGAGAGAGAGAGAGAGAGAGAGAGAGAGAGAGAGAGAGAGAGAGAGAGAGAGAGAGAGAGAGAGAGAGAGAGAGAGAGAGAGAGAGAGAGAGAGAGAGAGAGAAGAGAGAAGAGGGTGACAGGAAGAGAAGGATATGGATTATTAAGTGTCCTTATTGTTGTATGAAAGTTAATGTCAGAGAGAGAGATGGAAAATTATGTTCTTCAGAACTACATCTTAATAACCCTGTATTTCTCTCTCTCACCAATTTCTCACTACATTTTCTCAGGGTTAGGGTTAGGGTTAGGGTTAGGGTTAGGGTTAGGTCTCTCACTTTCTTTTTTACTAATTTCTCACTTATTCTCTCTCACTTCTCATTTCTCTATCAATTCTCACTTCTCTCACTTCACATTTCACTCACTTGTTTATATACATAGTGCAACACACACACACACACACACACACACACACACACACACACACACACATCACATACACACACACACACATCACATACACACACACACACACACACACACACACACACACACACACACACTTACTCATTCACAAACACTCATATCTCACTCTTTCCCTAAAAAGTGAAAAATGAACACACCCTGCTGCCACTTACACACACACACACACACACACACACACACACACACACACACACACACACACACACACACACACACACACACACACACACACTTACTCATTCACAAACACTCATATCTCACTCTTTCCCTAAAAAGTGAAAAATGAACACACCCTGCTGCCACTTACACACACACACACACACACACACACACACACACACACACACACACACACACACACACACACACTTACTCATTCACAAACACTCATATCTCACTCTTTCCCTAAAAAGTGAAAAATGAACACACCCTGCTGCCACTTACACACACACACACACACACACACACACACACACAGGTGGTGTGTTTATGAGCAGAGTTTGCTCAGATGCGAGTGTGTTGTTGAGGGTGGAGAAGGTAAAAGTGACTCAACGCACCACACAGACGGCCAGTGTGTCTCCTGTCCATCAACCTGTGTGTCCTACAAAATCACACATTATTTATTTATTTACTGTTTATTTATTTACTGTCACGCCTTCACGCCTCAGCTGGACACATTTCCCTGGACGTGTCCTTCATCAAACTGGAAAAGTCAACATGGACACATGACTTCAGTGTGTAGCTCTGACTGTAGCACAGCTCCCCGGCTACTTCTCCAACAGTGTGTGAGAGGACACGCTACACAAAAACCAGCTACACAGCAGCTACAGCAGCAGGATGGCTCCGCCCACTTTTCAATCCTTAGGTAGAGCTCAGTGGTTCAGGCTGATGGCTACCTGAATCCTGATACATTTGAAAAAAAGCATTTTGCACACTTTCCCAAATGTCCATGTTTCAGTTTTCTTTTCTCGCACAAGCTCCTCTGTGAGCCCTGAGCATTGACAGTGCAGAGCTCCACTGTCCTCCCACAGACATTCGAGAAAATCCCAAAAAACTCAACGTTTTCTCGAGAAATCACGTTTCATTCTACCTGGTATATTTCCTGTGATGTACGGATGATGATGGTCAGTCCCCAGGCTGAAAGACAGAGCTGGACACACTGTGTCTCAGGGAGAACAACTGGAACCCATTGGAATTGAAGTATTTTTTTTAAATGCAGCTAAAATGAACATCTGTGTGGTTTTTAAATTACGCTGAACAACATTCCTCAGATTGTTGGTGTGATTGGATCCAACTGTGTGTTCCTTCGCTCTCAGCCTGCTTATTTACTGTAACAGCCTGGGAAAAAGACGCACTGTCATTTCCAAAACAGCAGCAAATTTACCATGATAAATATTTACCCTTCACATTCCGACTTCTCCACGTATCTCGGTGTCGGTGAGTGCAGACTAATCTCGCTCCGTCTTATCAGAGGAAACTGGTCCTCTGAAGCGTCCCCTGAGGCGGCCAGCTCATGATGCATCATGTGAGATGATGCGTGAGGTTGTTTTTTGAAGATTTCTCTCGTTCCCGGTGGCGGCGATGATACAGTGATGGGACTCCGCGTCCTCCTGGGTGGCCAGACCCAATCCAGAGAGCAATTCTCTAAATGATCCACATGTAGTCTTCAGGGTTCTTGATTGCTTGGGCTTCGGACAAAAATGTGGACCATCTGGAACTGCTTAAGAGACAATGATGGCTGATTCGGCGGGATTTATCTGCACAGAGACAAGTCTTAATGAGACACAGCGCTTATCTCGGGGAGGGAATATTTTACCGATAAAAGCCGATTAACATCAACACGGCTGTGCTTTTATTAATTCAACAAATCATCGGAGTGAAGGAAACGTGAGAAGAACATCACAGCGTCGATTCAAGAAAATAAAATGAACAAAACTCTTCAGATGTGCTGCTCTAGAATGAAGGAGCTGAAAAACCTGTTAAAGAAACGTCTGGCGTGCTCGAGGTGTGAACTACATGCAGGTGATTCAGTCCAGGGTTATAAGTGAACATCATCACTGCTATAAAAAAGCAGCTTTTCAGAAATAAACCAATTACAATTCTTCATTTTAGAGTCATAAATCAGACCCTGTAAGTTTCTTCCTAATGTGTGAGTCAGTGGTGACTGTGGTGAAGGAAAATCTCTCTGAGACCTCGAGAGGAACCAGACTCAACGAATGTCCGTTTATTAGAGTTCCCAAGTTCCATCATTATTAACATTTTCAGCAGTTCACTAATTACTAATAACAAGCTAAATGTGGAGCTGAGAAGCAAATCAGTGGGAGTTTAGTAAAAAGTTGTTGTTTTTTTAAGTGGAAGGTCATGGGTTAAAATCCCAGCACTACCAAGCTGCTACTGCTTGGCCCTTGAGCAAGGCCCCTAAACCCTCACATTACATTCACATTTACGGCATTTGAAAGAAGCCCTTATTCAGACTTATATTTACCTCATTCATGCACAAGAGGAGATATGGGGTTAAGGGCCTTGCTCAGGGGCCTGTGAGAGGCCGTTTTATGTGTCCAATCTCCTAACATGGTTTGGGGAAGAAGATTTTGAGTGGCCTTCTATAGAGCTCCTTCTCTACTAAACACTTTTTGGATGATTGTGAACACTGACTGCACCCCAGGTCTCCTCACCTTCTCACCTACATCACTAGTATTGGCAAACTTTTGCCAATATTGTGTGAATCCGTTTAATCAGCTGCGCAACCCGACTCTGAAGAACTTTTTTATGTTAAGAGCTATTTTATGAGTTGCTCAGTAGCTCCTGGTTCCAAAACATCAAATGACTGTAAAAGTCTGTAGAAAGAACATCAGTCATAATCACACACTCCAGTGCTCATCCTCACCCAAATGAGGACGAGGCTCTGCTTTTGAGTCTGGTTCCTCCTTATAACATCCAAGGGAGTTTTTCCTTCACCACAGTCGCCCCCAGTCTTCATCATCAGGGATAAACACATCATTCCTTTATTTTCTTTTTTTTTGTTCTTCTATAATGCTTACGTTCTGTAAAGCTGATTATAAAATAATATAATATATTGTAATGTGATGTAATGTTATGTAATATATTGTAGTGTAATGTAGACCTCGCATCTTACCGCGCACTCCTGACCATATTTTCTTCGGATGTGACTTCTGCTAAAACTGCCTTCTACAAGGAAAAGCTCAAGGCCTCTGCACAAGATCCTCGTAAGCTCCACAACATCTTCTCTTCACTACTTAACCCCCCTGCCACACCTGCCCCATCCTCCCTGACTGCTAATGACTTTACCTCCTTTTATGATGGAAAGATTAATAAAATCTGCCAGACCTTCACTTCCTCCCCAACAATGACTACACAACACAGCCAGGAATACACTACTCCTTTGTTGTCAAGCTTTTTAACCTTAACAGAAGATGAGATACTGCAAGTCATCCAATCTTGCGAAACCCACCACCTGTCCACACAAGACCTCCTGCCCTTCATCTCTACAATCATCAATTCCTTAACAATCATCAAGTCCTTAACAGCTGGCTATGTACCAACTACCTTCAAGCAAGCAAAGGTCATTCCCATCTTGAAGAAACCTGCTCTGGATCCATCAGACATCAACAACTACAGACCGGTATCACTTCTCTCCTTTCTTTCTAAATCTCTGGAACGCACTGTTTTTAACCATCTCTCACAGAACAACCTCCATGATCCAAACCAGTCTGGGTTCAAAGAGGCCCACAAGGCTCAGTACTTGGTCCCCACCTTTTCTCCCTCTATACCCACTTCATTGGTGAAGTCGTATCCTTACATGGGTTTTCTTATTACTGCTATGCAGATGATACTTAAATAAATTTTTCTTTCCCTCCATCAGATACCACACCTTCCATTTGGATCTCGGCATGCTTGACAGACATATCTTCATGGATGAGTGCTCACCAACTAAAGCTCAACCCAAGCAAAACAGAACTGCTGGTCATCCCAGGTGATTCATCTCCAGGTCAAGATCTCCAAATAACACTTCATGACTCTCTGCTCTCTCCTTCAGCCACTGCTCGTAACCTTGGGGTAACTATGGACAATCAACTGTCCTTCTTCTCACATGTCGCTAATGTTGCTCGTTCCTGTCGATTTCTTCTCTACAACATCCGAAGGATTCGACCATTTCTGCCACACACACTGCCCAGGTACTTGTTCAGTCTCTTGTGTTTTTGAGACTGTACTACTGCAGCTCTCTGTTAGCAGGTCTTCCCCTGAACACTATTCAGCCACCTGCAAATGATCCAAAACGCAGCTGCACGGCTTGTGTTCAATCTGCCCAAGTTCTCCCACACCACCCCACTGCTGCTCCCCCACTGGCTTCCAGTAGCTGCACGTATCAGATTCAAAACACTGATGTTCACCTACAAGGCCAAAAATGAACCATCACCATCTTACCTCAGAGACCTCATCACATCTCACACTGCACCACGCTGTCTGAGATCCTCCAGCACTGCTCCACTGGTACCGCCTTCACTCAGAATGAAAGGTAAGTACACTTCAAGGCTCTTCTCTGTTCTGGCACCGAGGCGGTGGAATGAACTTCCCCTAGATGTCCGTACAGCAGCAGAGTCCCTGACTATCTTCAAGCGACGACTGAAGTTTGCTTTGTAGAAATCAAGAGTTATATTTATATTACGTTTGTAATCTTGTGTACAGTGTAGATTTATTCATTACTAGAGACTCAAAGCACTTTTGTACGTCACTCTGGATAAGGGCGTCTGATAAATGCAAATGTAGTGTAATGTAATATATATTTTGCAGCCAGCCTGTAGGAAGGATGTACTGAAATCATTCTCGTGATCATGAACTTTTTGATGGACTTGAACAGGACACAGGAATGTTGCAAACATGTCACACCACACTGCTGCCAAACCGGGAGCCAAAGTAGCCAGCTGTGCACAAGAGAACACTGGCGATCACATCGATCAGGAAGAAAAGCGTTCATTTCCTGTAAAGAGCAAGAGTTCCGGGAAAACAGCGTGTTCCTTATTTTTAGACACAAAACCCAGCGTCTGTTTCCATGAATTAAAATAAACCTGAAATCAAACTGAAATAAAACAGCGATGTCATGTCAACCCCCAAATCAAATCAAATCAAATCAGCTCAGATTAGATCGCAGACACATGGAGCTCATAATGAGAGAGAAGGAGTGAGCAGATGTCGGTTTTCCCATGATGCACTGGTGTTGGTGACACTGAGCAGGCCGCAGCTGTTTTGCCACCAGTGTTTATGGCAGCTGGCCGTGAGCTTAGCGCAGTGCAGCGCAGTGCAGCATCCCGGTTTACACCACACTCCGCGTCCACCGTCCCACCACAACCCTGTTTGAAGTGGAAAACAACTCCCTCACATGCAACGTCCATCTCATGCAGATGAAGGTTTATTGATATCTGCGCCAGGTGGCTGGCAGCTTCGCCCAAAATAAAGGATCAGACTTTTTTTTACGGGGGGCTGGAGATTTCTATCAGCTGTGGAGATCAGAGGAGCAAAATCAATGATCTGTTTCTGATCTCCACATCGCTCATGTTATATAACACACACAAACACACACACACACATACACACACACAGAGGAATACAGTCAGCTTGACAACACAACACGTGCATCCTCACAAACCCAATCCAACAAGTGCATCGCATTAAGTGTGTATTTTCATCTCACTGCAGTTGACGGAACGTTTACAAACGCTGCATTGTGTGCTTTGCTTTTGCAGAACCTTCATCCAACATGTTCTAAACTCGGAACGTTTCCGTGACCACTTTTCAAATCCCTTTATTCAGTCCGAGAAGAAACAAAATACCTCCTCAAAGCTCACTGTCAAGAATGTTTGGGTTTCCACAAATCTTTTTTCTGAACAAGCGGAACAGAAGAAAGCAACATTTGGATTTATGGCATTTTATCCAGAATAGTTCACATTTATCTCACTGAGCGGTTAGGGGCCTCCCTCAGGGGCCCAGCAACAGCAGCAGGAGCTTTGTAGGCTTGGGATTTGAACCTGATCTTCTAATCAAAGGTCCAACATTTAAGAATTTACACTATGTATATGAGATAAATGTAAATTGCTCTTATCCAGACTATCATATCAAAAGCAACTTACATCCATGTTGTATATATAAGATGGATGTAAGTTGCTCTTGATATGATAGTCTGGATAAGAGCAACTTACATTTATCTCATATACACTGAGCAGTTGAGCGTTAAGGGCCTCACCCAGGGGCCCAGCAACAGCAGCAGCTTGGCATGGCTGGGACCTGAACCCGTCCTTCTGCTCAGAGGTCCAGTATCTTAATATTTACGGCAGGTACGTCTGGTTCACACTCTTACCCAGAGCATCTTGGATTTATCAGATGTATACACTGAGCAGTTGAGGGCTAAGGGCCTTACTCAGGGGCCAATCAACAGGAGCAGCAGCAGAAGCTTGGGCTTGGGATCTAATCCCGTCCTTCTGATCAGAGTCCAACATCTTACCATTTAAAGCAGGAAGCAGATTCATATCCAGAGCAATTTATATTTATCTCATATATACAATAAGTCATTTGAGTTTATACACTGAGCAGTTGAGGGCTAAGGGCCTTACTCAGGGGCCCAGCAACATGAGCAGCAGCCTGGCAGGCTTGGTGTCGGGACCTGACATTCTGAACAGAGATCTGCGCTACCTGTTGTGTTCTCCATGATGTAAAGGTTAGCTTGTTTAAGGCACTGTTGCTCTGGAGGTGTGACGCAGCAGATCTTGAGCAGTGGAGAAAACCTGGAGTGTGCAGATGTTCGAGAAGAATCGCTGGAGAACAAGGTGTTTTTGTAGAATAAAGTGTGTTTACAGAGCGCCTTCACCGAGAACCTCAGGTCATTAATAACCATCACCTTCACTTAACTTCAACGCTCCTGAAGAACACGGCGAGTAACAGCACTGCAGCTCAAACTCATCCAGCCTGAGGGACATCGAGAAGTGAGAGGAAAATCCTGAAGGTCATTCTGAAGGAAAAACCATCAACTAAATTATAACCAAAAATGATGTGTCAGAGAGAGTGAGAGAGAGAGAGAGAGAGAGAGAGAGAGAGAGAGAGAGAGAGAGAGAGAGAGAGAGAGAGAGATTCTGAAAGTGCAGTAAGGATAAAGAGGAGCGCGTCCTGAAGCCGAGAGCAGAGTTTCAATAGAACAGTGCTGAGGGACGTGCAGAGATTCTGGGTTTGAATACGGCCTCAGGGAATATTATTAAAACCAGATGGACTTGGAACTGGGAGAAAAAACACACACACACACACACACACACACACACACACTGCAGTTCAGTATTGAGTAGCTTTGTTACCACAGTCACACAACACTAACTTTTATACACATCAATTTTAGGATTTCCAATACTTCAAAGCCCCCACCCCCCTCATGCCTCTCTCTCTCTCTCTCTCTCTCTCTCTCTCTCTCTCTCTCTCTCTCTCTCTCTCTCTCTCTCTCTCTCTCTCTCTCTCTCTCTCTCTCTCTCTCTGTCATTCCCTCATTTCAGGCTCATTCAGTGTCCACCCATTTCCTCTTATTGCCCTTCCCAGGCATGTCAGAGATCACCGCAGCCAAAACAAACCGACCTGCAGGACCTCCAGCAAGGAGAGAGAAATGGGGAGAGAGAGAGAGAGAGAGAGAGAGAGAGAGAGAGAGAGAGAGAGAGAGAGAGAGAGAGAGAGAATAAGACTATTTGACCTGTTTTCCCCCTAAATCCCCCATACCAACTGCCTCTCAGACCCCAACAAACTGCCTCTAAGAGCCAGATGTTCTGCTCCTCAGACTGCCACAAACCTCCTTCCATACCCCAGCAAACCTCCTCTCACCCCCCCCCCCCAAACTGCCAATTCAAAAAAAAAAAAAAACTGCCCCTTAAACCTCAAGTCTCTCAGAACTTAATAAACTGCCTCCCAAACACAGACAAACTGCCTCTCAGACCACAGAAAACTGCCTCTCAGACCCCAACAAATCAACAAAAATCTATCAGACCCAAACCAAATGCTTCTCTGACCACAATAAATTGCCCCTACAAACTGTCTCTGAGAGCCCACCAAACTACCCTCAGACTGCCCCTCATACCACCTGAAACCCTGAAAATCTTTCTTCCATACCCACACAAACAACCCCTCATAACCCACAGACTGGCCCCTCAAATCACAAAAACGACCCTCATAACCCACAGACTGGCCCCTCAAATCACAAAAACGTCCCCCATAACCCACAGACTGGCCCCTCAAATCACAAAAACGACCCCCATAACCCACAGACTGGCCCCTCAAATCACAAAAACGACCCTCATAATCCACAGACTGGCCCCTCAAATCACAAAAACGACCCCCATAACCCACAGACTGGCCCCTCAAATCACAAAAACGACCCCCATAACCCACAGACTGGCCCCTCAAATCACAAAAACGACCCTCATAACCCACAGACTGGCCCCTCAAACTATGAACCGCCAGTCCGACACCCAAAAACTCAACAACCACTACCTGTTGCCCTTACACACTCTTGTGGAGAGAAGGTCAGCTGGTGTATCTGTGTGGAAAAGGGTATTCTTCTTCTTCTTCTTCTTCTTCTTCTTCTTCTTCAAATTCGTTCCCTTCGTATTATTAGTAGTAGTAGTTTTGATATTGTTACTCCTGAAGGGTGTGATTGTGAGGAATCTAAAATACACACACACACACACACACACTGTAAACATGATCGCATTAGGTGTTACCCATGATGCATCTGTGGCGTGACTCACCGTCTCCGAGCGCAGAATTTGAGCTCAACGCCGCATGTTTGATTTGTGCTTAAGTTTTTGATTTTGAACAGAATCAGTTTAAGAGATGTTTCCAAACAGGTGGAGAAATTTACAGGCCCGCTTAGGTTTCCTGACAGGACGAATAAAAAGCCAACAGTGGGCTGGAGCACCACTCGCCCCGGCTCCCGGCCCGGCCCCTGTCCCCCGGCCCCCGTCTCCTGGCCCCTGTCTTCCCTCCCCCACCCCTGTCCCCCAGCCCCGGTGCTGATATAATATAACGCTGAGCCGTTTGTTTGGGTGGCCTCAGCTCCACTCCCCTCATTACTCAACCTCTGTTTTCCCTTTTTCAGGCTCTCAGCTGCTGTGTTTCGTGCCATGGTGGACGGACGGGTGTGTGTGTGTGTGTGTGTGTGTCTGTGTGTGTGTGTGTGTGTCTGTGTGTGTAGACGATAATCTCTTGGCATCTCTTGCCAAACCTGGAAAAGTCAGCAGCATTAGCCTGGGCTGCACCGAAATGTTTCTCTCAGCTGCTGAGTGAATTACTAGCGCGGTTTTCATCATGCGAGGAGGAAATCGTCAATCCAGCGCTTAGTCAAAACACGACTTTTCTTCAATAATCTTTCAGTCCATCTGTTTTAAGAGGGGAAAAGGCAGATTCTGGGTCAAAGTCGAACAGGGTTTCAGAACGATTTGAATTGTTGAAATGGTGAGATTTCTTCTTACTTAAACTAAAGGGAAGTGGTGTAAGGTTTATGGAAGGAGCCTCCAGTGTAACAGTCAGAGGTTCTTACTTTTTCTTCTCCTTTACACCACTTCAATCAGTGTATCCTGAAGTGGACTGAAAGCTGATGTCATTAAAAGCTAGGAGGAGGAAATCTAATTAGCATGCTAGCAAAGACAGAGATGAGAAGCTTGCCCAGGATAGCTCACTGCATGTGGTGGATTCTTTTACTTTGTTAATAAATTAGTTAGGACTCTGTACAGTATCATGTCCCTGCCATGACCTTCATTAACACTGTGACCTCTGGAGTCTGGAATACTGCAGATCACACATTAATAAAGACCAACACATTTATCAGGATAAGGGCCTTGCTCAGGGGCCCAGCAGCAGCAGCTTGGTAGTGCTGGGATTTGAACTTGTGACCATAAAATCCAGAGTCCAATGCCTTAACCACTGTGCTACCACCTCCCCTAGCATTCAATTGTTCAGGAAAATGGTAATAATCAAGGCCATACCCTGAAATACCCTGTCTTATAGATTGCAAATGTTGATTTGTACTTTTGAGTTTGTGTTTAGCAGTTAATTAATGTACAAAAAAACTGTGTCTAAGCTATTTATAAACCATGACATGATATAGATTTATGTCCTAGAACTATGTTCTGAGACTGCAATTAGCTCGATAATGTTAAGTCATGCAACAGCTTATAATGCGTAGTATCTTATACCAGTACCTTCATGAACTCATGCGAGAATCAAATACAAAAGAATAGGCTGTGCTGAATCAAGTGCTATTTTCTACACTGCTGGTGGTGTTCAATATACCCTGGTGACTTACAGATAACACTCATGGATGTGAGTTCAAATCCCAACACCACCAAGCTACCATTGCTGGGTCCCTGATCAAGGCCCTTAGCTTTCACCTGCTCAGTGTTTAAATGAGATCATTGCTGCTCCAGATAAGGGCTCCATCCAAATCTCATAAATAACCATTTGAAGGCATAATATAAAAATAAAACATAATGAAGTCAAAGTTACAGTCCACACTGGGCCGGAAAGCGTCTTTGTAAGTAATTATTTTCAAGTCCGTAAAAAAAGCCTTCTGGACGGGAAAGCAGCCGAGTCACAGAGGTTAATCTCGTGATCTTCGAGAGGAAATAAAGCGTCTGTGCTTTCTCCCGAGGAAAACATTGGCGAGGACTACTGCAGGATAACGAGCTAGCGCCGAGCGTGAGTAACGGATCCTCAATCAGGCCTTGATTTCTGATGAGCGAAAGCGTGTCCAATCTCAATAAACAAGCTGAGCCTCCAAATCCCGGCTGCAGTCTGTAACACCACGGCTTGTTTGGAAAAGATTTTACGAGCTTGGCTCTGCCTTCGTACGAGCGGCGTGGATTTCACACCGAGGTTCACGCAGAAAAAAGGATTTGTTAATCCGGCTAAATTTATACAGAGCGGCCATTTTAATAATGTAACGGGATCACTCGTGAAGTAATACCATGATTTAATACACAAAAAAGCCAAGGATGGTTCTTCTCAAGCTTGCAACTGCAGAAAGAAGGTAGTTGGAATGGGAATTTCCAAATCCCACACAGCCCTCTGTATAATTACACACTTTAAACTCTGAAAATAACAAAGCGCTCACGTGCCACAGAAACGGCAGTGGCTTGGCATACAGGAAGTGGTGCTGTATCTCCACGCTTCCCCCAGCGCTCCAGGCTCAGGCTTGATGTGGTGAGCCGTTTCCTCTGTGTGAGGGGTGTGAGAACCGAGTCGGGGAGGAAGTGTGTATTTATCTGCTTTTTGGTGGGGCCCGGCGCTGAGCTTTGATCGGCCCCTCGCAGAGCTCCTTGAGGTGGATGTCACTAATCTCCAAAGCCACACGCTGCAGAAGATCAGAAGCTTTGAGGACAAACACCCTGACAGTAAAGGAGGGTTCAGGGTTAAAGCTGGCACATCAGCAGTTCAACCTGACTTTCTTTTCATCTTCTGAATGCTTGTGATTAAACATCATCTCCCGGTCCTCAATCAACAATCCCAAAGTTCTTCATCATCATTAACAATCGGAATCCACCGCATGACCAGAACCTGGAAAAGGTCCTGTCTATGTTTCTGTACAGTTTTTTGTCTTTATAAAGGAACAAAACACTTACTCATGATGATGATGAAGATGATGATGATAAAGCTTCTTGAGATTGTGGACTGATTTGTTTCTTTTACAAACTCTTGAAAAGAAACCTGGACCAATCTTAAAGGAAAAAATCAGCCAATCATCAGGAAGCATTTCAAAGTAGCATGGATTTTCTTGGATGCATCATCAGTGCTGTGTATGGATTCTGATTGGATCATAATTTGCTTTACTTGTGTTTGCTAAAAAGCTAGGCATGCTTAGTAGACACAGATCTTCAGCTGGAGTGCATGAAGGACCAGGATCTGTAGAGGAATTCTTCTGAAGAAACATCTGTGAGAGAGAGAACATTCATCAGAAAGCTATTGCTTGAGTTTGCTGAAGATCAGTGCGAGTTTTTTTAACACTAAATGTATTTAACATCTGCATTTGAGTATGTTCCTGTGAAGGTTCTCCAGCAGCGGATGCTGAGGATCTCAGCCCACTATCTGGAGGTGCTGGAGGAAATGAGGATTGAGGATATATTGAGGGGTTTTGGTTTTTGACGTTCAGCGAGACGTTTCTACTGGTTCGTCTTTCCCAGTTTCTTACTCACTGTACAAACAGGGCAGAGTGTCTGAGTGGGAGAGGCTGATTCCGTTCCTCATTGTTATGGGAAGTGTGATACTCGGTGTGGAGCCGAGCGTCAACACCCCAGGAACAAAACCCATGACCTAATTCAACTCCAGAGTGAAAACATTACGCTTTTATAGACTTTCAAGCAATTTGTCTGATCTCCAACATGTCTGGGTGATGTTCTCACGCACTGTGTGCTGCTGGTCCAGAAAAACCATTGACACCTGCTGCACACAGATGTTTAGATTGGTAGGTCTGTATTTGAACATCTCATTCCACATGTAGTTGATATTTCCTGTTATAATAAGCTTCTTTTTTCTTGATAGATATTCCACAAAAATTTGTGCAGATTCATTCAGCCACATAGGTGTTCAATAGAGGCCTTATAGCAGGAGATCTTCTGCTCCAAGCCTGTTCTAGAGAATAAATCAACACATTTGGACCAATCAGCATCCAGACTTCAGCAGTGTATTGTTATATTTATATTTATCATTTATAATATTTTCAAATATTCATTTAAAATTCTACCTCTATGTTCTCGTATCTCAGGAGTTGTTCTTCATCTGAGGGTTTTTACGGGTGTTGCAAAGTTCTGTGTTTTTTTGTATTTTTTTATCAGGTGTTGAAAGTTCACACGGGCGGATTTTCCACCCAACTGGGTGTCGACGAAAGCGTTTCCCTTCACCAGGGAGCTGAGGTCATTCTAACATCACTCGGGGAAGTGACAGAGTCTGTGAAGTGCACCAGGAAGTTGAGTGACGAGCCCCAGACCCTCTGAGTCACATGACCCAGAACCTTCTGCAGCTGCCATCATTTTTAAATAAATAGACATTAAGTTTGTGTTGATGCATTTAGTAAACATCTCCCGCACACACACACACACCCACCCACACACACACACACATTCACCTGCTTGTTCCGCATGGCAGTAAATAGTGTAGTGTTAACATGGTATAGAAAACTGTGAAGGTTATTATTCCCTCAGGAACAATTATTACAACTCACTAAACAATACACACACATGATGCATTAAATGTGTACACCAACTGGCTCACTTAGAAATTAAGAACATTTCTATTTGACGGACACACACACACACACACACACACACACACACACACACACACACACTAAATACATTCTAATACTGTTTCATTAGATCATCAATCTAAATCTCAGTCTATTTGAACAAAAACTCATTTAAGAAGCTCTGGAAGCAGGAGGTCTACAAACATTTATGAAGTATAATCCCAGTCCTCAGTAATCCAGTCTAACCGTAACAAACACAACTGATCACATCTTAATCACACAGAATACAGATATAATCCAGGGTTTAACAGAGCTGTAAGAGGGAAAGAGCTCTCTGAATGTGTACAGAGACACTGGTTTATAATTTCAAGTTGATTTATATCTGGTTCTGGATTAAATCAACACCCCAGATTAACTCAACACCCCAGATTAATTTAGAATAGCTCAACACCTTAGACAAATTAATACTTACTCAAAACCCAGAATAACTTGGAGCAACTCAATACCCCAGACTAACACCCCAAAATAACCCTAATTACCTTCCACACCACAGACTAACTTAGACTAACTCAACACTCCAGACTTACTTAACACCTTAAATTAACCCAGACTAACTCAACACCCCAGACTAACTTAGAATAGCTCAACACCTTAAACAAACCAAGACTAACTCAAAACCCAGGATAGCTAAACACCCCAGACTAAATCAGAATTAACTCAATAACCCGAAATAACTCAACACTTAAGACTAACTCAGAATAACTCAACACCTCAGACTAACTCAACCCCCCCAGACTAACTCAACCCCCCCAGACTAACTCAACGCCCAAGACTAATTATACAGTTCAGCATTTAACACAATAATTCCCTTCACACTCACCTCTAAGTTGGAGGTCCTGGGACTCAGCCTGCCGCTGTGCCAATGGATCTCTAACTTCCTGACAGACAGACCACAAGCCGTACGGGTGGGAAAACACACCTCATTCACCCTCACGCTCAGCACTGGAGCTCCCCAGGGTTGTGTTCTGAGCCCGCTGCTGTACTCACTGTACACATATGACCAGTGTTGGGGGTAACGCGTTACAAGTAATGTGTGCTACATAATAATATTACTTTTCTGGAGTAACGAGTAAAGTAGCGCTTTACTTTATAAATTTACACATTAATATCTGAGTTACTTTTAAAAAAAAGTAATGCGAGTTACTTTTCAGTTAAATTATTTTGCATAAAAAAAAAAAAAATATATATATATATATATATATATATATATATCTTCCCGTGGGCTCACCACCTGCAGGAAGGACCGTAAGGGACGGTGCTTTGAGGATTGGGCAGTAGTCGAAGGCAGGGACCTGCTTAGACTGCTGCCCCCGCGACCCGAATTACGGATAAGCGGGAGAAAATGAATGAATGAATGAATGAATATATATATATAAAAGAATTGCGCACTCCTACACACACGCCGCGGGAACAGAATCTACTCAGAAGCGGCGATGGCAGGCCAGGGCACTACATTACTGTGATGGAAGTTTTTTTATTATTTTGAAATAGTCAAGAAAAAGTAGAAGGTAATAATCGTTGTGTAGATTATGTGGTGGTGAAAAGGTCTTGTCAACTGCAAAAAATATCACTTAAATAAAAAAAAAAAAAAAAACATCTGCATGCAAAGCACAGCACTACAGATGTGTGTGTGTGTGTGTGTGTGTGTGTGTGTGTGTGTGTGTGTGTGTGTGTGTGTGTGTGTGTGTGTGTGTGTGGGGTGGGGGGGGGGGAGATAAACTGCCCCGGTCACTGATAAAAGCGTGAACTTTGTAAAAGCATTCAGAATGTTTCAAGCTGAAGCAGAGAATGATGTAGACGAGGACGAGGTGATATTTACGGAATTGCACGATGTTTTATGAGATGACAGCAAAAGGTATGTTCTCCCTCCACATCACCGGTGTGCAGCCCACACCCTCAACCTTATATACACGAACAATAGTTACATTCCTGACGGTGAGGCAGATTGAAAAGCAGTGTACAGAAGTGCGACTGGAAAGTGTTCAGCCTTGTGGTCAAAAGTGACTCGATCATCTTATTGTTCTCGTAGAAGTTATTAATCATTTTAAATGTGTAAGACGTGTCTTTTGCCCTAATATAACTGATTGCTTAATGCCAATGATCTATATTACACCTGTTACACCTGTAAGGCGTGAAAGAGATACAAGTAACGCAAAAGTAACGCAAAAGTAATATAACGCATTACTTTCCATAAAAAGTAACTAAGCAACGTAATTAGTTACTTTTTTGGGGAGAAACTCAATATTGTAATGCGTTACTTTTAAAAGTAACGTTCCCCAACACTGCATATGACTGTGTGGCCACATCCAACTCCACCACCATCATCAAGTTTGCTGATGACACTGTTGTGGTGGGTTTGATCTCCAACAATGATGAGACGGCCTACCTACAGGAGGTTAAAAACCTGGAGAGATGGTGCCAGGAGAACAACCTTCTCCTGAACGTCAGCAAGACTAAGGAGTTGATCGTGGACTTCAACACGAAGCAGGAGCGGTCATACCAACAGCTAAACATCAACGGGACCCCAGTGGAGAGAGTGGACAGTTTCCGGTACTTAGGTGTTCACATCACACAGGACCTGTCTCGGTCCTGTCACACCAACACCCTGGTGAAGAAGGCCCTGCGGCGTCTGTACCATCTGAGATGCTTATTGGACTTTAAACTACCCTCTCAGGTGCTAAAGATTTTTACACTTGTACCATTGAGAGCGTTCTGACGGGTAGCATCACTTCCTGGTTGGGGAACAGCACCATGCAGGACAGACGAGCCCTCCAGAGGGTGGTGCGTTCAGCTGAACGTACCATCCACACTGAGCTCCCTAACCTGCAGGAGATCTACAGCACACGGTGCCGGACCAGAGCCAGGAAGATTATGAAGGACCTCAGCCATCCCAACAATGGACTCTTTTCTTTGTTGCGTTTGGGGAAATGCTTCCGCTTCCTGAAAGCGAACACAGAGAGAATGAGGAGGAGCTTCTTCCTGCAGGCCATTCGGAGTTTAAACCAGGAGACACCCAAGATCTAAAACTGGTCCACTCTCTCCATCATCACACTTCTGCAAATATTTTTCTGCTCGTACTACAACAATGTGATCTCTGGACTGTCACTTTAACTGTGGACTTGCACAGCACAGTTCAATTCAATTCAATTTTGTATAGCGCTTTTACCAAATGAACATTTTCTCAAAGCAGCTTTACACAGATAATGTGGTGATAAAAAGCGAATATGTTCTTTAGAAGTAAGTTTGTCCCCTGATGAGCAAGCCGGTGGCGACTGTGGCAAGGAAAAACCCCCCCGAGATGGCATAAGGAAGAAACCTTGAGAGGAACCAGACTCAAGAGGGAACCCATCCTCATCTGGGTTGCACTGAATGTCCATTTGTAGCAGAGCACTTTATACCAAACCACACCACACACAGTAACTTTATACCACACCACACATGGTCACTTTATACCACACCGCACACGGTCACTTTATACCACACCGCACACGGTCACTTTAAGGACAATCACATCAACCACCTTATGTGATTACTGTCTATGGTCATTAGCATACCTTGTATTTACACTTTTCATCGTATATATCTCTATATATTTTATATATTTTATATCTTTATTTATCTGCCTTCTTTTTCTTTGTTTTATTTTTCTCCCCATCCTATTCCCATGCCGGACAGTCGTAAAAAGCATTTCACTGCATGTCTTACTCTGTATGTATGTGTATGTGACAAATAAAATTTTATTTGATTTGATTTGAATTTAATACCCCAGACTAACCCAATGTTCCAGACTAATTCAAAACTCCAGATAACACTGACTACATCAACACCCCAGAATAACTCATACTAACCCAAGATCCCAGACTGACTCAACACCCCAGAACACCCCAGAATAACCCAGACTAACTCAATACCCCAGACGACATCATATATCTGCAATAAATGGACATTCGGTGCAACCCAGATGAGGATGAGGTTCCCTCTTGAGCCTGGTTCCTCTCAAGGTTTTCTTCCTTATGTATCTCAGGAAGATTTTTTCTTGCCACAGTCACCACCGGCTTGTTAATCAGGGACAAACTTACACTTATAAAGAACATATTCATCATAGCAGCATAGCTAAAAAAAACAGAAGGTGGAGGAGACGACAGCATCCAAATATTCCAGTCACTAAAGACTCAATATCCATGATCCCTCCAGATCTGCTCCTTTACCTCACAAACACCTACTGAATAAAGACTCCACTAAATAAATGTGTTCAGCCTCCTTTACACACTCCTCAACATTGTTAAGCTGATCTCTCTCATCTGGCTTTGCTGAAATATATAGCTGTGTATCATCAGCAATGGAAGCGAATACCATGTTGATTTATAATTTCACCCAAAAGCAGCAGATATAAAGAGAAAAGCAGGGGGCCTAAGACAGATCCTTGTGGAACACGAAACTTTACCTCAGAGAGTGTGGAGAACTCACCATTTATATCAACAAACTGATGGCGATCAGTCAGATAAGACCTGAGCCAAGAGAGAGCTGTTCCCTTTATTCCAACAACGTTCTCAAGTCTAGCAAGCAGGAGATGATGATCAATGGTGTGAAAAGCTGCACTGAGGTCGAGCAAAACAAGTAAAGAGACAAAACCCTGATCAGAGGCCAATAACAGTCATTTAGCACCTTAACTAGCGCCGTCTCTGTGCTATGATGAGGCCGAAATCCTGACTGATACATTTCATAACTGTTCTTCCTCAGTAGATGTGAGCAGAACTGCTGTGCTACAACCTTTTCTAGAATCTTGGAGATAAAGAGGAGGTTTGATATTGGACTGTAGTTGGACAGCTGACATGGGTCAAGGTCAGGTTTTTTAATTAGGGGGTTGATACTGCAGTTTGAAGGATTTTGGTACAAAACCAGTGCTAATGGAAGATTTTCTTATTTTAAAACAGGTTCAATTCCCTCTGGAATGATCTGTTTGAGGAAACTTGTAGGTGAGGGATGGAGATGCAGGTTGATGATTTTGATGAGGAAATAAATGAAATGAAGTCGTTCTCGTGAATAGGAGTAAAACTTTGTAATTGATGGTCTGTTATAATGACACTGCTGTCTACAGGGTTATTTATAAAATACTCT
>NC_139578.1:34798525-34863525 GCF_946808225.1 Silurus aristotelis
TGTGTGTGTGTGTGTTTGAGTACTAGTGTGCCTGTGCACGCACCCAGGTGTGTTTGTGTGTGTGTGTGTGTGTGTGTGTGTGTGTGTGTGTGTGTGTGTGTGTGTGTGAGAGTGTGTGTGAGTGTGAGTGTGAGTGAGTGCTCAGCATGGCGTCTCCGAGCGCGAGGCTGTGAGAGAGTTTGACTCGCCGGCACGGTGTGCGGGGTGAGTGTAGGTGTGTGTGTGTGAGTGAGTGTGTGTGTGTGTGTGTGTGTGTGTGTGTGTGTGTGTGTGTGTGTGTGTGTGTGTGTGGAGGAGTGTGTGTTAGCAGTTGGTAATGTAGTGAGACATGAGAATATTGTCTCTGCCTCCCGTATGAACAGTGTTATAGTTGTGTTTCTGAACAGTATTGAGAAAATGAATAAACTGATCCAAAAAGGAATTGTTATAAATAATGAGTGTATACTGGTGTCTCCACTCAGTTCTCCTGATAAAAAAGCTGCTGCTGTCCCATCTCAAATGTCCCATCTTTTATTAGTGATACGATTGTTTTGCATTGTCTCGGTACAGGCGAACCATCTCCCCATGAAGAAAATTCCCCTCGGCTGTAAGTCCCCACTAGTTTAACACTTGGTGTCTTTTAGAAGGATGGTGTTTATGGTTCTGAATGAAGGTTTTGAGGAACTAAATGTGGTCTTTAAGTTCAGGATTGATGGGTTTGACTACAACATCTTTGTCTCCACCAATCCAGAAATAAAATGTTTTAAATGTGGTCAGTTTGGGCATCTTGTCCGCACCTTTCCCGAAAGACAGAGTGACCCCGGTGTTTCCAAGCGACCGGGGTAGGAAGCAGCTGAACCTGCTGGAGTTGTTCCACCTGCGGCTTCAGCTCGGCCTGCTGCTGCACCAGGGCCTAGGGAGCATGAGCCCCAAGCTCAGACTATAGACCAGAGGTCCACTAGTGACAGATCCACCCCAGAAAAGCCCTGCTCGGCCGAACCGGAGCAGGAGAAGCCCTGCTCGGCCGAACCGGACCGGGAGAAGCCCTGCTCAGCTGAACTAGACCCAGGTAAATCGTGTGCACTTGGAAAAGTCCCAGTGGACCCTGGAGCAGTGCTGGAGCTGCCTGCGCTGGCAGAGGCAGGCACAGGGTTGCAGAGCTGTCACCAGGAGACACCAGTCACTACACCAGTGCAAGGGGACGGAGGAGACGTTAAGATAGAAGATAAGCCCCTGTTCAAAGTGAAGACTAAAAGAAAGAAACGAGTTAAGGGACAAAGCAAACAGCAGGTGAAGAAAGATACGAAGGTGGAGGAACCTGAATCAGACAGTAAAGATTCAATGTCTGATTCAGTTTTTAATCCAGACTCACAGGAAGAACCCTTAATCGTGTTTTATAAAGCTGAAAACATAAACAAGTTTTTAAGAACCACCAAGTGGCAGAAAAATGTATCGGTAGAAGAGTTTTTCCCAGACCGTAAACAGTTTATACACAATATAAAACATTTTAGACGAGAAGAAGCTTGAAGAAATTTTTAGATTGAAGAAGCTGATAAGAAGGTCAATCGGGAAAACAGCGTGTGGCATGTTTTACTTTGGTTTTTTTGTTTGGTTTACTTTTATTTCATTGTAATGAACAGGATCCACATTGCGCGTTTTAATATAAATGGAGTGAGGAAACACGGGAAAAGAGTAAAGCTTTATGAACTCATCAAGCAAAAACATATTGATGTGGTCATGCTGCAGGAAACCCACAGTGATGTCAACAATGCTGCTGATTGGGTGAAGGAGTGGGACGGGCTTTAGTGGTGGTGTTGCCCCTGCTTTTTAATCGCAGTTTTATTCCTGTTTCCTACACTGAAGAGGAAATTTTAAACGGGAGGCTTTTAAAAGTAAATGTTTTTATGCGAATGAGGTTTTAGTGTTTATCCGTGTGGACGCCACCAGTGCAGTGGAGAGAATGAAGTTTTTACACAAACTCAATAATGTTATTTTAAACTGCAGCACTGCAGAGTTTTTAATTTTGGTAGATTTTAATTGTACAGCAGAAAATACAGACAGGAACCATGCAGAACCTCATGTAGCTTCCCGTAAGCACCTGTACACGTGAGCTCACTGCATAGACATCACGCGCTCCCTGGCGAGATTCGATCGATTTTATTGTTTTAACTGACTTTTTTTTCAAAGTGTTTTTTTTTTTCTCAGTAGGCATCTCTGATCACTGTATGGTTCAGTGCACCATAAATAAAAAGAACATAAAACCTAGGAGTGCCTACTGGCATTTTAACACCGCACCTTTAGAAGATGCTCATTTTAGAGAGTCTGTGTGCCTGGCAGGTTGATTTTTGGTAACGTAACTTAATTCGTGACATTTTGGACGTCTCCAGGCTACTGGGCTTAAAGACGGGTCGGATTCTCCTAGACCAGGAAAAGGCTTTTGACCGGGTTGAGCATGAATACTTGTGGAAGGTGCTGGAAAGCTTTGGGTTCAACCCTGGTTTCATAGCCATGATCAGGGTGCTGTACAAGGAAATTGAGAGTGTACTGAAGGTTAATGGTGGTTTATGTGCTCCTTTTAGCGTGTACAGAGGGATCAGGCAGGGCTGTTCCCTCTCAGGAATGCTCTACACTTACTATTGAACCTCTTTTAATCACTCTAAGAAATCGTCTTTCTGGTTTTAATATTCCACACTCTAATGCTTCACTTTGACCTTACCACCTGTCAGTGTATGCAGATGACTTGGCTGTTATGGTGGGGTCCCAGTCTGATGTAAATATTTTAATTGATGTTTTAGAAGACTTTTACTATCAGTAAAAGTTAACTGGGGAAAAAGGAAAGTTGGGGAGTTTTAGTTGGGGAGTGGGGAGCCGACACTCCCAGGAGACCTGGTGTGGGAAAAAAAAGGGGTTTTAAAGCCGTCATGTGTGAATCTGCTGCCAAACCTGCTAGCAAACATGGTAAGGGCTGGTTCTGCAGCATTTTGCCTCCAGTTCATTCAGAGACTCCTAACCGGGCCCAGGAACCTGGATTGGAGGACAGAAGCCGGAGCCAACTTTTGCACTTGGTGGAAGGACTGGGACTGGATGGTCTTTTACCATGGACTTTAAGAAACTACGGACTTTAAGAAAAGAAAAAAAAAACAGATTAAAGTCTGTGGAACACTACACTGGCTGCTGGAGGAGCCCCTGGTCTACAGGAGTCATCTGGACATCTCCAGTGCGACCACCCCCGCACTGTCCAGAGCTTTGATTTCCTCTAATAGTGTCACACTGGTGAACATCGCAGGGAAAGACCTGTCATGAGGGAAGGACCTGGAGGCACGTATGGGATGTTCTCTGCACATAGCTAACCAGCTCCTATACCGCTGGAGGTACAGATACAGAATCGGTAAGATCGGCTCTACAGAGAAGGAACCCTTTCCCCGGCTGGACATCGCTCCTGAGCTTGATGGATGTGGTGGACCCCTCCTGGAGTCTCTCTCTCTATCTGTCCCCCCCTCCTCTTCCTCTATCTCTTCCTGTTAGAATGTGTTTTTGTGTCTCTCCTCTACACGTCTTGCTGCAGACTCCTGATCCCACAGTTTTTTTCTCTGTACACTTCCTGTGGCCTGCGATTGGAAACGTCTCTTGCCAAACACACATATTTCACTGACCGCTGCCACTCGGGGAATCGAGGTGGAGCCGGTCGCGTCCATTCCACACATGCCAATTTGGTGGTTTACTGACGCAAACTGGCATGTGGATGTGCAGAGCCGTCTCGCCCCCGCACTTCCAGCTTCCCTCCTTTCTCCTCCGCCTCCTCCTTCAGTTCATACAGGGGAAAAAGAGGAAAAGTGGCAGGGAATTTCAGCTCCTTTTATCAACATCCTGAAAACCTCCTAAACCCGAGACGTCCAGCAGCAGCGCCTGGATCTGTTGGCTCTCTCTCTCTCTCTCTCTCTCTCTCTCTCTCTCTCTCTCTGTCTCTCTTTCTGAGCTAGTGCGTGAGACGCCCACTCTCATTCAGGAATTGAAGAAAGATCAAGGAGGAAAAAAATGCCAGACAGACGATGTGGAATTGGACAGCCTTCATCATCATGGTAATTGAATAATCCGAATGAAACCCGCCAAAGCAAAACGTTTCTTCTCCTCTATTTATCCAGATGTTTTTCTGAGAATAAAACAGTAACATCGCTCGCTATCAGAAAAAGACAAGAGAAAACATTACAAAGACTCTTTCAAAGGTCACTAAAGGTCATGCAAAGCCAGCATTCACATGAAACGGAGCTCAAAGTAGCGTACAGTCATTACATAAGAAACATCCAGCTAAACAAAAATAAATAAATTAATTAATATTTTATCTAATATTTTATATAAATATCTTTTATCTTATAATGATAACAGCTTAATGATTTAATTAAACTTGAATCTAATAATTAATTCATAGAAATAAAGATTTTTTTAAATGTGAAAATGTCATCAATTTAAAATAAGAATTTTGTAAAAAAAAAAGGAAAAAAAGAGAAAAAGTATATATACTGTAATTAATATAGAATTGGGTATATATATATATTACATATGAAAATAATAATCATCTTTTTTGAAATATCTTTTTTCTTAATTGATAAAGATTTATGTAAATATTAATTATGTAAAAATATACATAAAAATTTGTTTAAAACTGCATGTTGACGTGTTCAAAGTAAATAAGTGTGTGTGTGTCTGTGTGTGTGTGTGTGTGTGTGTGTGTGTGTGTGTGTGTGTGTGTGTGTGTGTGCTTTACTACATAAATAAATAGATTGAGGATAAAGGGGGATATTATAACATACCGCCTCACTGTTTTTTTTTATAGATCATCTGTCTCCATACCCCCCTGTCCTCTACTTCTGCTTCCAACTACCTGCATGTCTTCCCTCACTACATCCATGAACCTTCTCCTTGGCCTTTCTCTTTTCCTCCTTCCTGGTGTCTCCATCCTCAGCATTCTCCTACTGATATACCCCATGTCCCTCCTCTGAACATGTCCAAACCATCTCAATCTCACCTCCCTCACCTTGTCTCCAAAACGTCCTACATGCGCTGTCCCTCTAATAAACTCATTTCTAATCCTGTCCATCGTCGTCAATCCCAATGAACATCTCAACATCTTCAGCTCTGCTACCTCCAGCTCCACCCCCTGTCTTTTACTCAATGCCACTGTCTCTAATCCATAAAACATCTCAGGTCTCACCACAGTCCTATAAACTTTCCCTTTTACTCTCACAGATACTCTTCTATCACAAATCACTCCTGCTATCACTCTTCTCCACCCACTCCACCCTGCCTGCACTCTTTTCTTCACTTCTTTAACACACTCTCCATTACTTTGCCCTGTTGACCCCAGGTACCTGAACTCCTCCACCTTCTCCACCTCTTCTCCCTGCAACTGCACCCTCCACTGCCCTCCCTCTCATTCACACACATGTACTCTGTCTTACTCCTACTGACTTTCATTCCCCTTCTCTCCAGCGCATATCTCCACCTCTCCAGGCTCTTCTCCACCTGCTCTCTACTCTCACCACAAATCACAATATCATCCACAAACATCATAGACCAGGGAGACTCCTGTCTGACCTCGTCCGTCAACCTGTCCATCACCACTGCAAACAGGAAAGGGCTCAGGGCCGATCCTTGATGCAGTCCAACCTCCACCTTGAACCAGTCTGTCGTTCCTACTGCACACTTCACTGATGTCACACTGTCCTCATACATGTCCTGCACCACCCTCACATACTTCTCTGACACACCAGACTTCCTCATACAATACCACAACTCCTCTCTCGGCACCCTGTCGTACGCTTTCTCTAAATCCACAAACACACAATGCAGCTCCTTCTGTCCTTCTCTATACTTCTCCATCAACATCCTCAAAGCAAATAAGGCATCTGTGGTGCTCTTCCTCGGCATGAAACCATACTTTTGCTCACAGATGGTCACCTCTTCTCTCAGCCTGGCTTCCACTACTCTTTCCCATAACTTCATGGTGTGACTGATCAACTTAATTCCCCTGTAGTTACTGCAGGTCTGCACATCTCCCTTATTCTTAAAGATCAGTACCAGCACACTCCTTCTCCATTCCTCAGGCATCTTCTCACCTTCCAAAATCCTGTTAAACAGTCTGGTTAAAAACTCCACTGCCATCTCTCCTAAACATCTCCACGCTTCTACCGGTATGTCATCTGGTCCAACCGACTTTCCATTCTTCATCCTCTTAATCGCTGCTCTCACTTCCTCCTTACTAATCCTATCTACATCCTGCTTCACCAACTCCACATCCTCCAACCTTCTCTCTCTCTGGTTTTCCTCATTCATCAGCTGCTCAAAATACTCCCTCCATCTTCTCAACACACTCTCCTCACTAGTCAACACATTTCCATCTCCATCCTTTATTGCTCTAACTTGCAGCACATCCTTCCCAGCTCGGTTCCTCTGCCTGGCCAATCGGTATAAATCCTTTTCTCCTTCCTTAGTGTTCAACTTCTCCTACTGCTCCTCATATGCCTTTTCCTTGGCTTTCACCACATCCCTCTTCACCTGCTGCTGTAGCTCCTTGTACTCCTGCCTACTTTTCTCATCACTCTGTCGATCCCACTTCTGTTTCTCCAACCTCTTTCTCCTTATGCTCTCCTGCACTTCCTAATTCCACCACCACGTCTCCTTGTCTTGCTTTCTATTTTCAGATGTTACACCAAGTACCTTTCTATTTGTCTCCCTCATCACTTCTGCAGTAGTTCCACAATCATCCGGCACCTCTTCACCACCACTGAGCCTCTGTCTGACCTCTTCCCTGAACCTCACACTACAGTCTTCCTCATTCAGTTTCCACCATCTTATTCTTCTTCCAGTCTTCACTCTCCTCTTCTTCTTCACCTCCAAAACCATCCTACAGACCACCATCCGATGCTGTCTAGCTACACTTTCCCCTGCCAACACCTTACAGTCTCCAATTTCCTTTAGGTTGCATCTCCAACATAGAACATAGTCCACCTGTGTGCACCTTCCTCCACTCTTAGACGTCACCCTCTGATCCTCCTTCTTCTTAAAATACGTGTTCACCACTGCCATTTCCATCCTTTTAGCAAAATCTACCACCATCTGCCCTTCCACATTCCTCTCCTTAAAGCCATACCTACCATCACCTTCTCATCACCTCTGTTCCCTTCACCTACATGCCCATTAAAGTCTGCCCCAATCACCAATCGTTCTTTCCTTCACCATCTACCACTTCATCTAATTCACTCCAGAATTTTTTCTTCTCCTCCATCTCACAACCCACTTGTGGAGCAGAAGCACTGATGACATTTATCATCACCCCTTCAACTTCCAGCTTCACGATCATCACCCTATCAGAAACTCTCTTCACCTCCACTACACTCTTACTGTACTCTTCCTTCAGAATCCCCCCTACACCATTTCTCTTTCCATCCACACCATGATAGAACAGTTTAAACACCTCCAGTGTTGCTGCTCTTACTCCCTTTCCACTTGGTCTCCTGAACACACAACATCTCTACCTTTCTACTCTCCATCATATCAGCTCCCTCTCTCCCTTTACCCATCATAGTACCAACATTTAAAGTACCAACCTGAACCTCCACTCTCCTCCACTTCTCCTCCACTCTCCTCCACTTCTCCTTTCCCTGCTGTCTCTGTAGACGTCTTCCTCCTCTCCTTCTCCTCCTTCAGCCAACAGTAGCCCAGTTTCCACCAGTACCCTGTTGTTAATGATACCTGTGTAGGTCGTTGGTAACCCGGGCCTCGACCGATCCGGTATGAAATTCTGGTTCCTGATCCATTTATTAGATTTGGCACGTTTTACGCTGGACATCCTTCATAACACAAACCTCCACATTTATCTGGGTTTAAAACCGACACTAAGAGTCACCTGACCTGTGCAACACTAATGACGTGAACTACAATTTGTCTTTCAACTGATTATTCTCACAGACCTGAACACACCGAAGGGAATGTCAAGTCAAGTCAAGTCAAGTTTATTTGTATAGCGCTTTTCACAACAGACATTGTCTCAAAGCAGCTTTACAGAAAACAACAGTGAAGGTGAATGGTGTGCGTTTGTCCCTGATGAGCAGCCGTGGCGACAGTGGCAAGAAAAAACTCCCTTAGATGATATGAGGAAGAAACCTTAAGAGGAACCAGACTCAAAGGGGAACCCATCCTCATATGGGTGACATCAAGAGTTTGGTCATAAATCTTTCAACAATACAGAACACTGGAGAGTGAGAACTAACATGAGTACTGGAGTATAAGATTATAAGTGAATGTTCTTTCTACAGTCTTTGGTATAAAAAGCTCAACATTTGTGATCATCATAGATCCAGCATCAGCTTCTCCATGCCAGGGCCTTTAAACACTCGGCATCTACTTCTCCATGATCATCCATAGGTCCATAATCTTCACGAGGTGGGATGTGACTGGAGCTGGCCAAACCTCAGGATGCCTCGGGATGGGGAGAGAAAGAGAAGCAGTGGAGAGGAATTAGCGTAGCTGCTGTTCATGATATTAACAGCACAAGTTGATAATGTGCATGTGATCAGATGTTCTGGAGCACAAGGTTGTGATGTGATGTGTGTGATGTGTGTTATGTGTAGGCTTTGCTAAAAAGATACGTCTTTAATCTACACTTAAACTGGGAGAGTGTATCTGAACCCCGAACACTGTCAGGAAGACTATTCCAGAGTTTAGGAGCTAAATGTGAAAATGCTCTACCGCCTTTAGTGGACTTTGCTATTCTAGGAACTACTAGAAGCCCAGAGTTTTGAGATCTCAGGGAGCGTGACGGATTGTAGCGTGTTAAGAGACTGGATAGATACATGGGAGCCAAACCATTTAGTGCTTTATAAGTGAGTAGCAGTAGTTTGTAGTCTATTCGAAACTTAATAGGAAGCCAATGTAGGGACGATAAGATTGGGGTTATATGATCGTATTTTCTTGACCTAGTAAGAACTCTTGCTGCTGCATTCTGAACTAACTGAAGCTTGTTTATTAATGATGCAGGACATCCACCTAGTAATGCATTACAGTAGTCTATTCTAGAGGTCATAAACGCATGGACGAGCTTCTCTGCATCAGATATAGATAACATATTTCTTAGCTTAGAAATATTTCTAAGGTGAAAGAAGCTGTTTTTGTAACTTGATTGATGTGATTATTAAAAGATAAGTTGCTGTCTAAAATAACTCCCAGGTCTTTTACCGTTGAACTAGTAGTTACAGAACAACCGTCTAAATGCAGGCTGAGATGCTGGAGCTTCTGTGTACTATTTTTTGGGCCGATGAGCAAAATCTCAGTTTTATCAGAATTTAATAGCAGAAAGTTATGGGTCATCCAGTCTCTTATTTCTTCAACACACTCAGTTATGCGAGCTAATTGAGCTGTATCGCCTGGTTTGGATGAAATATATAGCTGGGTATCATCAGCATAACAATGGAAGCTAATTCCATGCCTTCTAATAATATTTCCTAATGGAAGCATGTATATTGTGAAAAGCAGGGGTCCTAGAACTGACCCTTGTGGCACGCTATAATTTACTAGCATTATCCTGGATAGCTCTCCATTTAAATCTACGAAATGGTAACGATTGGACAGGTAGGATTTAAACCAGCTTAATGCCTGTCCCTGAATACCGATGTAATTCTGTAAGCGATCCAGGAGAAGATCATGGTCTATAGTGTCGAACGCAGCACTAAGATCTAGTAAAAATGGAGAATGGAGTCTGAGGAACCACTTTTTAACCATGTTTTGTGTGTGTGTGTGTGTGTGTGTGTGTGTGTGTGTGTGTGTGTGTGTGTGGTCCAGGCTTGCTCCAGGTCATTCATTTCCAAGAGAAAGTCTGAAAAGAATGTCAGGATCGTCTTCCTGCAGGTGATGTTGAGGTTCTCCGTGTTTTTCGTGTTCTTCACCTGGAGCTCCAGATGAGACTTCTGATGTTCCTGTGCTGTTCCTGCTCTGAGCTTTTATGTCATTAAGATGTTTTATGAGGCAGTGTTTAGACAGTATCAAAGTGAGATGTTTATGCTCTGAGACACACACACAGTGTCAACTGTAATATAATTGTGTGTGTGTGTGTGTGTGTGTGTGTGTGTGTGTGTGTGTGTGTGTGTGCGTGTGTGTGTGTGTGTGTGTGTGTGAGAGAGAGAGAATGAACCTGCTGCAGTGGAAACAGGTTATAAATCAGTGTAATTGGTGGGTGTTAGACGAGTGTAATGGGTTTTTATTGGGCCGTCAGGCTGCACGCACCATTACAGCTGGCCTCGGCTCTTCTCCTTATTATTATTATTATTATTATGCTTTTGGATTTCATTGTTTCCAAATGTCAGGAAGGAGAAAAACGAAAGGAATAAAATCTTGTGCTGGAATTTCTCCGACATCCTGCCAACATTTCAGCGAGAAAAAAAAAAAAAAGCCCAACAGAATCGAGTTTAACGGCCATAAAGATGCAGCGTAGAGGAGCGTAAGGCGATCTGCTCTCGTCCTTCCACACGGAACATCTCGTACGCTTCACTCCGAGCGTCTGGACTTGCTTACGCAGATTAAACACAGATCCAATCTCCAAAGAAACCTCTCTGATTGTGACTAACGAGGAACAGACCCATGGGGCGTAACCTGCTGACCAGAAACAAGGCTTGTGTTGTTTTTTTCATTACAAGCACCAGGAATCTTCAACAGGTCACTGTCTGACCATGGACCCATGCTCTGATGTTGACTGCAGAAGATACGTGGGAGAAAAATGTTCCTGAAAGGTTTCTCCAAGGTTTAATAGATTTTGAAGGAATGTTCTACATAACAATACATAAATCCCTTAGATGTTTCTCCAGGGTTAGCCAGAGAGAAAGTATGGTAAGATATGACAGTACTGTATAGCAGCATCCAAAAAGTTTATCATGAAGAAGGTCATGAGTTGAGAGATTTGGATTAAAACAAACCGAGTGGACAGAAAAACACATAACGCATCATCAGAGAAGAACCACCCTGGATAATCTGCTGGGTCTCATTGCTGAAATATCAGAAGAACTGAAGATTGTGCTTTAGGATCAATGAGTTTGCTCGATTTAATACTGACCAAAGCTCCTAACAAATGACTGAAGATCTGAAGAATGAAGAGTAGCAGAAGCAAGGCTAGAAACCCTGAACCTTTCAAGAACCTTTTAAAAAAACATCTGCTTTATCAGGTGGATTCAGTCAGAACCCCACCCCTGGGTTAGGTCATAGTTGCTGAGCAACTGGTTCTGATGCTCATATTGTGGGGAGAGTTTGGATGACTGGTTATCAATGTGTCATGGATCTCCATCGCTGAAAGAAAAACCTGAAGATGAGATGAAGGTTCTTCAGGCCTAGTGCCTGGATGAAACAGTATGGTAACCTTAGAGAAGCTCTGGATTACAGCTAATGACACACATATCTTGTCTTCATGGTTTCAAGCAGGTCACTAAAGTAACATTTCTCTTTCATTCACAACCCAATCCATTCAGGAGAGCCTTTTCAGAAAGCTTCATCACCGTGTGGTTCTTACTGATGGACTCCCTGAAGCTAACTGCCTGTGACTCGCTAATAAACACTGGCTCATACCTGCTGCCCCCATCTGTCACGTTAGATTTTCTCACTTCCTGTTCCACATCCTTGTTACCCCTCGTTCCTGCCCTGATTGTGTTCACCTGGTGTGTGTTAGTCCTGATTACTTTGTGTGTTTTTTCCTGTGTGGTTTGTGAAGTCCAGCCTTGTGAGGTCCTTGGTTTTACCTACAGTCTCGTTCTGTCACTCATGGTCCAGACCTGCTCCTGCTCCTGCTGCTTGTTCTCCTACACCCACCTCTTTACCTCAGTGTGGAGAACAGCTGGTCTAGATTTGGGGAAAATCAAGCCATGCGAGCCATGTCGTGATTATTCCTGCTCATGTACCTGATTCTGGCTCGCTAATCTACAGAGATCTGCTCTGAAACAACACTGAAGAACGTCATACAATGGCATCACAAACAACAACAACAACAAACACACACCGTCCTGGTGAGATGTCCGGTTTTCTCCACACCCCAAACCTGAGCAGTATGGATATGATTTTCTTCGGCTTTCAGCAGGAGCTCGACATCTGCTCGTGATCAGGAGGACGATGTCCATATGTCCTGCTGGAATGATGTGCATGTGCAGTGTGATGTAGCAATATTCCTAACATTATCAGATATGGTTCCAATTTAGGACCTGTGATCTCCTACACCATCAAATCATCTAACCACACTGTCAAACCTAAACACACCTAAGTCACACGCTGGATTCAAACCCAATCCTTGCTCCTCAAATCTGATTTCTTCCGGACCTGCTTTTGTACCTGTTCTCAATCCACACCAGGTGCCTTCACACGCAACACGTCTCCTCCTCCTGCTCCACTTTGTCACTCAGGAACATTGTTGCTTGCTGAACCAGCAGGGGACATGAGTACAGACATCTGGAGGGGAACCAGGAGGAAAACATTCACTCTTTCTTCTAAACTATTCAAATTCAGATATTAGCATTGTTTAGCTTAACCTGTTTACATCTACAAACAAGTAACAGCTACATATATATGAAAGTGTATTTTAACCCTACATTTATATAATCATTTTACAGGATTGTCACAATCTCTTGCCGTGTGGTCTTCTGGTTTTTAGACTTCAAACAGATGCACTGTTTATGGTCTGTTTGCAAGTTATCTGAGTCCTGCCATGAAACAATAAACATGCTTATTATCCTGGCATTGCAGCAAACATGTGAATTTCAATCTTAGCATTGCAGGGAAACATGCTAACTCATAATCTATCATTAAATGAGCACAGCTGGGGCAACACTGATTATAAGAGCAGAAACAGCCTCCCCCAGGTCCTAGTGCCCCTTTAAATAATGATACCTGAATAAGGAAATTATTCATGGTTTAAATGATCGATTACTAAATTTATAAATGGGGAGGAGCTAAAACTCCTTGAGACTGCCCCTGCAGTAAGCTAGGCTAGTTACAGAATTTTTAAATCTACTAACTGTTACAAACCCCAAAAAACATGACATGTAATGTCGTCTTCACGACATCAAGTCCTCCAGAGCAGTGTTCCACATTCAATTAGTTCTGCGTTCCGACAGCATGGAATCGCACCGTGCGATCCAAACACACCTCGAACAAAAAGGTCACCACATAACACGCTGTGAACTTGGTCCAGCTTCAGAGACTGGTGTAAAGCTCCGGAGGCCTGAGAGCTGGATTCCTGCGTGAACGTTTAGTCCCGATTTTCCCGGCCTGATTGGTTATGGCCTGAAATGAGGCGTATCGGCCAAAACCTCAAATTGAGCTCGAAGGAAAAATCCAGAAGGGTTCTTCGCTTTCTAACACCGTTTACGTCCCTGAAGACGGAACGTCTGTGCTTTCGGTAGACAGGCATGACCAATCCGGAGGCCTCGTCCTCCTGCCAAACATGCAGATGCTGGAGCTGGAAGCGAGAAGAGAACTGGGGAATGCAGGTTTTCAACACATGGCTCATGTACCTGAGCCAAAGAACCCTTGAAGAACCCGATTTGTGTGAGAAGAGAATATATGAATAACACACCATCTCTCATTCCACAAAAAGCTCTGGACAATCTCAAATTCCAATGTCCTGCAGGTTATTTGGATTTGCTTTGGAATACTTTGTTGCTAGATGCAAATTCAGTCCTGTCATAAAATAATAAGAAACGTTGTAGACAAAATAGACCATAACCTAGCATTACAGCAAACAGGCTAACTCACAACCTAGCATTAAAGCAAACAGGCTAACTCACAAACTAGCATTAGAGCAAACAGGCTAACTCACAAACTAGCATTAGAGCAAACAGGCTAACTCACAAACTAGCATTATAGCAAACAGGCTAACTCACAAACTAGCATTAGAGCAAACAGGCTGACTCACAACCTAGCATTACAGCA
The DNA here is from genome assembly GCF_946808225.1 of Silurus aristotelis. Taxonomy (NCBI): domain Eukaryota; kingdom Metazoa; phylum Chordata; class Actinopteri; order Siluriformes; family Siluridae; genus Silurus; species Silurus aristotelis. The sequence continues at coordinate 34,812,461 of NC_139578.1, forward strand.
AATAGGCTAACTCACAAACTAGCATTAGAGCAAACAGGCTAACTCACAACCTAGCATTAGAGCAAACAGGCTAACTCAAAACTTAGCATTATAGCAAACAGGCTAACTCACAACCTAGCATTACAGCAAACAGGCTAACTCATTTAATTGTAGTACTATCATCACACTATCAACTAGGGTTAGGGTTAGGCTAGTGAACCATCATTACTGTAGATACTTAGAGTCAGGTTTACACACACACACACACACACACACACACACACACACACACACACACACACACTCACACTCTCTCTGGACCGGCAGTAAATTCCTGAGTCAGAATTGATCACACACGTGTCAGTGTAAAACACGAGTGTGTTCCAACTCGAACGCTTTTCAATTCTTAAACTCCAGGTGGAAATGTGGAACTGATCACCAACCCTTCGGCCCTGCCCCCGTCCTTGATCCCACCCCTGTCATTGACCCCGCCCCTGTCCTTGACCCTGCCACTGTCCTTGACCCCACACCTGTCCTTGACCCTGCCACGGTCCTTGACTCCACCCCTGTACTTCGCTCCACCCCTGTCCTTGACACCGCCACTGTCCTTGACCCCACCCCTGTCCTCAGCCCTGCCCCTGTCCCCGCTCCCATCCTTCACCATGCTCCCTTATTTACTCTTCCTCCGTCACCTCGGTGTAACTGATGTGCAAATTCTTCCTGCTTTTTTTCCTCCTTCCTTCATGCCAGAGATGAAATTCCCACAGTGATAAATCACAGCTGCTGCACACACACACACACACACACACACACACACACACACACACACACACACACACACACACACACACAAACACACACACACAGTGCTACAATACCTCTCCTGTATTCTCTATGTATTCCTGTTTTTTGTCGATGTGGACAAACGCTTCTGCGACCCTCTGAGGACGAGTGGCGTCACGTCTGAAGCGTCACAACACACTGTTGTGTGATAAAAAAAAACTTTAAATATGGCATAAATTGAATTGAATGAAGGGGCGTGGCCTTGAGGTGATTCGGGTTGAGTCATTATGATAGCACAGGCTCATGCAAGGAACCTTGTGGACAATGATCAGACTTTCTTCACTAATTGGTTGAAGATAAAGATATACTGCATGTCTGTTAGCCAATCACACTGTACTCTATATCTTTTTATAGTTACAATTAACGTGATGCAGCTCGCTGTGCAGCTTAGCAAGAAACCGCTAAGAAGACGACTGCTTTTAAATTGTGGAGGTTCGCCTTCAAAACCTTCGAAACCAATCAGAACCCAGAACTCCACAAAAGCCTGGTGTGCTACTTGAATGATTAACAATACGTACAGGTTTATTGTAGACTCACATTAAACTTCATTGTGCACATTACAGAGCGATAGCATGCCTCACATGATGCTTACATGATGTTCAAAATCCAGTCAAAGTTCAGGTGTTCAGGTGTGACCTGTATATTAGATACAGCAGGAATCCTTTCACAGAAATCATTGGAATCCTGATGAAACACAGACCTCCAGATTGGAGACAGAAATCCTGTAAAAGTTGTTCCTCTGTTGTTCCTCTCCGCTCAACATGATCTCCTGGACCTCGTTTCTGAAAGTGAAACTAGATCCATGACCCTGATTATGGTTTGTGTTGGTTGCAGGAGCTGAGTCCAAGAACATAAACCTTTCTGCAGGAAAATTCTGCTTCAGACCTTTCTCTGTGACTCTTCTATACATTATTTTCCAGTACTGTGTGTGTGTGTGTGTGTGTGTGTGTGTGTGTGTGTGTGTGTGTGTGTGTGTGTGTGTGTGTGTGTTTGTGTGTGTGTTTGGCAAGTACAGGATCAGGATCGCTGCCAGAGAACTTTAATGGTACTTAAATTGTTTCTGAATGGGTCCATCAGATTTCAATTTAAATATAAAGTTGGAATGTAGAAGTTTAGTGTTTATAAGTTTGTTATAAATCCCTAACAAGTGATCCAGTGGTGACTGTGTTAAAGGAAGACCTTCATCCAGAGGCAAGACATTCTGATGAATCAGGCAGATCTAAAGAGAAGAAAGGGACAGGAACACTGATCACTGGTACCCAGGGAGCATGTTTAGAGAGAGAAGGATATGGATTATTAAGTCTCCTTATTGTTGTATAAAAGGTAAAGAAAGTACAGTGTGATCAGGGTGAAAGTAGGGACAGGATTTACTCTGGCAGCAGAACTAAAAGAGAGAAGCAGAAGGAAACACATACATGAGGATCTCTGGGATAAGAGACGACCCACCACACCACCATCAACAAACCTGAGTGAACGTGTGAGAGTGAGGAGACGACAGCATCCAAATATCCCAGTTCACCAAACACTCCATATCCATGATCCCTCCAGATCTGCTCCTTTACCTCACAAACACCTACTGACTAAAGACTCCACTAAATAAATATGTGTTCAGCCTCGACTTGAACACTGAGACTGTGTCTGAGTCCCGAACACTGATTGGAAGGTTGTTCCATAACTGTGGTGCTTATAAGAGAAACATCTGCCCCCTGCTGTAGTTTTCATTATTTGAGGTACCAACAAATAGCCTGCACCTTTTGATCTAAGTAGGCGTGGAGGATCATCCTGGTACAGAAGTTCACTCAGATACTACGGCGTGAGAGCGTTAAGTGCTTTATACGTCAGTAGTATTTTATAATCAGTGTGAGATGTATAGTATTTTATAATCAGGGTGTTTAAACCAGGAAACACCCAGGATCTAAAGACTGGCCCACTCTCTCCATCATCACACTTCTTCTCTGTACATATCTCACCACGACACTTTAAACTCTGGACTTGCACAGCAAAGTACACTTTATATTTATTTTATTTTATACCACACCATACTGCACATGGACATTTTATGGACACTTTACACCACACCATACTGCACACGGACAATTTATGGACAACCCAACACTAAAATTGTCTATTGTTTACACTTTGTTACACATTGTTTACTGTTTCACTGTCTACTGCCATAATAATTTTTTTGTATATACATTTTTCTCTTTGTTTCACATACATATATCTTTTATATCTTTATATTCTTATATTTTATTTTATATAGTTTTTATACTTTATACTTTATTTATCTGCTTCTTTTCTTTTTTCCCCATCCTATTCCCTCATGCCCGACCGTCGTATATAGCATTTCACTGCATGTCGTACCCTGTATGTATGTGTATGTGATGAATAAAATTTGATTTGATTGGATTTTAATTGGGAGCAGTGTAGATGATCAAAACAGGGCTGATGTGATCATATTTTCTAGAAAAACTAGTTTTTCTGTATCCTGTAACAACATCATATTTCTAATTTTAGCAATATTTCTAAGGTGAAAGAAATCTGATGTCTCTCATCTGGCTTTGCTGAAATATACAACTGTAAATCATCAGCATAAATACCATGTTTCTGTACAATTTCACCCATAGGCAGCAGATAAAAGCAGAAAAACAGTGGGCCTAAGACAGATCCTTGTGGAACACCAAACTTTATAGAATGTAGAGAACTCACCATTTGAGCCAGGGGAGAGCTGTTTCCTTTATTCCAACAACATTTCTAGTCTAGCAAAGAGAAGATAATTTTAAAAGATGCAGTAAGATCGAACAACACAAGTAAGTAGACAAAACCCTGATCAGAAGCCAATAACAGTCATTTACCACATTAACCAGTGCTGTATTTACAAGTTTGATCACGTATATACATTTGATCATGGAACACGAGTTGGTGTACCAAAGTTCGGGATTAAATTGAGATGAGATTCACAGAAGAACAAGGATGATGGTGTTTATGTGTATAGCATTGTAAACAGGCTGTATGTTTTGGGACACACCCACAGTGGTCTAATGATGATGTTTTTTATAGAGAACATAGTTCACATAGTTCAGGCCATGCCCACAGTGTGTAACGTGAGTGTTATAAGTGATGACAGTGTAAAATGTTCTCTGTAGGCCACTCAGACTGTCAGACGCTGTGTAAAGATGTGGTGTGGAATAAAGGAGTGTGTGTGTGTGTGTGTGTGTGTGTGGGATCCTCAGCGGGACTGGAGTAAAGATGAATGTAATGTTGGTTTGCCGTTGGATGAGAGTGTGTGTCAGTCGGAGTCCCTGAGTGAGCGATTAGAGCGAGATAAACACTTTATACAATCTCACATGTAACTCCCACAGCACTCCTGCTGCTGTGTGCACCACCACTGCGCCCTGTCTAGTGTACCGACTCCATGAATTCATAACAGCTGACCAATCAGCAGCTTGCAACACTTCAAACAACGACACATTCATTCATTTACACTGTGTGTGAAAAAATCAGGAGGGTGATTGATTGATTGATTGTTTGATTGATTGCCCAATAAAGGTCAAATCCCCCTCAGCTGCCTGCATATGAAAAATATTTAGCCATAACTAAGGCACTGGGGATTTCTGAAAGTCTATAAAAGTAGATCTTTCCAACCCATAGCAGGCTCTCTCTCTCACACACACACACACACACACACACACACACACACACACACACACACACACACAGACTTAGGCCAAGTCTGACAGCAGAAGTTCAGCAGGGCAGATAAACAGGGCTCTTTCTGAACTGTTCAGTGACTCTCACAAGCCTCTTAAACACACACACACACACACACACACACACACACACACACACACACACACACACACACTCACACTCACACACACACAGAGCCACATTTCAGACCTCAGACCTCAGGTAATGAAAAGTGAAGCATAAACACCGTGAAGGAAAAACACAAACAGGTTGCCTAATTCACAGAGGAGAAATCATGGAAACCATTACAGCTCCCCGTGGGTTCTGCTGGTCGCTAATGGTCTGTAATGGTCTGTAATGGTTTCTAATGGTCTGTAATGCCAGTTCGTTTTGTTTTGCATTAGTTATCAAAACAGCAATATACCCGAGTGGTCCGACAGCTGCCATGTGACTGATCCCTGGACATGTCTGAAGGTCACTGGTGGGCTCTTAATCCTGGCCCTCTGTTAGAGACTTACATTCAACTTCTGCTGCATCACATTGATATTTAGGGTATAATGTTCAGGGTTTGATTTTCTGGATTTGATGTTCTTGGTTTGATATTCAGGGTTTGAGTATAGAGTTTTGATGTTTGGGGTTTGACAATCATGGTTTGATGTTTGGGGTTTGAGGTTCTGGATTTAATGTTCAGGGTTTCTGATGTTTGGAATTTAATGTTGGTGTTTGATATACAGGGTTTTTGATGTTGGGGATTTGATGTTGTGTTTTGATGTTCAAGGTTTTTGATGTTCATGGTTTGATGTATGGGATTAGATTTTTGGGGTTTGATGTTTGGGGTTTTTGATGTTCTGATTTTTTTATGTTTTGGGGTTTGATGTTTGGGATTTGATGTTAAGGTTTGATGTTTGGCATTTGATATTGGGTTTTGTTTGCCGTTTGATGTTTGGGGTTTGATGTTTGATTTAAGAAGTTTTATGGGATCCAGTCTCACTATGTTTACACTGTTCTGCATTCCTTTGTTCTTTTTTTGTTGTTTTAATGGGGATTCCGGGCTGATAATCTGACAGGGAAACCCAAAAGTTTCAGCTTTCCAGCCAGGGACTTCAGCCCATGGTGCACGTCATTGTTTTTCATTACCCACACACACACCACACACACGCACACACCACACACACGCACACACACACACACACACTCACATTCACTCACTCACACAGAATAATCAACTCCACTCATTTTCCACCTGTGGCGCTCGGAGGAACGACCCCACACCCTCCGGTTCCCCGTATCTGCTCCACACATGGCAGGTTCCCGAGTGGAGCGAGTTCAACATCTGGGAATCTTTTCCAGAGGGTTTCTCGATGGCGCAGCAGCAGCAGACCTTGGACTCTGTCAGCTCCGGTTTCTCCAGCTTTTCCACAAAAATAGGTGTTGTCCTCAAATTCCATGCAGTTAGAGAAATAAACCCACAAAGTATGTCTGCCTCTCATACTGTCTCCAGCTTCGAGTGTGTGTGTGTGTGTGTGTGTGTGTGTGTGTGTGTGTGTGTGTGTGTGTGTGTGTGCGTGAGAGTGTGTGTGTGATGTAGTGATACAATCGCTACAATCGCTTTCTTGGAATTTCTCTGTATGAAATGGAACTCATTACAATAGCATGACATGAGAGTTTTCCATTATTATTATTCCTGTTTTTTTTCCAAGTTTCAGGATCAAATCCTGGAGTCTGCTGTGGGTTTTTCACGTTATTGTCTCAGACTTTATTTTTTTGACGTTACCTCGTGTCACCTCGCTGTTTAGCATCTTCGAATGCAAATCGTCTCAAACAATTCCTCGGGCTGTTCTTCAGTTCACCATGTTCACTGTTTTCGTTGCTACCTGGAACCTTCAGAGACACTCTGGAAAAATAGAAAGTAGAAGAAAAGAGCGGATCATCTGTGTCTGCTCGCAAAGCTAGTACGGAGTCAAGCAGGTGTGCATCATGTTGGTGATCTGACTATCAGGTTACCACAGTGAACTATAGCAGCATGTGGTGCAACCACCGCTCCACTGTTACCAACATATCAGGAGACGGATCTCCACGTGCACGCTCTCGTCTTCACTTCCGTCATCAGCGCTGCACAGAGTCGCTCAGCGCTACTGAGTTACAGTCACACGGTAATGAGGAACACACTGAGGAACCCGGCTCTCTGCTTAGCTCAGCTGTGTGTGTGTGTGTGTGTGTGTGTGTGTGTGTGTGTGTGTGTGTGTGTGTGTGTGTGTGTGTGTAAGAATGTGTGAGAGTGTGTGTGTGTGTGTGTGTGTGTGTGTGTGTGTGTGTGTGTGTGTGTGTGTGTGTGTGTGTGAACGATGGTGTGTGAGGGTTAGATCTTCTCGCTTATTATGTGTCTCAGCACCATCTGGACACTGTGAGATCTTCATTTGCCAGCGTATAGGACACACAACACCAGCACAAACATCATCTCATAAAAAGTTAAAATTTTACTCCACTCCAAACTATTTCTCCACTCCACATTGTTCCTTCACTCCACACTGTTCCCCCACCCCACACTGTTCCTCCACTCCACACTGTTTCTCCACTCCACATTGTTACTCCACCCCACACTGTTACTCCACTCCACACTGTTACTCCACTCCACACTGTTCCTACACTCCACACTGTTGCTCCACACCACACTGGTTCTCCACTCCACACTGTTCATCCACCCCACACTGTTTCTCCACCCCACACTGTTTCTCAACTCCACACTGTTCCTCCACCCCTCACTGTTCCTCCACTCCACACTGTTGCTCCACACCACACTGGTTCTCCACTCCAAACTGTTTCTCCACCCCACACTGTCCCCCCACCCCACACTGTTCCTCCACCCCACACTGTTACTCCACTCCACATTGTTCCTCCACCCCACACTGTCCCTTCACCCCACACTGTTCCTCCACTCCACACTGTTCCTCCACTCCACACTGTTCCTCCACTCCACACTGTTCCTTCACTCCACACTGTTCCTCCACTCCACACTGTTCCTCCACTCCACACTGTTCCTCCACTCCACACTGTTCCTTCACTCCACACTGTTCCTCCACTCCACACTGTTCCTCTACTCCACACTGTTCCTTCACTCCACATTGTTCCTCCACCCCACACTGTTACTCCACTCCACCATGTTCCTCCACTCCACACTGTTCCTCCACTCCACACTGTTCCTCCACCCCACATTGTTCCTCCACCCCACCCCACACTGTTCCTCCACTCCACACTGTTCCTCCACCCCACTCTGTTCCTCCACTCCACACTGTTCCTATTGCTCATCGGCCCAAAAACCAGTACACAGAAGCTCCAGCATTTCAACCTGCATTTAGATGGATGTTCTGTAACCACTAGTTTAACGGTAAAAGACCTGGGAGTTATTTTAGAGCAACTTATCTTTTAATAATCACATCAATCAAGTTACAAAAACAGCCTTCTTTCACCTTAGAAATATTTCTAAGCTAAGAAACATGTTGTCGATATCTGATGCAGAGAAGCTCGTCCATGCGTTTATGACCTCCAGACTGGACTATTGTAATGCATTACTAGGTGGATTAAAGACGTATGTTTTTAGCGAGTTCTACACATAACACACATCACATCATAACCTTGTGCTCCAGAACATCTGATCACATCACATTATCAACTTGTGCTGTTAATATCATGAACAGCAGCTACGCTAATTCCTCTCCACTGCATCTCTTTCTCTCCCCATCCCGAGGCTTCCTGAGGTTGCTCCAGCTCCAGTCACGTCCCACCTCGTGAAGATTGTGGACCGTTAAAGAAGTAGATGCCCACAAACATCCCAAACTATCTTGAGACGTACCAGTGCCATTTGGATTCCACTTCATGTGGAGTTTGGACACTGGACCTTCTGGAGTGTTTAAAGGCTCTGGCATGGAGAAGCTGGTGTTGGATCAGTGATGATCTCAGATGTTGAGCTATTTTATGAGTTGCTCAGTAGCTCCTGGTTCCAAAACATCAACTGACTGTAAAAGACTGTAGAAAGAACATCACTCATAATCACACACTCCAGTGCTCATGTTAGTTCTCACTCTCCAGTGTTCTGTAGTGTTTAAAGACTATAATCACACTCTTGATGTCACCCAAATGAGGATGAGGTTCTGCTTTTGAGTCTGGTTCCTCTCAAGGTTTCTTCCTCATAACATCTAAGGGAGTTTTTCCCTCACCACAGTCACCAGCAGTCTTCATCATCAGGGATAAACACATCATTCACCTTCATTCTTAAATTCTGTAAAGCTGCTTTGAGGCGATGTCTGTTGTGAAAAGCACAATAGAAATAAACTTGCATGATAATCTCCAGATCCACCTCCACCCTGGAGCTCAGTGAGAATGTAGTAGTAAACTAATGCTTCAGGTTTAAAAGGCGTTAAATTTAGAGTTTTGGAAAATATACTTGTTTCCTGTGTCTTTGATGTTTGGGATGTATTTTTTTTATCCCTCCAGAGGCACTCGCTCCTTGTATCTCAGATACGTCCCTGTAACGTGTCAACACGTTTCTGCATCCACGTTCGTAAATTCTTTCCCTGCTACATTATTCATCCTGCATGTGTTCAACCTCCAGCGTGACCTCTGGAAGGAAAAATGTAGCATTGCATGGATCCGTGCAGTGTGTGTGTGTGTGTGTGTGTGTGTGTGTGTGTGTGTGTGTGTGTGATGGGTGCTGGGATGCTGCTGCCCTCTGCTGCTGTTTTTAACATCTGATGAAACACAGGTCTTCAGCCATCATCACTCACACTCTGTCCATCATGCCGAACAGATGGTGTGTGTATGAGTGTGTGAGTGTGTGTTTGTGTTTTATAACCATTTTCTAAAATAATAATTTTAGAAAAATAAGCCCCAGGTGGAGCTCCTACACAGCACACTTAAACTGTATCTTCAGAACATCCCATTCTTCATTAGTCTCCATTCAGTCTTCCTTCTGGGAAGATTTTGTGTATATTTCTACTCATTCATCCATGTGGGGCAGTGAGCATTCAATAGGGTTGGAGCTTTATAGGAGGAGATCTTCCACTCCAACCCATGCAAAGCAGATCTTCATGGAGCCGGCTTTGTGCACAGGAACATTAACATGCTGGAACAGGTCCAAGTTTGTGGAAACAACAGAAAAAAACAGTGCAGACAGACAGACAGACAGACAGACAGACAGACAGACAGACAGACAGACAGGCAGACAGACAGACAGACAGATCTGATCCAGCTTAATATGGCTTATCTCAAACACGATTAGCTGCTGTATTAAACACACCATCATGCCTACTTCCTGTTTCTAAAACAAATACATCAACATATGTCTTCAAAAAGACTAATGATCTCTGATGTTCTGCTTATCAGAACTTGGGGTCAAAGGTTAAAAACCAACACCTGATGAAAGGAAGTAGCATGCCTTTAACAAAGCTAGCATGACGTGTGTGTTTTTGGCGTGAACTGTTAGCTTTGGCCGAGACGAAGGTTCGCTCCTCTGCCCTGAAGCCGAGATGAAACCCCGAAACACGAGCGGCGTATCCAGCACCAAAGCAAAGATAACAATCATATTTTTGCAGTTTGATGAAATCATAGCCATCTTCTCTCCAAGCTCTTCAAGAGCATGGGGGAAAGTCCCACACAGGTTCACTGAGGACGACCTCATGTTCCTCTACATCCAGAAAACCTCATATGTAATTTCATCTTTACCAAATATATACCAGCAAAATCACAATGCAGGGGTGGAGCTTGTGATGGAAAAAGAAGGAGTTTAGATGTGTCAGGATGACAGAAGGAGCATGTGGACCTCAGGGGAGGGAGAGAGAGAGAGAGAGAGAGAGAGAGAGAGAGAGAGAGAGAGAGAGAGAGAGAGAGAGAGAGAGAGAGAGAGAGAGAGAGAGAGAGAGAGAGCTTGTAGACTTCAGGATGGAGGATCTCATAGGTATCAGGCTGGCAGATAAAGGAAGCAGTGTGTTGTGTTGCTGAACTTCATGTTTAATGTGGAACACGTGTGAAACTGGAAATTGATGTGTTTTATATCTGTGTAAATTATGTTGTTGAAACTATGTTGAAACCAGCAGAAGAAACACATCAGCATGCCACGTTCTTCTCACTGTCCTGCCCTGGAATGCAAGATCTACAGCACACAGAGTTTATGTTCTACCCCAAACGGATGGAGAACTTCCTGATGAAGGGCCTCAGCGTCTTTTTCATGGCAGGTAGCGTGCCTCTGAGGTCGTAGACAAGCCCACCCCCTCCTCTCGGCCCGAATTTGATGATGTTAAGCAGCACGCTTGAGCAAGGTCGATTTCCTGTAACCCGAATCCCCCCGAGTGGACCCGAGCGGCGCGGCAGCACCTGCAGCCTCCGCTGTCCAGCGCATGACTCACGTTTCACATTCAAATGTGTCCTGAAGTTCCTGAGCTGCTCCGTTTACCTCCGTTTAGCATCGACTCCAAACCGACAGACACCAGGATGCAGACGTCTCGTGTTCCTGCTCTTTCAAGGTATTTAAAAATTAAAATATCGTCCCAAGGCAACGTGGGGACGGGATTTACTCGCTCGGTGAGATGGATTTAAGAGGAAATTAATTCTAGAATGACCCACTGTGGAACGAGCAATCCAGAAAAAAAAGAGGGAAATCAGCAAAAAAGGACACAAGCATCAGAAAAAGCACAGCTGATCAAACACAGACACAAATTCCCAACTCAGGATTGTATGCAAAAACTTCCTTACTCTCCTGACATTCAAGACTCACATGCAGGTTTCTCCACTCCACACAAATTCCTCCAATTCAGTCAATATCCTGGTCCCTACCAAAGAGATCTGGAGTATCAAACCCAGGAGTGACCTGGAAATACAACTCGGACCAACAAGTGGAAATTGCTCATTGGTTAGGATGTTGCACCTCTGAGCAGGTGGTCATGAGTTCAATTCCCATCACCGCCAAGCTGCCACTTGAGCAAGGCCCCAAACTGCTCGGTTGTAAGTCGCCCTGGATAAGGGAATCTGCTCACTGCAGTAAATGTTGTAATGGAGGAAATGCAGGATGAGGATTGGATCGGGAATCCTGGAGACGTGACACGGCCTGAGCTGCACGGAAACAAATCAGACCAAGTCTGAGGACATAAATGTACTTTTCTCTGGAGTTTTGAGCCATGATTACTCAACAATTTTAGACCTTTCCAGGAGTCATTTCTAAAGAGAACCTATCAGGAAACAGAGCTTGGGGGTTGTGGATTTCCAGTGCTTAGATGTTCATCTAAAATCCACCACAGAAATCTCGTTGTTTCCTTTAGCTCATGTCTCGTGAACGGGTATGTTTTTATTTTTGCGCCTGATTTCTGGGGTTTGGAGATTTCTGGGTTTGACGCAGACGCTATCTCACAGTTTGATGAGTAATAATCTCATAAATGATTTATTTCTTCCAACCGAGAACGTTCTCCTCCCTGTGTATCAGACAGCGTATCCCAGACAGACAGGAGGAACCATGTCACAGAAGAGGGAAAACCCTTGTCTACTTTTCCCTTCACACACACATTAGCGTTAGCCGGGGTTTTTTTCCCACGACAGCAGCTGATCGATTTACCGTCGATCGTGAGACGGCCTCGTCCCTGGCGCGTGAGTCAGAGCCAGTAAAAATCCGTGGCGTCTCTGCATCCTCTGCTGCGAGCCGGCGGTCGGATCTGTCGTGCAGAATCTGTGGTCGGAGCAGACCGCCACCACTTCCTCACGCTCCTGCTCCTGCGTTCCCGCCCACAGATTCCTGCGCCACAGATTCCAGGCCTTGGCGCTTCCCCGGGCTCGAATCCGTCTGACTTTAGGAGGAAAATCCCAAGTTTATTACAGAACAGGACGAGGACACGGAGAGACGAGAGAGAGACAAGCCGGTGTAACTGATCCTTAAGTAAACACACATCGGAGACGGAGCAACCCAAAGACAGGCCGCGGATTAAGTGGAACAAGCAAACAAACAGCAAAATGAAAGTATAGACTTGCACACGCTGTCCACTGGTGTTTTTTCTCCAGGACCTGTGCCAGACCAGAGCCTACGCTCATGCCGTAGTAAACCACTCTCCAACCACATGCTGGAATTCCAGCTTCTTCTTCTCCTTCTCCTTCTGAACTCTCAGCAGCAGAGATTCACGAGGTCATCAATGACCACAAAAACACCTTTACTTACCTTTCCTGTGTGTCTGTTTTGCTGATACTTTACTCGAAGCATCTGAAGAAGATGAAGTGAGGATGAAGATGTAGGAAGCTCTCAGGCGTTCTCCTTCACAGAGACGTGGCTACAGCGGCTTTTACTCTCATGGAAGGAGTCTCCAGTGCCAGTCTGAGTGAATCCTGTAACTACATCAGAGAGAAGCTGGTGAGGGAACGAGTGATTACAGGAGTAAGAACAGGAACAGTTTTTCAGGATCTGAAAGGAAGTAACATGGAGTTTAATAAACACTTGCAGTGGTTATAGGGGGAGAAACACTCGTGGGCGGGGGGGGGGGGGGGAGGGAGGGGCTGTTCATCACACTGCACTGTCACTGAGAATTAAGCTTCAGCAGTAAGATTCAACTGAGCAGTGATGTGACTATCATCGCTCTCTCTCTCTCTCTCTCTCTCTCTCTCTCTCTCCATCTGTCTCTCTGTCTGTCTGTCTGTCTGTCTGTCTGTCTGTCTGTCTGTCTGTCTGTCTGTCTGTCCTTTTCTCTATCTCTCCTTTTCACAGTCTGTCTGTCTGTCTGTCTCTCCTTCTCATAGTCTATCCTTTTCTCTGTCTGTCTGTCTGTCTGTCTGTCTGTCTGTCTGTCTGTCATTTTCTCTATCTCTACTTTTTACATTCTGTCTGTCTGTCTGTCTCTCCTTCTCATAGTCTCTCCTTTTCTCTGTCTGTCTCTCCTTCTCTCTGTCTGTCTGTCTGTCTATCTCTCCTTCTCTCTGTCTCTCCTTCTCACAGTCTATCCTTTTCTCTGTCTGTCTGTCTGTCTGTCTGTCTGTCTGTCTGTCTGTCCGTCCGTCTCTCCTTTTCACAGTCTATCTTTTTTTCTCTCTGTCTGTCTCTCCTTCTCAGTCTATCCTTTTCTCTGTCTGTCTGTCTGTCTGTCTGTCTGTCTGTCTGTCTCTCCTCACAGTCTATCCTTTTCTCTGTCTGTCTGTCTCTCCTTCTCAGTCTATCCTTTTTTTCTGTCTGTCTGTCTGTCTGTCTGTCTGTCTGTCTGTCTGTCTGTCTGTCTGTCCTTCTCACAGTCTATCCTTTTCTCTGTCTGTCTGTCTATCTCTCCTTCTCTCTGTCTGCCTCTCCTTTTCACAGTCTATCCTTTTCTGTCTGTCTGTCTCTCCTTCTCACAGTCTATCCTTTGCTCTGTCTCTCTGTCTGTCTCGCCTTCTCAGTCTATCCTTTTCTCTGTCTGTCTGTCTATCTCTCCTTCTCTCTGTCTGCCTCTCCTTCTCACAGTCTATCCTTTTCTCTGTCTGTCTGTCTATCTCTCCTTCTCTTTGTCTCTCCTTTTCAAAGTCTATCCTTTTCTCTCTCTGTCTGTCTGTCTGTCTCTCTTTTTCAAAGTCTATCCTTTTCTCTGTCTGTTTGTCTATCTCTCCTTCTCTCTGTCTGTCTCGCCTTCTCAGTCTATCCTTTTCTCTGTCTGTCTGTCTATCTCTCCTTCTCTTTGTCTTTCCTTTTCAAAGTCTATCCTTTTCTCTGTCTGTCTGTCTATCTCTCCTTCTCTCTGTCTGTCTCTCCTTTTCACAGTCTATCCTTTTCTCTGTCTGTCTGTCTATCTCTCCTTCTCTCTGTCTATCCTTTGCTCTGTCTGTCTGTCTATCTCTTCTTCTCTCTGTGTGTCTCGCCTTCTCAGTCTATCCTTTTCTCTGTCTGTCTATCTATCTCTCCTTCTCTCTGTCTCTCCTTCTCACCATCTATCTCCTTCTTTCTGTCTGTCTCTCCTTCTCACCGTGTGTCTCTTGTTCTCACCATCTATCTCCTCTCTGTCTGTCTCTTTTTCTCACCATCTGTCTCTCCTTCTTTCTTCTCTCTGCTTCTCACTCTCTCTCCTTTTCTCCCCATCTGTTAGTTTTTTCTGTCTCTCTCTCTCTCTCTCTCTCTCTCTCTCTCTCTCTCTCTCTCTCTCTCTCCATGTCTATCTTTTTTTTCTCCTTCTGTCTTTATCACATTCACTCTGTTTCTTTTTGCCTCAGTCTGTCCTTTTCCATCCTCTTTCCTTTTCTTTCACACCATCTCTCATCTTTTTCCTGTCTTTTTTCCACACTCTCTCATACTTTCTCTATCTCCTTTTCTTTCTTTCTAGCTTTCCCGGTCACTCTTTCCTTTTCTCTCACAGTATCTCTCGCTCTCTCAGTCTGTCTCTCTGTTTTCCAGTATGGAGAGCAGATGTTTTCTCTCTCAGTGCCAGCAGGATGTTGTAATGACAGGGTTCCTCCGCACGTTCTCCATGTTGTTTACAGAGGCTTCACTCGGCTTTCCCACTCGGCCGTGGGGAAATGTTTTGACGTGGGTCATACCAAAAATATCAAAAAGCAGGTCGGGAGGGTTGCATAGAGGGATTTGGGGGATCTGGGCCTCCTGATCTCATGGCTTTCCTCAGATCTACACCAGACGTCAGGCTGAGGAGAGGGACGATGAACATGTGTGTGTTTATAACTGTACAGTTTGTGGAGATTAAGATCAGGAGGAGGAGGTGATCATCATCACTCAGCGTTTACACCGGTCTTACACTTAAATAAAGGTGTGACATCCTCTTCCAACATGCAACCGTGACAATAAACAAGACGACACGCCACAACAACCAGCGTACGGCGAGTTTTATTACAAATGTACAGGACCTTTATTACCCTCATACATACACATACAGCACAACAAGCCCCTCCCACACCCTGCGGGAAATAAACATCGATTTTACCATAAGCCCCGCCCCCTCAGCCCTCATACGTATCTTCGGTAACCGTTCTGCCAGGGGAAGGTTTGGAAACCTGCATGCCTTCACCTGGTCGAGGAGAACATGACCAAGAACATGACCAATCACGCATGCTAATAACAGGGAAGCTAGCTAGCATAGTTTCTGATTTTAAATAAATAAAACTTTATTTATAATAAATAATAAAGACACAGGCGTGAGGATAAAGATAAAGTGCTGAGATGTGAAGATCAGTCTGGGAAATGGGTTTTATTTATTTTGGTTATCAGGAGACCTTATGGCCTGGGTGAGAAGCGTGCTCTGATTGGCTGATCTATGTGTGGAAGCTGAGGGATGGGAAACTGGAGAAAAATACATGACCAGGTTGAATCCTGTGTAGCGTGTTGTTAATAATGACTCTGACTGCTAATCCTGAATTATTCCCACTTCCCTTATCAATATTCCCTCATTCCCAGTTCTCATGTCCCCTTCACTTATCATTTCCAGTTTCCTTTTTTCTTTCAATCATGATTCCTAGTTTCACTTTTCCCTTTACACCTAATAATACTTCATATTCCCTCTAGTACAATCCACAATTCCCATCTTAATTATTCCCAATGTGTAATTCCAGGTTTCCTTATTCTCAGTCTAAAAGCCCCAGTTTCCTGCTTCCCAATTGTGAATCCCAGTTTATGATTTCCAGTTAGTAATTTCCTGGTTCCTCATCTCCCAATTCATGTTTCCTCTCAGTCATTTTCTGTAGCTGCTCCCCATCATTCCCTTATACACCATTCCCACTTCCTCATTTCCTGTTAATCAGTCGTATTGAGAACACACACACACACACACACACACACACACACACACACACACACACACACACACACACAAAGACAAACACCGCAGAGTTTATAGATGAGTACCTACATAGATGAAGGTGTGTGTGAGTGTGTGTGTGTGTGTGTGTGTGTGTGTGTGTGTGTGTGTGTGTGTGTGTGTGTGTGTGAGAGATAGTTGACATGCAGGAACGCTCTCTGGAGATGTCACCTGTCCACATTATGGACAGTAGGGGGAGACACCGAGTCATGCAGAGGACATCCTGGAGGACTGGACACACACACACACACACACACACACACACACACACACACACACAGCAGTGTTATACTGGAAAGAAAGGTGTTACATGTTGGGGTGCAGTTTGTGTGTAAATCAGACTAACAGGACTCATGTCAGATTCCTGATGATGGTGATGATGATGAAGATGTGATGAAGGTCAGAGCAGTTTCCTCATCCTGCGTGTGTGTGTGTCGATGGTCATGGTGCTGCGCTCACTGGAAGACATCAACACGTCCAGAGATTCGTCCTGACGCTGCAGCTCACTGTCGGCCTCCAGAGCCAAAGACTTCAACTGCAGCAGCATCTATACACACACACACACACACACACACACACACACACACACACACACACACACACACACCATGAACATTTTTCATTTCTTTTTACCTGTTCTGAATAGTGGATAGTAGTGCAAAAGAAGAAGATGATGATGAAGTGATGAACCTGTTTGAGCTCCTGAGCTTCCTCCTGACTCACAGTGTTCTGCTGAACATGGAGCTGAACTGGAGTCAGATCTCCTGCAGCGAGCTGTACGGGAACATCAGAATCTAAACTCGCTCCTACACACACACACACACACACACACACACACACACAAACACACACACACACACTTCACTGGACCAGTGTATTGCTCTGAGGTCTCCTACAGACCCACTGCATATAACTAAGGAGTTTTGGTGCCATCATGTGGACACTCTCTAAATTACACTCTTCTGTATGATTTAATAGACTGGCTTATTGTACCTGCGCCCCAGAGCGCCCCGCTCCCCGGTGTGATGTCATCACCGGGCGTGGCCTGGAACCCTGAGTAATCCCTGGCAAACTCCACCTTCTTCTTGTACTGTGCTTCAAGGACGCACAGCGCCTCCGCCATCTTAGCCGACAGGAACCTGAAACAGACGTCTGGCTTCCCGATGTGGCGCTGCCGCACGCTGACGTCGCACACGCCATGCACGCGGATCTCGTCCACTTCCTGTTTGTGAAAGCTATAGACGAGGCGGCCGGTGGAGTCGCGCACCTGCAGGGAGGAGACCAGCAACACCAAAGTGCCTGAATTCACGTCGGCAGCGTTGAGGTCACCTCCGCGGTAAAACACTACTGGAACACTCAGGATTTCTTTGGAAGGTTTAGCGGACCCCTCAGGGGGCAGAGCTTCCACCTGGCACCTCCTGTTCCAGGGAAGCTTTCCAAAGGGCCACCATGCAGGAGACTCCAGTTCCCACAGCAACCTGGACAAACACACACGCAGACCAGGTTCTCAAACATCATCAATGATTAAAGGAGGTATGTTCTGACTGGCTGAGAGCAGGGGAGATGATCAGTGTAGAAGTGGAACTACTTCTGATACCATTAACCATCCAAAGAACCATTTAGAAAGCAAAGAAGGTTCCAGCTTGTACATTTTAAGATGTTAGTACACCAGGAACCAGGGTCAGTTTCTCTGTACTTTTCAGAACCAGAATCAGAACCTGCTGGGGTGGAGTCTGAAGTAGTTGAAGATTTAAATCCCCTGTAGATACCATTAGCCACCAAAGAAAACCTTTGAGAACATTCTTTCTCAGATCAGTTTCTCTGTTCTCTGTTCAGGAACCAATGGGGTGGATTTTGAAGTTCTGATCTGGAACCCTAACCCTGGATATCATACCAGAATCTACTTAGCATACCTTCGAGAACATTCATTCTTTAACAGAAAAAAGTTTTTTGTCACAACTACAAGGTCAATTTCTTCATACTTTTACATTTTTTGGAAACTACTTGGGTGGAGTTTGAAGAACTGATCTGGAACCCCTGTAGATACAATTAACTATCAGAAGAAACCATAAGGAACTTTTTAATGAACAAAAAAGATCCCAAAAATGGTTCCTGCTCCAGAGCTAACACTTTTCTAACAGGAAATAATAGAGGTGGAACATGAAGTATTGAAGTAGGACCACTTTAGATACCACTAGCAATCCAAAGAAACTGCAAGGAACATTGCTTATCTTGCAAAGTACAAGCCAAAACTACAAGAACACCAGGAACCAAGATAAATTATTTTAGTGCTGTTCTACAGACAAGGAACTTGTGAGGGTGGAGCTTGTAGTACTAAAGGTACATGCAGGAACCTGGGACCTTAAAGAACCGTTAAAATCAGGTTCCATCTTGTAAATCACAACTACAGCTGGAACCAATTTCTTGGAACTTCTCTGTATGGTGCTGATTGGTGATTTTTTCTTACTTGTCAGCCACGTCCAGGTCAGACTCCATCGTCTCCAGCTGGTTGATCATGTGGTGGAACTGTTCCCCCTGCTGACTCAGCGCCCTGCCGGTGTGTGAGAGTGTGTGTTGGGTGTCGCTCACCATGCTGATGAGTCTCTGTCCGCGGCTGAGCGGAGTGTGTGAGGAGTGTGTGTGGGGGACGAAGGTTTCTCTCCAGAAGTGCTGCAGGACGTGGAACACTGCGCCGGCGCTCGGTTTCAGGGAGGAGAACCAGTGCTTGTGGGGGGCATCGCGCTCCTGCAGGGTCACGGCGCTGAAGATAAAGCAGGACGACTCGGTGTTGATGTGTGTGACACGGGACAGCGGTAGCAGAAGAAACGCACCTCCGGCTCCACCTCCTGACGAGGAGGATGAGGAGCTGAAATGGACAGCTCTCTGGGTCAGAGTGAGACGACCGCTCACCCAGCGCTTATCTCCATCCACGTAGTAGGAGCACGACCAGCTGTGAACTGGAGCTTCTCCATCCATCACGCTGGGAAGAACAGTCAGGTCTACCTCCTAGAAGAACCACACACACACACACACACACTCTTGTTTTAAGCTCCAACATTATAAACCAAAAAATACCAGGTTTCATCTAGTAGCCTACAAGGTCCTTGGCCTTAGGTCTTCAATTACTTTAGGAAGAACCCTGTAACAAAGAGTTCCCCATTTAAATGTTCTCCATGGGGAACCTCTCTACAAAGATAGAACAATCATCCATACAAAAGAACCTTTAAAGAAACCAGACAAGCTAATTTTTTTATTTCTCAAATAGAACTACAACCATGTTAGAAGAACCTTTTAAATGGGCTAGAACAGAAAACTAAAATTGATCTGTTTGTCTCCCAAAACCTTCTTCAACTTTTTGGTCCTATGCAGTCCAACAGCAACAGGTTTTCCATTCCTAGTAAGTTCTATTAAGGGTTCCTAGGGAACTAAGGGAACCTTTCAAGAGACTTTATTGGCTTCCAAAAGAACCTATTGAGAACCCATTTTGGACTGTGAGTACAGGTGGAGTTTTCTGCTCTCTCTGGTGGCACGTCTTCCTTTTTAGAAAGAATTCAAAACAGAACCTTCTTAAAGACATTTAGTAAAAAGTTCAACAGAACCCTGAAAAAGATTGAGAACCATCAACTGTCTAAAACCTCTAGATTGCGTAAATGGAGAGGTTCTTCAGTGTGTTCCTCAGGGTTCTTAAAACGTCTGTGCAGAATCCCAAAACAGAAAGAGTTCCTCATCAGATCCCATCAACCATCTAAAGAACCTTTTTCTTCTGGAGTGTTTTCTTCCTACTTTATAAACAGTTCCAAGTAGAAACTGTTTGGAGAGAAATAATGATCAATCATATAAAGAGGAACCCTTTTACAGCTCTTGTGATTTTCCATGTTAGACAGTTCTGTCATGTCTGACAGTTTATGGTTCTTCTGAAGTTCTGTTTGGAACCTTTTCTAAACAGAAGCCATCTGTTACAGGGTTTATCTCACTGAAGAAATCAACACCTTTGGAAAAAAAAAACACGTTAAAGCGTCACTATATTCACCAAGCTCCACCCCCAGAATGCTCACCAAGCTCCACCTCAAGCTCCACCCTCCAGTATGTTCACCAAGCTCCGCCTTTACTATGTCCCACAAGCTCCACCTCCAGTATGTTTCTCAAGCTCCACTTCCAGTATGTTCACCAAGCTCCGCCTTTACTATGTCCCTCAAGCTCCACCTCCAGAATGTTTCTCAAGCTCCACTTCCAGTATGTTCACCAAGCTCCGCCTTTACTATGTCCCTCAAGCTCCACCTCCAGTATGTTTCTCAAGCTCCACCTCCAGGATGTCTGATGAAGCATGTATGAAATGACTGACAGGAGGTTCTCCAGGTTATTAATTGATCACCTGCAGAGGGAAAGTAGAGATGCTAATGGGCAACACAGAGACATGACACGCTTATACGTGGCCTCGGGGTTGTTGTTTGTTTGGGTTATTGAGGTTCATGCAGGGTTGCGTGTGTGCATGGAAACCTGTGTTGGAGATGAGATAGTAGATCAGTACTTTGGTAGTTCAGTAGATCAGTGTGTCAGTAGATCGGTGATTTGGTAGTTCAGTAGATCAGTACTTTGGTAGTTCAGTAGATCAGTGTGTCAGTAGATCGGTGATTTGGTAGTTCAGTAGATCAGTAATTTGGTAGTTCAGTAGATCAGTGTGTCAGTAAATCAGTAATTTGGTAGTTCAGTAGATCAGTGTGTCAGGAGATCAGTGTGTCAGTAGATCAGTAATTTGGTAGTTCAGTAGATCAGTGTTTTAGTAGATCAGTAATTTGGTAGTTCAGTAGATCAGTGTGTCAGTAGATCAGTGTGTCAGTAGATCAGTAATTTGGTAGTTCAGTAGATCAGTGTTTTAGTAGATCAGTAATTTGGTAGTTCAGTAGATCAGTGTGTCAGTAGATCAGTGTGTCAGTAGATCAGTAATTTGGTAGTTCAGTAGATCAGTGTGTCAGTAGATCAGTAATTTGGTAGTTCAGTAGATCAGTGTGTCAGTAGATCAGTAATTTGGTAGTTCAGTAGATCAGTAATTTGGTAGTTCAGTAGATCAGTGTGTCAGTAAATCAGTAATTTGGTAGTTCAGTAGATCAGTGTGTCAGGAGATCAGTGTGTCAGTAGATCAGTAATTTGGTAGTTCAGTAGATCAGTGTGTCAGTAGATCAGTAATTTGGTAGTTCAGTAGATCAGTGTGTCAGTAGATCAGTGTGTCAGTAGATCAGTAATTTGGTAGTTCAGTAGATCAGTGTGTCAGTAGATCAGTAATTTGGTAGTTCAGTAGATCAGTGTGTCAGTAGATCAGTGTGTCAGTAGATCAGTAATTTGGTAGTTCAGTAGATCAGTGTGTCAGTAGATCAGTAATTTGGTAGTTCAGTAGATCAGTGTGTCAGTAGATCAGTAATTTGGTAGTTCAGTAGATCAGTGTGTCAGTAGATCAGTAATTTGGTAGTTCAGTAGATCAGTGTGTCAGTAGATCAGTAATTTGGTAGTTCAGTAGATCAGTAATTTGGTAGTTCAGTAGATCAGTAATTTGGTAGTTCAGTAGATCAGTGTGTCAGTAGATCAGTAATTTGGTAGTTCAGTAGATCAGTAATTTGGTAGTTCAGTAGATCAGTAATTTGGTAGTTCAGTAGATCAGTGTGTCAGTAGATCAGCACTCACCGTTTCCGTTGTAAAAATCCTCATTAATATAAACACGGAAGTGACTCGTGTCACCGCTGCTCTCACGCGCGCTGTAAATAAAGCATTATTAAATCCGGTACAGCGCTGAATCCTGCACCCTCTGTAAGGCCCCGGAGTTCAGGGAGCTCTGTTCCCGCCCGAGTATAATTTACACTTCCGTTATCTTTTATTAAACACGATGGCCATCAACTGTTTTTATCTTTTATTCACAAACAACTAAAAAAGATTTTTATTTATTTTATATAAATTGAGAAAAATCGCAGTAGAAAGTAAACTGCGTGCAGAAAATACAAAACACCTACCAAAAGGCTGAAACACCGGAAGTGACGGACAGGATTACAAAACCGGTATGAAAACGAGTACCAGAATAAAGCGTTCCGCATTGATGAAATAAAAAATAGTCGTTGTTAAAATATATTCCGCTGTTAGACATTAATAATAATTGTGTTTATATTTAAAGGAAATTAGAGGTCATTCCCCGCGCGGATGTTGTAGTGGTGTCTCGATGATTTTCTTCCCCTCTGCCCCAGATACCGTTTAGTTTCTACTTGTGAAGAACAGAGGATGATTTTTTCTCTTTCTTCTCTGTAAGTGTAGATTTGAGGAATAAAGTGTAATTTAATGGCAGCATTTAATATTTTTAATATGGAAAAAAAAAAACACCTTGGAAAGAGCAGCTGCTGTGATGGTGTAGTATTTAATGGTATTTGCTGTAACATGGACCTGGCATGTTGATTCTATAAAGGTCATCCCAAGGTCATCATCAGTTCAGTGCTATGCCATGGACAGGGAGACGTTAGGGGCGTGCAGCCGTGGCCGGGTGAAGGCCGGGTGTGCTGAGCTTCAGACGCCTCACTTTCTGCCCTACATCCAGAATGAAATCCCCTACAGCCAGTTCTTCAGCAGACACCTGCTGTCCAACCGACCATGCATGTTCTCCTCCAGCTTCACCCAGACCTGGAGCTGCAGGAGCCGCTGGGTCGGCCAAGACGGCAAACCCGACTTCCACACACTCCTGCACGAGTTCGGTGAGTTCTCAAAATCGTGTGTGTGTGTGTGTGTGTGTGTGTGTGTGTGTTAGAAACTGATGCAGCAGCAGATAGAGGGATGTGGTGAAAGCCAAGGAAAAGGCATATGAGGAGCTGTAGGAGAAGTTGGACACTGAGGAAGGAGAAAAGGATTTGTAGCGATTGGCCAGGCAGAGGAACCGAGCTGGGAAGGATGTGCTGCAAGTTAGAGCAATAAAGGATGGAGATGGAAATGTGTTGACTAGTGAGGAGAGTGTGTTGAGAAGATGGAGGGAGGATTTTGAGCAGCTGATGAATGAGGAAACTAAGAGAGAGAGAAGGTTGGATGGTGTGGAGATGTGAAGCAAAAAGTGGATAGGATTAGTAAGGAGGAAGTGAGAGCAGCGATTAAGAGGATGAAGAGTGGAAAGTCGGTTGGACCAGATGACATACCGGTAGAAGCGTGGAGATGTTTAGGAGAGATGCAGTGGAGTTTTTAAACAGATTTTTCAGCAAGATTCTGGAAGGTGGGTTGTCTAAAGAATGGAGAAGGAGTGTGCTGGTACCGATCTTTAAGCATAAGGGAGATGTGCAGACCTGCAGTAACTACAGGGGAATTAAGTTGATCAGTCACACCATGAAGTTATGGGAAAGAGTAGTGGAAGCTGAGAGAAGAGGTGACCATCTGTGAGCAACAGTATGGTTTCATGCCGAGGAAGAGCACCACAGACGCATTATTTGCTTTGAGAATGTTGTGAGACAGTGGCATTGAGTAAAAGACAGGAGGTGGAGCTGGAGGTAGCAGAGCTGAAGATGTTGAGATGTTTGTTGGGAGTGACGACGATGGACAGGATTAGAAATGAGTTTATTAGAGGGACAGCGCATGTAGGACGTTTTGGAGACAAGGTGAGGGAGGTGAGATTGAGATGGTTTGGACATGTGCAGAGGAGGGACATGGGGTATATCAGTAGGAGAATGCTGAGGATGGAGCCACCAGGAAGGAGGAAAAGAGGAAGACCAAGGAGGAGGTTCATGGATGTGGTGAGTGAAGACATGCAGGTAGTTATTTTGAAAGAGGCAGATTTAGAGGACAGAGGGGGATGGAGACGCATGATACACTGTGAAGACCCCTAATGGGAGAAGCTGAAAGAATGTGTGTGTGTGTGTGTGTGTGTGTGTGTGTGTGTGTGTTAAAAAAACACCTGTCCAACACGGTATGTACAGACGAGACGCTGGTTCCTGTGGCAGACTGCAACACCAAAGAGTACAACTCCAACCCCAAACACACGATGAGCTTCAGAGACTACATCTCCTACTGGAGAGACTACATTCAGAACGGGCACTCCTCACCTAAAGGCTGTCTGTACCTGAAGGACTGGCACATGCACAGGTACACACACACACACACACACACACACTCATACACACACTCATTCGCACATACACTCACGCACATACACACACTTATACACACACCATGACTAAGCGGTTGTAATTATACACCTTGAATGGAACAATGGCCATGTCTTTGTGGACATATCGAGAAATGTGTTTATTACTATGTAGACCTTTGACTCCACGTATGGAAATGTGGGGAAACATGGGCGGGAATGTGAGCATGAGTGGGCGTGTTTTGAGGGCAGTATCCAGGACATGTTGGCATGGTTTATATGCAAATCAAAACTGCTTTGCTTGAACACCTCTGGAAGAACCATAAATGAGAATGTGGGCATGTCTAAAAAGGCTATGTTAATGCCAGGGCATTTCCAGAGCACCACACCTACACCACGCCCATCTACTTCTCGTCTGATTGGCTGAACGAGTACTGGGACACGCTGGAAATGGACGATTACCGCTTTGTCTACATGGGACCAAAAGGATCCTGGTAAGAGTCCTCATCACTACACAAACCCTGTTAGCTGTTATCAACACTACTTAACAGCGAAATAAAATGTTCCTCAGGACACCGTTCCACGCCGACGTATTCCGCTCCTACAGCTGGTCGGCCAACATCTGCGGGCGTAAGAAATGGCTGCTTTACCCCCCTGGGCAGGAGGAGTTCCTGCGAGACTGCGGTGGGAACCTGGCATACGATGTCACCTCCCCCGTCATGCAGGATCAGCACCATTTCCCACGATTCAGTGAGGCCTGTCGGCCCCTGGAGGTAATTCAGGAAGTTGGAGAAATTCTGTTTGTCCCCAGTGGCTGGCATCATCAAGTCTACAACCTGGTAAGGGTCACACTGAGGTTCCACACTGGGGTTTAACACCGGGGTTCCCACATTGGGGTTTCCAACTGGGTCAATATATTTTGTTTGCATATTGGGGTTCCATTCTGTTCTTCCACTCTGGGTTGTCATGATGGGGTTTGGGGTTCCCAAATTGGTGTTCACACTGGGTTTGCATACAGGGGCTCCACAGTGGAGGTTCTATGCCATAAAAATATCATTCCATGTAATAGATCATTAGTCCTACTGAAAAGGTTGATGTTGGAGCAGATGGATGATTCTTTAGCTTGTTTGATGTTCTATATTTCTAAAGAAAAATCTTCTCTCAAAAACCTTCTATAACACAGTTCTGCAGAGAATCTTCAATGTTCCACAGAGAAGAGCAACCTTAAGCTGAAATTTCATATTCATTTTAATATTCAAATAATTGTTAATTAGAATGAAATAAATATAGTAACAGGATTTCACACATGAATGCTTCAGTTTACAGTAAATATGAATAAATATTTGTGTTACACATTACAAAAATGTGTGTGTGTGTGTGTGTCTCAGGAGGACACAATCTCCATTAACCATAACTGGGTGAACGGTTGTAATGTGGATGTGGTGTGGGAGTTCCTGCAGGGGGAGCTTTTATCTGTTCAAAAGGAGATTGATGAGTGGAGGGACACGATGGATTCCTGGGATCATCACTGTCAGGTAACGGTGAGGATAGGTACGATACGATACACACCTCACTATCAGGTAACGGTGAGGACCGATACAATGCGGTACACACTCATCACTATTGGTAATGGTGAGGACAAGTATGATACGATACACACTCATCACTATCAGGTAACGGTGAGGACAGGTACGACACGATACACACATTACTATCGGGTAACGGTGAGGACAGGTACGACACGATACACACATTACTATCGGGTAACGGTGAGGACAGGTACGACACACACACACATTACTATCGGGTAACGGTGAGGACAGGTACGACACACACACACATTACTATCGGGTAACGGTGAGGACAGGTACGACACAATACACACATTACTATTAGGTAACAGTGAGGACAGGTACGACACACACACACATTACTATTAGGTAACAGTGAGGACAGGTACGACACACACACACATTACTATTAGGTAACAGTGAGGACAGGTATGATAAGATATGATACACACATTACTATTAGGTAACAGTGAGGACAGGTACGACACACACACACATTACTATTAGGTAACAGTGAGGACAGGTACGACACACACACACATTACTATTAGGTAACAGTGAGGACAGGTATGATAAGATATGATACACACATTACTATTAGGTAACAGTGAGGACAGGTATGATAAGATATGATACACACATTACTATTAGGTAACAGTGAGGACAGGTACGACACACACACACATTACTATCAGGTAACGGTGAGGACAGGTACGACACGATACACACATTACTATCGGGTAACGGTGAGGACAGGTACGACACGATACACACATTACTATCGGGTAACGGTGAGGACAGGTACGACACACACACACATTACTATCGGGTAACGGTGAGGACAGGTACGACACACACACACATTACTATCGGGTAACGGTGAGGACAGGTACGACACAATACACACATTACTATTAGGTAACAGTGAGGACAGGTACGACACACACACACATTACTATTAGGTAACAGTGAGGACAGGTACGACACACACACACATTACTATTAGGTAACAGTGAGGACAGGTATGATAAGATATGATACACACATTACTATTAGGTAACAGTGAGGACAGGTACGACACACACACACATTACTATTAGGTAACAGTGAGGACAGGTACGACACACACACACATTACTATTAGGTAACAGTGAGGACAGGTATGATAAGATATGATACACACATTACTATTAGGTAACAGTGAGGACAGGTATGATAAGATATGATACACACATTACTATTAGGTAACAGTGAGGACAGGTACGACACACACACACATTACTATCAGGTAACGGTGAGGACAGGTACGACACACACACACATTACTATTAGGTAACAGTGAGGACAGGTACGACACACACACACATTACTATCAGGTAACGGTGAGGACAGGTACGACACACACACACATTACTATTAGGTAACAGTGAGGACAGGTACGACACACACACACATTACTATTAGGTAACGGTGAGGACAGGTATGATAAGATATGATACACACATTACTATTAGGTAACAGTGAGGACAGGTACGACACACACACACATTACTATTAGGTAACGGTGAGGACAGGTATGATAAGATATGATACACACATTACTATTAGGTAACAGTGAGGACAGGTACGACACACACACACATTACTATTAGGTAACAGTGAGGACAGGTACGACACACACACACATTACTATTAGGTAACAGTGAGGACAGGTATGATAAGATATGATACACACATTACTATTAGGTAACAGTGAGGACAGGTATGATAAGATATGATACACACATTACTATTAGGTAACAGTGAGGACAGGTACGACACACACACACATTACTATTAGGTAACAGTGAGGACAGGTACGACACACACACACATTACTATTAGGTAACAGTGAGGACAGGTATGATAAGATATGATACACACATTACTATTAGGTAACAGTGAGGACAGGTACGACACACACACACATTACTATTAGGTAACGGTGAGGACAGGTATGATAAGATATGATACACACATTACTATTAGGTAACAGTGAGGACAGGTACGACACACACACACATTACTATTAGGTAACGGTGAGGACAGGTACGACACACACACACATTACTATTAGGTAACAGTGAGGACAGGTACGACACACACACACACATTACTATCGGGTAACGGTGAGGACAGGTACGACACACACACACATTACTATTAGGTAACAGTGAGGACAGGTACGACACACACACACATTACTATTAGGTAACAGTGAGGACAGGTACGACACACACACACATTACTATTAGGTAACGGTGAGGACAGGTATGATAAGATATGATACACACATTACTATTAGGTAACAGTGAGGACAGGTACGACACACACACACATTACTATTAGGTAACAGTGAGGACAGGTACGACACACACACACATTACTATTAGGTAACAGTGAGGACAGGTATGATAAGATATGATACACACATTACTATTAGGTAACAGTGAGGACAGGTATGATAAGATATGATACACACATCACTATCAGGTAAAGGTAAGGACAGGTACGATACGATGCGATACACACTCTTCACAATTGGTTCCTTCGTTGTTCTCCTCCAGGTGATGATGAAGTCCTGCACAGGGATGGATTATGCTGAATTCACCTCCTTCCTCAAAATCATCGCTGATCACCGCATCTCCTTCCTGTCCTGTCCCCACGGAAATGCCTCCTCCGAGACCCTGAGCGCTCTCGGGCCTCACCACGCGACCTTTGACCTTCAGCGTGTGGCTCAGGTGTTGGAGAGCATGCTCAGTAACGAGGACTTTAAGCGGGTTGAGGCATCTGCTCTGGGTGGTAACGTGGAGGAGCTACTGCAGGAGATCAGAGACACCATCAGCAAGTCCACCAGCATGTACTGAGCTCCTCACACCACCTTCATCCTGTAGACCAAAAGCCCCTATTTACATCAGAACAATCATCACTGTACACAGCAGGATTCAGGGGTTGGTGGTTTCTCTGTAACCAACATGAAGATAAAGAACTTAGTGAAGATGGAGACGCGACATCATCATCATCATCACCAATCCCAGTGTTTTATTTTATTTTAAATAAACAGAATTAACATCAGAACATCAGCCAAACTGGACTCGAGATTCAGAACAGATTTGATAAAAGCATGTTTTAAATACATTTATGGCTAATGTGAGGATGTGTTTCTAAAACCCTGAGTCTGGTCCTGAACTAGTCCAGTTCTAAACCTGAGATCCTGAACCTCTCCTCCAATGTTGATGCCACCATGCCTACATCCACACCGACTAAATTTGTGTTTATACCAAAATCTCTGATCCAGTCTAACACACGGGTCCAGTTCTAAACCCAAGTCTGATTCTAAGACCAAGTCCAGTCAGTTCTAAACCAAAGGATGGTTTTAAACGTGTTAAGTCTAAAACCCACATCCCAGGTCCAGTCCTACATTGAGGCCCAGTTCCAAATTCAAGGTTGGTTTTAAACCCATGTCCAGTCCTAAACCCAGGTACAGTTCCAAACCCAAGTGTGGTTCTAAACCTGTGTTAACTTTCAAAGCCTGATCTAAGCCTAAACCCAGGTTCGGTCCTAAGACCAAGTCCAATTCTAAAACCATGTCCAGTCTAAACACATTTAGAGTCTAATCTGCAGCCCCAATCTGATCTTAACCCTCCTCAGAGTCCAGCAATGTCCATGAAGGAGAGTAAATAAATATTGTAGAAAATGTTTAGATTAATAATATAAACTGTTCATTCTGCAGTAGTTATTAGTGTAAGTATTATTCATGTTTATAGTTTGTCCTTCATGTCCTGGGGCCACCAGTCTGGCACTGATGCCAAGAGGGACACCTTGTCCCCCTGAGTGGACGACACTGTGAGCGTCTCTTTGGCGTAACTCAAGCGTACGAGGCCCAGCCCGAGCTCCCCTACCCCGGACCTCAGTTTCCCCGCCACTTTGCCCTGAGCCGACTCAATGGTGCCCCCCAGCTGCAGGTTTTTCACAGGTACTGAGAGTCTTAGGGGCATAAGGCGCTTTCGGACCACGCCCGTGTGGTGGGTACGAGCCGTGAGTTCCTGCCCAATGTAGCAGCCTTTAGAGAAGCTGATCCCGTTCAGGAACACAAGGTTGGACTCCAGAGGCAGAGCTTCACCTGGGGGAAGGTCCTGCACACCCTCAGGAACACCTTAAAACATCAAAACACACACAAACACACACAGGTTTACAACACAACATAACGCCATGGACACGGAAATCACACGCCATTGCACATATCATCCTTAAATAAGATAATACACACGTTATGTTTACTCTAATAATCATTACTTATAATACTAAACTTTTGGAATGAGCCCAAGTCTCATCTTAAACTTGATTACAATCATGAGCCTAAATACAGTCCTTAACCCAGAGTACAGTCCTAAACCAAAGAACAGGTTTAAACCCAGAGTACAGTCCTGAACCAGAGTACAGTCACAAACCACAGTACAGTCCTAAACACACAGTACAGTCCAAACCACAGTACAGTCCTAAACACAGAGTACAGTCCTAAACACAGAGTACAGTCCAAACCACAGTACAGTCCTAAACACAGAGTACAGTCCAAACCACAGTACAGTCCTAAACACAGAGTACAGTCCAAACCACAGTACAGTCCTAAACACAGAGTACAGTCCTGAACCAGAGTACAGTCACAAACACAGAGTACAGTCCAAACCACAGTACAGTCCTAAACACAGAGTACAGTCCAAACCACAGTACAGTCCTAAACATAGAGTACAGTCCAAACCACAGTACAGTCCTAAACATAGAGTACAGTCCAAACCACAGTACAGTCCTAAACATAGAGTACAGTCCAAACCACAGTACAGTCCTAAACATAGAGTACAGTCCAAACCACAGTACAGTCCTAAACATAGAGTACAGTCCAAACCACAGTACAGTCCTAAACATAGAGTACAGTCCAAACCACAGTACAGTCCTAAACACAGAGTACAGTCCAAACCACAGTACAGTCCTAAACACAGAGTACAGTCCAAACCACAGTACAGTCCTAAACACAGAGTACAGTCCTGAACCAGAGTACAGTCACAAACATAGAGTACAGTCCAAACCACAGTACAGTCCTAAACACAGAGTACAGTCCAAACCACAGTACAGTCCTAAACATAGAGTACAGTCCAAACCACAGTACAGTCCTAAACATAGAGTACAGTCCAAACCACAGTACAGTCCTAAACATAGAGTACAGTCCAAACCACAGTACAGTCCTAAACATAGAGTACAGTCCAAACCACAGTACAGTCCTAAACATAGAGTACAGTCCAAACCACAGTACAGTCCTAAACATAGAGTACAGTCCAAACCACAGTACAGTCCTAAACATACAGTACAGTCCAAACCACAGTACAGTCCTAAACACAGAGTACAGTCCTGAACCAGAGTACAGTCACAAACATAGAGTACAGTCCAAACCACAGTACAGTCCTAAACATAGAGTACAGTCCAAACCACAGTACAGTCCTAAACATAGAGTACAGTCCAAA
Source organism: Silurus aristotelis (assembly GCF_946808225.1). NCBI lineage: Eukaryota > Metazoa > Chordata > Actinopteri > Siluriformes > Siluridae > Silurus > Silurus aristotelis. The sequence continues at coordinate 34,843,986 of NC_139578.1, forward strand.
CCACAGTACAGTCCTAAACATAGAGTACAGTCCAAACCACAGTACAGTCCTAAACATAGAGTACAGTCCAAACCACAGTACAGTCCTAAACACAGAGTACAGTCCTGAACCAGAGTACAGTCACAAACATAGAGTACAGTCCAAACCACAGTACAGTCCTAAACACAGAGTACAGTCCAAACCACAGTACAGTCCTAAACATAGAGTACAGTCCAAACCACAGTACAGTCCTAAACATAGAGTACAGTCCAAACCACAGTACAGTCCTAAACACAGAGTACAGTCCTGAACCAGAGTACAGTCACAAACATAGAGTACAGTCCAAACCACAGTACAGTCCTAAACACAGAGTACAGTCCAAACCACAGTACAGTCCTAAACATAGAGTACAGTCCAAACCACAGTACAGTCCTAAACATAGAGTACAGTCCAAACCACAGTACAGTCCTAAACACAGAGTACAGTCCAAACCACAGTACAGTCCTAAACACAGAGTACAGTCCAAACCACAGTACAGTCCTAAACATAGAGTACAGTCCAAACCACAGTACAGTCCTAAACACAGAGTACAGTCCAAACCACAGTACAGTCCTAAACATAGAGTACAGTCCAAACCACAGTACAGTCCTAAACACAGAGTACAGTCCTAAACCCAAAGTACAGTCCTAAACACAGAGTACAGTCCTAAACCCAAAGTACAGTCCTGAACCAGAGTACAATCCTAAACCCAGAGTACAGTCCTGAACCAGAGTATAGTCCTAAACCAGAGTATAGTCCTAAACCAGAGAACAGTCCTTAAACACAAAGTACAGTCCTTTGAGTACGGTTCTAACCCTTAGTATGAAATTATTAGTAATCAAAGAGCATTGCCATGGAAACCGAGATACCAATCAGAACTCTTTAAGCACTGGAATGTTTCATCAGCATCGTTATTGTTATTATTTATAGGTATATGATGAAATGGAAAATACCAGTTTTGTAGCGATGGTGTTGATACTCGTCAGTGTTGCCATGGCTACAGGCTGTGATGATTTCTGGAGGATTCTCCTGGCTCCTGGTGATCAGTCTCCACCCCATCAGAGAGGTTCTGGGATCCCGGGCCATTAGCACCACCCGATCTCGGTTCCTCAGCTCAGGTTCCTCAGCAGTGTGTGTGCAGTGTGTGTTCACTCCCAGTAGAGCCCACAGCAGAAGATCTGGACACGCCTCCACCTGCACCTTACGCCTGATCGTATACATCTTCAGGTGGCGTGTGATGGAGTTCAGCATGGAGCTGTCACACTCCAGGAGGACGCTGTTTGTCCCATCACTGTTTTCCTTTGAACTACAGAGGAAACACATGATTTACACACTCTCCCCATCACGCAGAAGCGTGCAGTCATCGTGCTACAACGTAAACATGAAGTCACTCGCTTTATCAGGGTAGCAGGAACATTGGGCTCACACACACACACACACACACACCACCCAGAGGAACCTTCTCTGAAACGTGGCTGGAGAGGAGAGATAACGAGGATCACACCATCCTGCTCTGATAAACCTCCACCAGCTTACAGTCTTTATTACAGAACATCAGTTTTTGTCCGTTTATAGTTACATTTCATCTTCTGTTTTACAATATAGCAGCTATGAACACCCCCCACCTCAGACAGGTGGTTACCTGTAGGCGATGACGTCATACAGGGTTCTCCCCTGCACGTTGAGCAGGTGTGTGTAGATGCCAGTGTCTCTCCTCTCCTCCTCCTGATCCTGCTGCTGCAGTGTCCGGATGTCGTTAGTGAGAAGTCCCTGCAGGTAGGAGTGTGTGTCTTGTCCCCGGATGTTGAGGACAGCTCGGTGTGTGAGACGGTGACATGTCCACGCCGTCCCCTCTGTCCCTGCTGTCCACTGCGCCATACAGCGCCTTATACCAACACAGCCGCACGGGAGCGCGCAGCGGGACACTGCCCGAAGAACACTGCACAGCGACACCACCATCTTTATTAAACACACACTCTCTCTCACTCTCACTCTCACTCTCACTCTCACTCACACACACAATCACACACTCAGCCTGACTCTCACGCGCGAGTACTTTCGCGTCTTTCACTTCTTCGGCTTCTTTATTCACTCTGTTTTTGTTTATTTCCGGTTTTTGGTTCATTACCGCCACCAACAGGTCTGGAGTACAGAGTAGAATCGGAGGGAGTAGAATTATTACTCTAACATAAAAATTCATACCCATACTACATCCCATCTTCTTCTTCTTCTTCTTTCGGCTGCTCCCATTAGGGGTCGCCACAGCGGATCATCCGTCTCCATACCACCCTGTCCTCTACATCTGCCTCTTTCACACCAACTACCTGCATGTCTTCCCTCACCACATCCATAAACCTCCTCCTTGGCCTTCCTCTTTTCCTCCTACCTGGTGTCTCCATCCTCAGCATTCTCCTACTGATATACCCCATGTCCCTCCTCTGCACATGTCCAAACCATCTCAATCTCACCTTCCTCACCTGTCACTAAAACGTCCTACATGCGCTGTCCCTCTAATAAACTCATTTCTAATCCTGTCCATCGTCGTCACTCCCAACGAACATCTCAACATCTTCAGCTCTGCTACCTCCAGCTCCACCTCCTGTCTTTTACTCAATGCCACTGTCTCTAATCCATACAACATCTCAGGTCTCACCACAGTCCTATAAACTTTCCCTTTCACTCTCACAGATACTCTTCTATCACAAATCACTCCTGCTATCACTCTTCTCCACCCACTCCACCCTGCCTGCACACTTTTCTTCACTTCTCTAACACACTCTCCATTACTTTGCACTGTTGACCCCAGGTACCTGAACTCCTCCACCTTCTCCACCTCTTCTCCCTGCAACTGCATCATTCCACTGCCCTCCCTCTCATTCACACACATGTACTCTGTCTTACTCCTACTGACTCTCATTCCCCTTCTCTCCAGCGTGTACCTCCACCTCTCCAGGCTCTTCTCCACCTGGTCCATACTCTCACCACAAATCACAATATCATCCGCAAACATCATAGTCCAGGGAGACTCCTGTCTGACCTCGTCCGTCAACCTGTCCATCACCACTGCAAACAGGAAAGGGCTCAGGGCCGATCCTTAATGCAGTCCAACCTTCACCCTGAACCAGTCTGTCGTACCTACTGCACACTTCACTGCCGTCACACTGTCCTCATACATGTCCTGCACCACCCTCACATACTTCTCTGACACACCTGACCTCCTCATACAATACCACAACTCCTCTCTCCACCCTGTCGTACGCTTTCTCTAAATCCACAAACACACAATGCAGCTCCTTCTGTCCTTCTCTATACTTCTCCATCAACATTCTCAAAGCAAATAAGGCATCTGTGATGCTCTTCCTCGACATGAAACCATACTGTTGCTCACAGATGGTCACCTCTTCTCTCAGCCTGGCTTCCACTACTCTTTCCCATAACTTCATGGTGTAACTGATCAACTTTATTCCCCTGTAGTTACTGCAGGTCTGTACATCTCCCTTATGCTTAAAGATCGGTACCAGCACACTCCTTCTCCATTCCTCAGGCATCTTCTCACCTTCCAAAATCTTGTTAAACAATCTGGTTAAAAACTCCACTGCATCTCTCCTAAACATCTCCACGCTTCTACCGGTATGTCATCTGGTCCAACTGACTTTCCACTCTTCATCCTCTTAATCGCTGCTCTCACTTCCTTCTACATCCTGCTTTAGCAACTCCACATCATCCAATCTTCTCTCTCTCTGATTTTCCTCGTTCATCAGCTGCTCAAAATCCTCCCTCCACCTTCTCAACACACTCTCCTCACTAGTCAACACATTTCCATCTCCATCCTTTATTGCTCTAACTTGCAGCACATCCTTCCCAGCTCGGTTCCTCTGCCTGGCCAATCGGTACAAATCCTTTTCTCCTTCCTAAGTGTTCAACTTCTCCCACAGCTCCTCATATGCCTTTTCCTTGGTTTTCACCACATCCCTTTTTACCTGCTGCTGCATCTCCTTGTACTCCTGCCTACTTTTCTCATCACTCTGTCGATCCCACTTCTGTTTTGCCAACCTCTTTCCCCTAATGCTCTCCTGCACTTCCTCATTCTCCTTGTCTTGCTTTCTATTTCCAGATGTCACACCAAGTATTTTTCTAGCTTCCTCCCTCATCACTTCTGCAGTAGTTCCACAATCCTCCAACACCTCTTCACCACCACCGAACCTCTGTCTGACCTCTTCCCTGAATCTCACACTACAGTCTTCCTCATTCAGTTTCCACCATCTTATTCTTCTTTCAGTCCTCACTCTCCTCCTCTTCTTTTTCTTCACCTCCAAAACCATCCTACAGACCACCATCCGATGCTGTCTAGCTACACTGTCCCCAGCCAACACCTTACAGTCTCCAATCTCCTTCAGGTTGCATCTCCAACATAGAACATAGTCCACCTGTGTGCACCTTCCTCCACTCTTATACGTCACCCTGTGATCCTCCTTCTTCTTAAAATACGTGTTCACCACTACCATTTCCATCCTTTTAGCAAAATCTACCACCATTTGCCCTTACACATTCCTCTCCTTAAAACCATACCTACCATCACCTCCTCATCACCTCTGTTCCCTTCACCTACATGCCCATTAAAGTCTGCCCCAATCACCAATCGTTCTTTCCTTCACCATCTACCACTTCATCTAACTCACTCCAGAATCATTCCTTCTCCTCCATCTCACAGCCGACTTGTGGAGCATAGGCACTGATGACATTTATCATCATCCCTTCAACTTCCACCTTCACGATCATCACCCTATCAGAAACTCTCTTCATCTCCACTACACTCTTACTGTACTCTTCCTTCAGAATCACCCTACACCATTTCTCTTTCCATCCACACCATTATAGAACAGTTTAAACACCTCTAATGTTCCTGCTCTTACTCCCTTTCCACTTGGTCTCCTGAACACACAACATATCTACCTTTCTCCTCTCCATCATATCAGCTATCTCTCTCCCTTTACCCGTCATAGTACCAACATTTAAAGTACCAACCCGAACCTCTACTCTCCTCCACTTCTCCTTTTCCTGCCGTCTCTGTAGACGCCTTCCTCCTCTCCTCCTCCTCCTTCGGCCAACAGTAGCCCAATTTCCACCGGTACCCTGTCGGCTAACGATACCTGTGGCGGTCGTTGTTAACCCGGGCCTCGACCGATCCGGTATGAAATTCTCATTTGTGATCCGCATATTTGATTTGATGTTTTACGCTGGATGCCCTTCCTAACACAACCCTACCCATTTACCCGGGCTTGGGACCGGCACTAAGAGTGCACTGGCTTGTGCATCCATAATGGCTGGGTTACCCATACTACATCCCATAATATACTATATTATACTATACTACACTACACCATAATAAAATTAAATATACTATACTATACTATACTATACTATACCATCCCATTATAAAATATACTACACTATACTATACTATACTATACTATACTATACTATACTATACTATACTATACTATACTATACCATCCCATTATAAAATATACTACACTATACTATACTATACTATACTATACTATACTATACTATACTATACCATCCCATTATAAAATATACTACACTATACTACACTATACTATACTATACTATACTATACTATACTATACTATACTATACTATACCATCCCATTATAAAATATACTACACTATACTATACTATACTATACTATACTATACTATACTATACTATACTATACCATCCCATTATAAAATATACTACACTATACTATACTATACTATACTATACTATACTATACTATACTATACTATACCATCCCATTATAAAATATACTACACTATACTATACTATACTATACTATACTATACTATACTATACTATACTATACCATCCCATTATAAAATATACTACACTATACTATACTATACTATACTATACTATACTATACTATACTATACTATACTATACCATCCCATTATAAAATATACTACACTATACTATACTATACTATACTATACTATACTATACTATACTATACTATACTATACCATCCCATTATAAAATATACTATACTATACTATACTATACTATACTATACTATACTATACTATACCATCCCATTATAAAATATACTACACTATACTATACTATACTATACTATACTATACTATACTATACTATACTATACCATCCCATTATAAAATATACTACACTATACTATACTATACTATACTATACTATACTATACTATACTATACTATACCATCCCATTATAAAATATACTATACTATACTATACTATACTATACTATACTATACTATACTATACTATACTATACTATACCATCCCATTATAAAATATACTACACTATACTATACTATACTATACTATACTATACTATACTATACTATACTATACCATCCCATTATAAAATATACTACACTATACTATACTATACTATACTATACTATACTATACTATACTATACTATACTATACCATCCCATTATAAAATATACTACACTATACTATACTATACTATACTATACTATACTATACTATACTATACTATACCATCCCATTATAAAATATACTACACTATACTATACTATACTATACTATACTATACTATACTATACTATACTATACCATCCCATTATAAAATATACTACACTATACTATACTATACTATACTATACTATACTATACCATCCCATTATAAAATATACTACACTATACTATACTATACTATACTATACTATACTATACTATACTATACTATACTATACCATCCCATTATAAAATATACGTTTAAAGTGTAGTGGTGCGACAGATCTCACCTTTCGCACCACGACACTTTAAACTCTGGATTTGCACAGCAAAGTGCACTTTATATTTATTTATTTTATACCACACCATTCTGCACACGGACACTTTATGGACACTCTATACCGCACATGGACCCTTACACCACACCATACCGCACACGGACACTTTATGGACACTTTACACCACACCATACTGCACACAGACACTTTATGGATAAACCACCACAAAAATTGTCTATTGTTTACACTTTGGTACACATTGTTTACTGTTTCACTGTCTACTGCCATAAGGATTTTCTTTGTATATACATTTTTCTCTTTGTTTACATACATATCTTTATATATCCTTTATACCTTATATTTTATTTTATATAGTTTTTATACTTTATTTATCTGCTTTTTTTTCTTTCTCCCCACCCTATTCCCCTCATGCCGGACCGTCGTATAAAGCATTTCACTGCATGTCGTACCCTGTATGTATGTGTATGTGATGAATAAAATTTGATTTGATTTGATTTTATATACTATACTATACTATACTATACTATACTACACTATACTATACTATACTATACTATACTATACCATCCAATAATAAATATAATATACTATACTATATTAAACTACACCATCCCATAATGAAATAGAATATACTATAGTATACTATACTACTATCCCATAATAAAATATACTATACTATACTATACTATACTATACCATCCCATAATATAAAATACTATACTATACTACACTATACTATACTATAATAAAATATACTACACTACACTACACTACATTATACTATACTATACTATACTATACTATACTATACTATACTATACTATACTATACTATAATAAAATATACTACACTATGCAATACTATACCACCCCATAATAAAATATACTATACTATACTATACTATACTATACTATACTATACTATACTATACTATACTATACCATCCCAAAATATACTACACTATACTATACTATACTATACTGTACCATCCCATAATTTAAAATACTATACTACACTACAAAATCCCATAATAAAATATACTACACTACACTACATTTTACTATATATACTATACTATACTATACTATACTATACTATACTATACTATACTATACTATACTATAATAAAATATACTACACTATACAATACTATACCACCCCATAATATACTATACTATACTATACTATACTATCCCAAAATATACTATACTATACTATACTATACTATACTATACTATATCATCCCAAAATATACTATACTATACTATACTATACTATACTATACTATACTATACTATACTATACTATACTATACTAAACTATCCTATAATAAAATATATTATACTATACTACACTACACCATCCCATAATTAAATATTCTATACTATAATACACTATACTATACTATACTATACTATACTATACTATACTATACCAAAATATACTATACTATACTATACTATACTATACTATACTATACTATACTATACTATACTATACTATACTATACCATCCAATAATAAATATAATATACTATAGTATATAAAACTACACTATCCCATAATAAAATAGACTATACTATACTATACTATACTATACTATACTATACTATACTATACTATACCATCCCATAATATAAAATACTATACTATACTATACTATACTATACTATACTATACTATACTACACTATACTATACTATAATAAAATATACTACACTACACTACATTATACTATACTATACTATACTATACTATACTATACTATACTATACTATACTATACTATACCATCCAATAATAAATATAATATACTATACTATATTAAACTACACCATCCCATAATAAAATAAAATAGAATATACTATACTATACTATACTATACTATACTATACTATACTATACTATACTATACTATACCATCCCATAATATAAAATACTATACTATACTATACTATACTATAATAAAATATACTACACTACACTACACTATACTATACTATACTATACTATACTATACTATACTATACTATACTATACTATACTATACTATAATAAAATATACCACACTATACAATACTATACCACCCCATAATAAAATATACTATACTATACTATACTATACTATACTATACTATACTATACTATACTATACTATACTATACTATACTATCCCAAAATATACTATACTATACTATACCATCCCATAATATAAAATACTTTACTATACTACACTACAAAATCCAATAATAAAATATACTACACTACACTACATTATACTATACTATACTATACTATACTATACTATACTATACTATACTATACTATACTATACTAGACTATAATAAAATATACTACACTATACAATACTATACCACCCCATAATAAAATATACTATACTATACTATACTATACTATACTATACTATACTATACTATACTGTACTTTACTATACTATACCATCCCAAAATATACTATACTATACTGTCCCATCCCATAATATAAAATACTATACTATACTACACTACAAAATCCCATAATAAAATATACTACACTACACTACATTTTACTATACTTTCCCAAAATATACTATACTATACTATACTATACTATACTATACTATACTATACTATACTATACTATACTATAATAAAATATACTACACTACACTACATTATACTATACTATACTATACTATACTATACTATACTATACTATACTATACTATACTATACTATACCATCCAATAATAAATATAATATACTATACTATATTAAACTACACCATCCCATAATAAAATATACTATACTATACTATACTATACTATACTATACTATACTATACTATACTATACTATACCATCCCATAATATAAAATACTATACTATACTATACTATAATAAAATATACTACACTACACTACACTATACTATACTATACTATACTATACTATACTATACTATACTATAATAAAATATACCACACTATACAATACTATACCACCCCATAATAAAATATACTATACTATACTATACTATACTATACTATACTATACTATACTATACTATACTATCCCAAAATATACTATACTATACTATACCATCCTATAATATAAAATACTTTACTATACTACACTACAAAATCCAATAATAAAATATACTACACTACACTACATTATACTATACTATACTATACTATACTATACTATACTATACTATACTATACTATACTAGACTAGACTAGACTATAATAAAATATACTACACTATACAATACTATACCACCCCATAATAAAATATACTATACTATACTATACTATACTATACTATACTATACTATACTATACTATACTGTACTTTACTATACTATACCATCCCAAAATATACTATACTATACTGTCCCATCCCATAATATAAAATACTATACTATACTACACTACAAAATCCCATAATAAAATATACTACACTACACTACATTTTACTATACTTTCCCAAAATATACTATACTATACTATACTATACTATACTATACTATACTATACTATACTATACTATACTATAATAAAATATGCTACACTATACAATACTATACCACCCCATAATATACTATACTATACTATACTATACTATACCATCCCAAAATATACTATACTATACTATACTATACTATACTATACTATACTATACTATACTATACTATCCCAAAATATACTATACTATACTATACTATACTATACTATACTATACTATACTATACTATACTATACAATAGTATACCATCCCAAAATATACTATACTATACTATACTATACTATACTATACTATACTATACTATACTATACTATACTATACTATACTTTCCCATAATAAAATATTTTATACTATACTACACTACACCATCCCATAATAAAATATTCTATACTATAATACACTATACTATACTATACTATACTATACTATACTATACTATACAATCCCATAATAAAATATATTATACTATACTACACTACACCATCCCATAATAAAATATTATATACTATAATACACTATACTATACTATACTATACTATACTATACTATACTATACCAAAATACACTATACTATACTATACTATACTATACTATGCTATGCTATGCTATACTATACTATACTAAAATATACTATACTATACTATACTATACTATACTATACTATACTATACTATACTATACTAAACTATACTATACCATCCCAAAATATACTATACTATACTACACTACACCATCCTATAATAAAATATTTTATACTATACTATACTATACTATACTATACTATACTATACTATACTATACTATACCAACCCAAAATACACTATACTATACTATACTATACTATACTATACTATACTATACTATACTATACTCTACTATACCATCCCAAAATATACTATACTATGCTATGCTATACTATACCATCCTAAAATATACTATACTATACTATGCTATGCTATGCTATGCTATACTATACCATCCTAAAATATACTATACTATACCATACTATGCTATACTATACTATACTATACTATACTATACTATACTATAAAAACTTTCTTTTCGGCTTCTCCCGTTAGGGGTCGCCACAGCGGATCCTCCGCACGTTTGATTTGGCACATGTTTTACGCTGGATGCCCTTCCTAACGCAACCCTCCCCAATTTATCCGGGCTTGGGACCGGCACTAAGAGTGGCTGGGGATGGTTCCCTGACCGGGAATCGAACCCAGGTCGCAGCGGTGGAAGCGCTGCATCTTAACCACTAGACCACCAGGGGACCTATACTATGCTATACTATACCATCCTAAAATATACTATACTATACCATACTATACTATGCTATACTATGCTATGCTATACTATACCATCCTAAAATATACTATACTATACTATACTATACTATACCATCCCAAAATACACTATACTATACTATACTATACTATACTATACTATACTATACTATACTATACTATACTATACCATCCCAAAATATACTATACTATACCATACTATACTATGCTATGCTATACTATACCATCCTAAAATATACTATACTATACTATACTATACTATACTATACTATACTATACTATACTATGCTATGCTATGCTATACTATACCATCCTAAAATATACTATACTATACCATACTATACTATGCTATACTATGCTATGCTATACTATACCATCCTAAAATATACTATACTATACTATACTATACTATACTATACTATACTATACTATACTATACTATACTATACTATTCCATCCCAAAATACACTATACTATACTATACTATACTATACTATACTATACTATACTATACTATACTATACTATACTATACCATCCCAAAATATACTATACTATACCATACTATACTATGCTATGCTATACTATACCATCCTAAAATATACTATACTATACTATACTATACTATACTATACTATACTATGCTATGCTATGCTATGCTATACTATACCATCCTAAAATATACTATACTATACCATACTATACTATGCTATACTATGCTATGCTATACTATACCATCCTAAAATATACTATACTATACTATACTATACTATACTATACTATACTATACTATACTATACTATACTATTCCATCCCAAAATACACTATACTATACTATACTATACTATACTATACTATAATATACTATACTATGCTATGCTATGCTATGCTATGCTATACTATACCATCCTAAAATATACTATACTATACTATCCCAAAATACACTATACTATACTATACTATACTATACTATACTATGCTATGCTATGCTATGCTATGCTATACTATACCATCCTAAAATATACTATACTATACCATACTATACTATGCTATACTATGCTATGCTATACTATACTATACTATAATATACTATACTATACTATACTATACTATGCTATACTATACCATCCTAAAATATACTATACTATACCATACTATACTATGCTATACTATGCTATGCTATACTATACCATCCTAAAATATACTATACTATACTATACTATACTATACTATACTATTCCATCCCAAAATACACTATACTATACTATACTATACTATACTATACTATACTATACTATACTATACTATACTATACTATGCTATGCTATGCTATACTATACCATCCTAAAATATACTATACTATACTATACTATACTATACTATACTATACTATACTATACTATACTATACTATCCCAAAATACACTATACTATACTATACTATACTATACTATGCTATGCTATGCTATGCTATGCTATACTATACCATCCTAAAATGTACTATACTATACTATACTATACTATACTATACCATCCTAAAATATACTATACTATACTATACTATACTATACTATACTATACTATACTATACTATACTATACTATACAATGCTATGCTATACTATACCATCCTAAAATACACTATACTATACTATACTATACTATGCTATGCTATGCTATGCTATGCTATGCTATGCTATACTATACCATCCTAAAATGTACTATACTATACTATACTATACTATACTATACTATACTATACTATACTATACTATACTATACTATACCATCCTAAAATATACTATACTATACTATACTATACTATACCATCCCAAAATACACTATACTATACTATACTATACTATACTATACTATACTATACTATACTATACTATACTATACTATACCATCCCAAAATATACTATACTATACCATACTATACTATGCTATGCTATACTATACCATCCTAAAATATACTATACTATACTATACTATACTATACTATACTATACTATGCTATGCTATGCTATGCTATGCTATACTATACCATCCTAAAATATACTATACTATACCATACTATACTATGCTATACTATGCTATGCTATACTATACCATCCTAAAATATACTATACTATACTATACTATACTATACTATACTATACTATACTATACTATACTATACTATACTATTCCATCCCAAAATACACTATACTATACTATACTATACTATACTATACTATACTATACTATACTATACCATCCCAAAATATACTATACTATACCATACTATACTATGCTATGCTATACTATACCATCCTAAAATATACTATACTATACTATACTATACTATACTATACTATACTATACTATACTATACTATGCTATGCTATGCTATGCTATACTATACCATCCTAAAATATACTATACTATACCATACTATACTATGCTATACTATGCTATGCTATACTATACCATCCTAAAATATACTATACTATACTATACTATACTATACTATACTATACTATACTATACTATACTATACTATACTATACTATTCCATCCCAAAATACACTATACTATACTATACTATAATATAATATACTATACTATGCTATGCTATGCTATGCTATGCTATACTATACCATCCTAAAATATACTATACTATACTATCCCAAAATACACTATACTATACTATACTATACTATACTATGCTATGCTATGCTATGCTATGCTATACTATACCATCCTAAAATATACTATACTATACCATACTATACTATGCTATACTATGCTATACTATACTATACTATACTATAATATACTATACTATACTATGCTATACTATACCATCCTAAAATATACTATACTATACCATACTATACTATGCTATACTATGCTATGCTATACTATACCATCCTAAAATATACTATACTATACTATACTATACTATACTATACTATACTATACTATACTATTCCATCCCAAAATACACTATACTATACTATACTATACTATACTATACTATACTATACTATACTATACTATACTATACTATGCTATGCTATACTATACCATCCTAAAATATACTATACTATACTATACTATACTATACTATACTATACTATACTATACTATACTATCCCAAAATACACTATACTATACTATACTATACTATGCTATGCTATGCTATGCTATGCTATGCTATACTATACCATCCTAAAATGTACTATACTATACTATACTATACTATACTATACCATCCTAAAATATACTATACTATACTATACTATACTATACTATACTATACTATACTATACAATGCTATGCTATACTATACCATCCTAAAATACACTATACTATACTATACTATACTATGCTATGCTATGCTATGCTATGCTATGCTATACTATACCATCCTAAAATGTACTATACTATACTATACTATACTATACTATACTATACTATACTATACTATACTATACCATCCTAAAATATACTATACTATACTATACTATACTATACTATACTATACTATACTATACTATACTATACTATACCATCCCAAAATATACTATACTATACTATACTATTCCATAATAAAATATATTATACTATACTACACTACACCATCCTATAATAAAATATTCTATGCTATAATACACTATACTATACTATACTATACTATACTATACTATACTATACTATACTATACTATACTATACTATACCATCCCAAAATATACTATACTATACTATACTATTCCATAATAATATATATTATACTATACTACACTACACCATCCTATAATAAAATATTCTATGCTATAATACACTATACTATACTATACTATACTATACTATACTATACTATACTATACTATACTATACTATACTATACCATCCCAAAATATACTATACTATACTATACTATACTATACTATACTATACTATACTATTCCATAATAAAATATATTATACTATACTACACTACACCATCCTATAATAAAATATTATATGCTATAATACACTATACTATACTATACTATACTATACTATACTATACTATACTATGCTATGCTATGCTATACTATACCATCCTAAAATATACTATACTATACTATACTATTCTATGCTATGCTATGCTTTGCTATGCTATACAATCCTAAAATATACTATACTATACCATACTATGCTATGCTATACTATACTATACTATACTATAAAAACTTTCTTTTCGGCTTCTCCCGTTAGGGGTCGCCACAGCGGATCCTCCGCACGTTTGATTTGGCACATGTTTTACGCTGGATGCCCTTCCTAACGCAACCCTCCCCAATTTATCCGGGCTTGGGACCGGCACTAAGAGTGGCTGGGGATGGTTCCCTGACCGGGAATCGAACCCGGGTCGCAGTGGTGGGATCGCTGCATCTTAACCACTAGACCACCAGGGGACCTATACTATGCTATACTATACCATCCTAAAATATACTATACTATACCATACTATACTATGCTATACTATGCTATGCTATACTATACCATCCTAAAATATACTATACTATACTATACTATACTATACTATACTATACTATACTATACTATACTATACTATGCTATGCTATGCTATACCATCCTAAAATATACTATACTATACCATACTATACTATGCTATACTATGCTATGCTATACTATACCATCCTAAAATATACTATACTATACTATACCATCCTAAAATATACTATACTATACCATACTATACTATGCTATACTATGCTATGCTATACTATACCATCCTAAAATATACTATACTATACTATACTATACTATACTATACTATACTATACTATACTATACTATACTATACTATTCCATCCCAAAATACACTATACTATACTATACTATACTATACTATACTATACTATACTATGCTATGCTATGCTATACTATACCATCCTAAAATATACTATACTATACTATCCCAAAATACACTATACTATACTATACTATACTATACTATACTATGCTATGCTATGCTATGCTATGCTATACTATACCATCCTAAAATATACTATACTATACCATACTATACTATGCTATACTATGCTATGCTATACTATACTATACTATAATATACTATACTATACTATACTATACTATGCTATACTATACATCCTAAAATATACTATACTATACCATACTATACTATGCTATACTATGCTATGCTATACTATACCATCCTAAAATATACTATACTATACTATACTATACTATACTATACTATACTATACTATACTATACTATCCCAAAATACACTATACTATACTATACTATACTATACTATGCTATGCTATGCTATGCTATGCTATGCTATACCATCCTAAAATGTACTATACTATACTATACTATACTATACTATACCATCCTAAAATATACTATACTATACTATACTATACTATACTATACTATACTATACTATACTATACTATACTATACTATACAATGCTATGCTATACTATACCATCCTAAAATACACTATACTATACTATACTATACTATGCTATGCTATGTTATGCTATGCTATACTATACCATCCTAAAATGTACTATACTATACTATACTATACTATACCATCCTAAAATATACTATACTATACTATACTATACTATACTATACTATACTATACTATACTATACTATACCATCCCAAAATATACTATACTATACTATACTATTCCATAATAAAATATATTATACTATACTACACTACACCATCCTATAATAAAATATTCTATGCTATAATACACTATACTATACTATACTATACTATACTATACTATACTATACTATACTATACCATCCCAAAATATACTATACTATACTATACTATTCCATAATAAAATATATTATACTATACTACACTACACCATCCTATAATAAAATATTATATGCTATAATACACTATACTATACTATACTATACTATACTATACTATACTATACTATACTATACTATACTATCCCAAAATATACTATACTATACTATACTATTCCATAATAAAATATATTATACTATACTACACTACACCATCCTATAATAAAATATTATATGCTATAATACACTATACTATACTATACTATACTATTCCACCCCAAATTAAAATATACTATACTATAGTACACTACACCATTCCTTAATAAAATATATTATATTATACTATACTATACCATCCCATAATAAAATATATTATACTATACTTCACTAAACTATACTATATTATACTCTATTAATGTTAAAAATGTTTTACATATAAAATTAAACTGAATGTAACTTTACTAAACTATACTCAACCACAACATATTATACACTATAATATACTGTACTATATTATACTATACAATACTGTATTACTAACCTCAATACTACACCTTTCACTGTTATTCTCCTTCTGCACACAACCATATCAACTACTCAAATAATAATAATTATAATATTAATAATAATAATAATAATAATAATAATAATAAGCAGAAGAAGAAGAAAAAGAAGAAGAAGAATTAAGACAATAAAAAGAATAGCAAAGGCTTACGGAAGTTTTTCCTCCATTGATTATTTATTTAAAATGCTCATCACAGTTACAGTTATAAGGCACATCTCAGGAACAGATTCAGATTCAGATTCGTAATATAAATGCGTTCTGCTTGGTCATATTTTTGCTCACACTGCACAGGTGCCATTTTAATAACTTTGACTTCCACACATCCTGCAAGACTTTCCTAAGATTCTTTTAAATTACAGTGCAATATTTAACACCTAAAGCCAGCAACACATCAGCTAGTACATAGGATTGTAACAGGATAGTATGCTAACTATAGTGACTAGCTTTGCTGTGTTATCCTGTAAACAAATAGTCCTCAAGGTGCTGCTCGACTATTCAGAAGTGCTGATGCCAAATTAGAAAAACCTAAACTTGCTGTGTAGCGTTAACGTATTAATCAGAGCTGACTACATCTGTGTCCATATCAATAAAACATCTACTCAGATTCAGTTCCCTAAACCGTCACCAATCCCTCCAGCTTTATTTACACTGTTAGATATCTTTTCTCTAGTGCAAGTTTTAACACAAAACAGAATAAATACACAATATTTACACACACACACACACACACACACACACACACACACACACACACACACACACACACACACACACACACACACACACGACTGGTTATTTTCTCTTTTTTCTCTTCCAGAGAGTTTGTCTGAGAAGGACTGATCTGTACAATAGTGTAAAGACGTGCAGGTAATCGTTTATACGTCACATCGCGATACATTTTTACACACAATGTCATGTATTGTTTACGTTTAAAGTGGAGATTTATTATTCATTTTCCATGGAATAATCAACACGTTACCATGTAAACTCGAAGGGGTCTGAATATGTGACGTGATGAAGCATTCAACATGCAGGAATGCTGTGAGTACAAAATGTCTACATCATAACCTACAAATGATATGAAAATATATTATTATTATTATGATTATTATTATTATTATTATTCTTTTTATTCACCAGCCTGGACACATCAGTAGATATTTGATTACACAGGCAGTATGTCAGAATTGTAAAAGTTGTATACATTTTTGCACACAAGTGTGAATTCTGCATTGTGATTTGACCAACTGGAGAAGGAAAAGCAGCACCAGGAGTTCAACTCCAACAGCATCAATAAATGTAGATGGAACGAGTAATGAAGATGAAGCATCCGTTTCGCTCTGCAAACATCAATAACAGCTTTTTAACTTTAACCTTAAGGTGATAATCCACGACTGGGTGTGAGAC
>NC_139578.1:34866025-34914348 GCF_946808225.1 Silurus aristotelis
GATAGAATGAATCTGTATGTTCTGAGTCCATTCACAATAACATCCAGCACTGTTTTTGCAGTTTGTGCTACATGAGATCTTCTGTATCATCGGACCAGATGTTCTAACCTTCTCTCCTCACACACATCAGTTAGCCTTGACCAATCATGACCCTGATTCTTACTTATGAGCCACTCATGAAGCGAGAAGCCTGTGTTTTCAGGTGTCGAGGTAATACATGTAATACATGTTGATGACCCCTGTTCAGATCAGATCAGGAAGCAGCTGCAGGGCATTACTCGCACCACCAGGAGGCAGCTGCAGAGCATTATTGCACCACCAGGAGGCAGCTACAGGAAGTTATTCTCACCACCAGGAGGCAGCTTCATGACGTTATTTGCACCACCAGGGGGCAGCCGCAGAGCATTACTCTCACCACCAGGGGCAGCTGCAGCGCATTACTTTCACCACCAGGGGCAGCTGCAGGGCATTACTCTCACCGTCAGGGGGGCAGCTGCAGGGCAATACTCTCAATGTCAGGGGGCAGCTGCAGGGCAATACTCTCATCGTCAGGGGGCAGCTGCAGGGCATTTCTCTCACTACCAGGGGGCAGCTGCAGGGCAATACTCTCACCACAAGGGGGCAGCTGCATGGCATTGCTCTCAATGCCAGGGGCAGCTGCAGAGCATGACTCTCACCACTAGGGGGCAGAGAGATTAGAGTTCTCGGTATGTAATGTTTATATTCCAATGTTCATTTCTCACAAATCCCTGACTTCCTATCCCTAGCCCCCCCATCCCCCCCACACACACAGCTCTTTGCTGTAAACTGAAACTTTTACAGATGAAAGTATTTGAGGTATGAGGAGGTATAGATATATGCGGGTGAATCGTGTGCTCTGATTGGTCAGAAGCTGTTGATGAGTTCACTATAACAGTAGCACAAGTTTTTCTTGGTTACCATAGTAACAGTGTGATCACGGAGACGGCACACACCCCAGGGGTATTAAACTGATTCAAAATGTGTGTAGCTCTCAATATAGAAGATGGAGGGAAGAAGTCTCCAGTTTCAGTGCTGTATAACACTGAACCTTCAGGACTCAGGACCTTCATGAGCTCTCTCACACGCACACACACACACACGCACACACACACACAAACACACACACACACACACACAAATGAAGAGCTGAACAGTCTCATTAACACTCAGGATTTATACAGTGTCATAAACACTTCACACTGCAGCGGAGCTACAACCTGCCCTGTACACGAAACACACACACACACACACACACACACACATGCACACACACACACACACACACACACACACACACACACACACACACCAAAAGACACCATATATGATATAAAACTCTCTCTCAGTTCAGCCTGCAGCTTCTCCATGTGGAGTTCTGGAGCCCTCAGACAAATCCACACGTTCTTCACTCTTCAGGTTCTCACTCTGTCATCTGAATGTAAATGTTCTGCATTTCAAACTTCAGCAACTCAGAACTAGAATCATTTACAAACTGCAGCATGTAGAATTCTAAAGCACTTACACCCTTAGAACCCCCAGGACCTTCAGAACCCTCAGAATCCTCAGAACCTTCAGAAATGTTTATATATTTATATTAAAACCACTACAGCGAAAATACACCTAGTAATCTGGAACTCTAACAGAGGAAGAACCCAAGAGATTCTGCTCTGTTCCTCTGAGATGACACCTCAAAGTCACTTTGGTAGAAGAAGCTCTCCTACACTTCTCCTACACTTCTAAACAAATGTTCCTCATTTAGAACTTCATCACTGTCATAATTACAGTTTCAGCACAAAGTATCAAACTGTAGAACCTGAGCACCTTTTATAGCACTTTAATAATGAAAGATCTAAAAGTT
This sequence comes from Silurus aristotelis, assembly GCF_946808225.1. Classification (NCBI taxonomy): domain Eukaryota; kingdom Metazoa; phylum Chordata; class Actinopteri; order Siluriformes; family Siluridae; genus Silurus; species Silurus aristotelis. The sequence goes on from NC_139578.1 coordinate 34,867,905, forward strand.
CGGCGCTAAGCTAGCATGTGTTTAAAATACATTCAAACTTCTAGAACTTTCACATTGTGTAGAACCCTAGAGCCTTGGTGAATTCTACAGGTTGATCGCTCAGATGTTCTGTGATATATCTCTGATGGATATATACATAGATATGTTCTAGTGTATCTTCTAGAATTTAAGGCTACTTAGAACCCTTGAGAACCTCAAACACAAAACATGTAGCATTTAGAACTTTAGCACCCAGAATTTTATTTTATGAAGAAGGGAGCAGCACTACAATACACACATTATCATTCAAATACTACACACAAACATCTAAACCCATCACTCACATGCCTTCTTCACCACATCCTTTACAGTGGTGTAAGCAGGAAGTTCAACCTGCTCAAGGATCTGCTGTAGCAATTCTACAGGACTTCCACTGAATCCATCGTGTGTGTATCAGTCACTCTGTGGTTCTGCTCAAACCTAAATAAACAAGCACCAGATTCAGAGACTAGTTACATCAACAGAGTTCCTCATCAGTGACTGAGCTGCTCCATCACACATGCTGGAGAGAAACCACAAGGAGTTCTCACACCCTGAACCCAGTCTGTTCAGGCTTCTTCCCTCAGGCAGGAGATACAGACTGATCAAATCAAATACTGTCAGAGTCTGAAATAGCTTTTTCCTGGCAGCCACAACGATTCTAAACACCTTCCCATAACCCCAATCTGTGCTGGACTTTCTACTACTCCACCACCTCTATCTTCTCTTCTCTGCAGGATCATCCTCATGTGCTATATGATTCTGTGTTGAACTAGAAAAGCAGAACCCACACTCTGTTCCTGAAGAACATCTCAAACTGGGGAACTGCAGAACACAAACTCTGTTCCTGGAGAACATATTAAACTGTAGAACTTTAGAAATGTTACTCATTGGACTATTTAACAATAATAATAATAGATTCTGAATATGGAGGAGTAGAACAACATTTAAGTAGAACTCAGCTTCCAGAACCTTTCACAAATATGGACAAATATATCTGAGAGTGAAGACAGCTGGATGTAAATGTCCTGCATGGAAACCTTCAGGAATACAAGTTACAGATGAAACTATTAAAGTACTCAAGAACCTGGTAAAAATGCAGAATTTAGAACTTTAGCACCCTGAAATAATTAAAGTTCTTTTATTAAAAGATCTGAATACTTACAGCTAGAATTCAAGTTCCATTAAAAAGTAAGAACTTTTGTATTTAGAGATGCAGTACTCTAGCTCTTAGAACCCACTGGGTTGAGTTCCAAGAGGTTCTGCGTTATATCTCCAAGCTGTCGGCTGGTTTTCTAAAAGCGCAGGGTGGAACTGTCCTGCACTGAAACCTTCTAGAATCATTTGAGATTAAAGATAAAACTGTTGAACTTAGAACGCTTGAGAACCTCGCACAAAAATTGAGCAATTAGAACTTTAGCATCCAAAACGTTCCAGGGATTAGAACTTAGAGAATATTGATAAAAATAAATAAATAAAAACTTGTGAGATGAAACATCAAACTGTAAAACTGCAGAACCCAAATTCTGTCCCTGAAGAACATTGTGGATCTTAGAAAAATAAAACTTCAGATGCTCCTGAACTCTAGGTGTAAAGACACATTTAGAACATTCCCAATATTAGAATGACTCACTGTGTATTTGAAGAACTCGGAACATAACTGTACTTAACTGTAGAACCCAAAATCTTTACCCTCCAAAGAAAAGTTCTAAACGAAGCTCTTGAAGTCTTTAAAGTGCGGATCTGAGAGCGAGTCGTCGAACCTGATGTTTCAGACCACCACAGAAGAAGAAGGATCATCAGCACATCCCTCAGTGAGACAGCAGCTCTTTGTCACGCCATTATTGAGTTCTCACAGCAGTCCACACACACCCAGAGAACCGAGAGAGGAACCCTGTCCATTTAGCTGGAACTCCTCCGCATGCTAGCGTGATCGATTCTCTTCAAGTGCACACTTTAGCGTGGCTGATGAGCGTGGCTTCACTGGGGGTGTGCTTTAGAACGTTTCTACATCCCTGAAGCTCTCAGTGCTGGAGAGTGTGTGTGTGTGTGTGTGTGTCTGAGTGTGTGTGTGTGTGTGTGTGTGTGTGTGTGTGTGTGTGTGTGTGTGTGTGTGTGTGTCTGAGTGTGTGTGTGTGTGTGTGTGTGTGTCTGAGTGTGTGTGTGTGTGTGTGTGTGTGTGTGTGTGTGTGCGTGTGTGTGTGTTAATTCAGCCTTCAGTTAGAGTGAAAAAAGATGGAACATTCCTCCAGCACATGGCCCTGACACTGAGGGTCAAAACTCCCAATTTTCCTCAAATCTCACACTGAGTGTGTATAAGTTCAAATCTCACACTGAGAGTGTATACGTTCAAATCTCACACTGAGAGTATACGTTCAAATCTCACACTGAGTGTGTATAAATTCAGATCTCACACTGAGTGTGTATAAATTCAGATCTCACACTGAGAGTGTATAAATTCAGATCTCACACTGAGAGTGTATAAGTTCAAATCTCACACTGAGAGTGTATAAATTCACATCTCACACTGAGAGAGTGTATAAGTTTAAATCTCACACTGAGAGAGTGTGTAAGTTTAAATCTCACACTGAGAGTGTATAAGTTTCAATCTCACACTGAGAGAGTGTATAAGTTTAAATCTCACACTGAGAGAGTGTATAAGTTCAGATCTCACACAGAGAGTGTATAAGTTCAGATCTCACACTGAGAGAGTGTATAAGTTTAAATCTCACACTGAGAGAGTGTATAAGTTAAAATCTCACACTGAGAGTGTATAAGTTAAAATCTCACACTGAGAGAGTGTATAAGTTCAAATCTCACACTGAGAGAGTGTATAAGTTTAAATCTCACACTGAGAGAGTGTATAAGTTTAAATCTCACACTGAGAGAGTGTATAAGTTCAGATCTCACACAGAGAGTGTATAAGTTCAGATCTCACACTAAGAGAGTGTATAAGTTTAAATCTCACACTGAGAGAGTGTATAAGTTTAAATCTCACACAGAGAGTGTATAAGTTCAGATCTCACACTGAGAGAGTGTATAAGTTTAAATCTCACACTGAGAGAGTGTATAAGTTTAAATCTCACACTGAGAGTGTATAAGTTCAAATCTCACACTGAGAGAGTGTATAAGTTCAGATCTCACACTGAGAGAGTGTATAAGTTTAAATCTCACACTGAGAGTGTATAAGTTCAAATCTCACACTGAGAGAGTGTATAAGTTCAGATCTCACACTGAGAGTGTATAAGTTCAAATCTCACACTGAGAGAGTGTATAAGTTTAAATTACACTGAGAGAGTGTATAAGTTTAAATCTCACACTGAGAGAGTGTATAAGTTTAAATCTCACACTGAGAGAGTGTATAAGTTTAAATCTCACACTGAGAGAGTGTATAAGTTCAGATCTCACACAGAGAGTGTATAATGCTCAAATCTCACACTTAAAGAGTGTACATGCAGAAAAACTAAAAGTGAGTAATTATGTAAACACTGTATTTAGAAGATTTCTAACGTTTGTGAATCTGATCTAACAGAGGAGAAACATTCTCAGGAATCTCGGCGAGCTCGCTGCAGATCCGCGGGTGTGTATTCACGTTCCGTCACACGGTGTGTCATAATATTTAGACATGAGTCCGGGGCGTGTGTTTACATTGTGGGATCCTCACAGGGCACTCAGGAACACTCGCTCTCTTTCTTTCTGCACTTGTTCCTCTGTCTCCCAGCAACTGGTCAGGACACAGTGCTCCCTGGAGTGATTTAATCCCCCAATACTGCAGTGTTTTATGTCCTAGCACGTCTCAGCGCTCTGGATTACAGACACGCCGTTTTATAGCCTCCTGTATTAGCATACAGTGAGTCTGTGGAGCATTAATCCGTTTCTGCCTTCTCTCAAACCTGCTTTCTTCTCCTCAGAGAACATCTGTACCGAGACAAGTGTGAATTACACACACACAGGCAGTGTTTAATATCCTCTTTATAGAGCTACACAGAGGAACAATTAAAATGTCAGGTTCCTGAGCCCAGAACTACGTTTATGTTCATCTGGGATTCAGAATCTGTTCATTAATAAACAATAGTTGTTTGGTCTACACCCAAATAAATTACACAAATCCTGAATCCAGAACCAGTCAAAAGTATGGCCACGCCTTCTCCTGAAGAATCCAGACTATTAAAGAACATGTCTGGAATTATGTAATAAACGAAAACATGTTAAAGAAGCCACAATATGTTTTATTTTTTAGATTCTTTAAATTAGCTCTTTGATGCTGCTTAACAAACTCATGGCTTTCTCTCATCAGATTGACGAGGTGTCACCTGGAATGGGTTACAGGTCAAAGGTGGGTCTTATCAAGGGTTCTTTTGTGACATTTCTTACCTTCTATGTGCTTTAGAGCATCAGTTGTCTTGTGTAGAGGAAAGTGTGAGAGCATCTCAAGAACTTTAAACGTATCCCTGCGTGCAGTCTCTGAAAACATCAAGCACTATAATAAAACAGGAACAGAGATGGCAAAAGTACACACATCGTTTACTAAGTAGAAGTGCAGATACTCATGTTTTAAAAAACTCCAGTAAAAGTTAAAGTTCTGACTACACTTTTTTACTCAAGTTAAAGTAATGAAGTTTGGGCTCTGACATGTTCTTCAGTAAAAAGTAGCTGTTACTACACCTGTTTTAGTGTCACACTGGTAACTGAACTGAAAAGACTAAAATGACATATAAAATATAGAAATTACATATAGCGCCTCTCTCTGCTATCTTTAGTGCTTACACCTTGACAGCATGGGATTGCTCAACAATAGCCACACACACAAACACACACACACACACACACACACACACACACACACACACACACACACACACACACACACACACACATACCGGAAATTATAAGAGCAAATTGGGACTGAATGTTAAATTCAATGCTCAAAAATTACATACCGTACTTATGACCAGGTAACCAAATACTTTTAAAAATAAAAAGGTTTCAAAAATAAAAAATAAAAGAAATATATATATATGAGGAAAATAAGTATTTGAACACGCTGCTATTTTGCAAGTTCTCCCACTTAGAAATCATGGAGGGGTCTGAAATTGTCATCGTAGGTGCATGTCCACTGTGAGAGACATAATCTAAAAAAAAAAATATCCAGAAATCACAATGTATGATTTTTAAACTATTTATTTGTATGATACAGCTGCAAATAAGTATTTGAACACCTGTCTATCAGCTAGAATTCTGACCCTCAAAGACCTGTTAGTCTGCCTTTAAAATCTCCACCTCCACTACATTTATTATCCTAAATTAGATGCACCTGTTTGAGGTCGTTAGCTGCATAAAGACACCTGTCCACCCCATACAATCAGTAAAAATCCAACTACTAACTACTACCAAGACCAAAGAGCTGTCCAAAGACACTAGAGACAAAATTGTACACCTCCACAAGGCTGGAAAGGGCTACGGGGAAATTGCCAAGCAGCTTGGTGAAAAAAGGTCCACTGTTGGAGCAATCATTAGAAAATGGAAGAAGCTAAACATGACTGTCAATCCCCCTCAGACTGGGGCTCCATGCAAGATCTCACCTTGTGGGGTCTCAATGATCCTAAGGAAGGTGAGAAATCAGCCCAGAACTACACGGGAGGAGCTGGTCAATGACCTGCAAAGGACCACCGTTTCCAAGATTACTGTTGGTAATACACATTTGCGGCATTTGGCAGACGCCCTTATCCAGAGCGACTTACAACTAAGCAGGGGAGGGTTTTAGGACTTTGCTCAAGGGCCCAGCAGTGGCAGCTTGGTGGTGGTGGGATTTGAACCTGTGATCTTCTGATCCAAAGCCCAGTGCCTTAACCACTGAGCTACCACACTAAGACGTCATGGTTTGAAATCATGGCACGGAAGGTTCCCCTGCTTAAACCAGCACATGTCCAGGCACATCTTAATTTTGCCAATGACCATTTGGATGATCCAGGGGAGTCATGGGAGAAAGTCATGTGGTCAGATGAGACCAAAATAGGGTCATAATTCCACTAAACGTGTTTGGAGGAAGAAGAATGATGAGTACCATCCCAAGAACACCATCTCAACTGTGAAGCATGGGGGTGGTAGCATCATGCTTTGGGGGTGTTGTTCTGCACAAGGGACAGGGCTGCACTGTATTAAGGAGAGGATGACCGGGGCCATGTATTGCGAGATTTTGGGGAACAACCCCCAAAACCGTCCCTCAGTTAAAGCATTGAAGATGGGTCGGGGCTGGGTCTTCCAACAAGACAATGACCCGAAGCACACAGCCAGGATAACCAAGGAGTGGCTCTGTAAGAAGCATATCAAGGTTCTGGCGTGGCCAAGCCAGTCTCCAAACCTAAACCCAATAGAGAATCTTTGGAGGGAGCTCAATCTCCGTGTTTCTCAGCGACAGGCCAGAAACCTGACTGATCTAGAGAAGATCTGTGTGGAGGAGTGGGTCAAAATCCCTCCTGCAGTGTGTGCAAACCTGGTGAAAAACTACAAGAAACGTTTGACCTCTGTAATTGCAAACAAAGGCTCCTGTACCAAATATTAACATTGACTTTCTCAGGTGTTCAAATACTTATTTGCAGCTGTATCATCGGCCCTGAGCCCTTTCCTGTTTGCAGTGGTGATGGACAGGTTGACGGACGAGGTCAAACAGGAGTCTCCCTGGACTATGATGTTTGCAGATGATATTGTGATTTGTGGTGAGAGTAGGGAGCAGGTTGAGAAGAGCCTGGAGAGGTGGAGGTACACGCTGGAGAGAAGGGGAATGAAAGTCAGTAGGAGTAAGACAGAATACATGTGTGTGAATGAGAGAGAGGGCAGTGGAGGGGTGTGGTTGCAGGGAGAAGAGGTGGAGAAGGTGGAGGAGTTCAGGTACCTGGGGTCAACAGTGCAAAGTAATGGAGAGTGTGTTTGAGAAGTGAAGAAAAGAGTGCAGACAGGGTGGAGTGGGTGGAGAAGAGTGACAGGAGTGATTTGTGATAGAAGAGTATCTGCAAGAATAAAAGGGAAAGTTTATAAGACTGTGGTGAGACCTGAGATGTTGTAGGTTTAGAGACAGTGGCATTGAGTAAAAGACAGGAGGTGGAGCTGGAGGTAGCAGAGCTAAAAGATGTTGAGATGTTCGTTGGGAGTGACGACGATGGACAAGATTAGAAATGAGTTTAATAGAGGGACAGCGCATGTAGGATGTTTTGGTGACAAGGTGAGGGAGGTGAGATTGAGATGGTTTGGACATGTGCAGAGGAGGGACATGAATTATATTGGTAGAAGAATGCTGAGGATGGAGCCACCAGGTAGGAGGAAAAGAGGAAGGCCAAGGAGAAGGTTTATGGATGTGGTGAGGAAAGACATGCAGGTAGTTGGTGTGAAAGAGGCAGATGTAGAGGACGGGGGGTATAATGGGAGCAGCCGAAAGAAGAAGAAAAAGAAGATTTCTAAAAGTATTCGGTCACCTTGTCATAAGTACGGTATTTAATTCTTGAGCATTGAATTCAACATTTAGTCCCAATTTGCTCCTATAATTACTTTTCACTCTTCTGGGAAGGTGTTCCACTAGATCCACAAGATTTTTGGAGTGTGCTTATGGATATTTGTGTTCATCAGTCACAAGGGTGTTATGAAAGGCAGGTACTGATGTAGGTGAGGGGGCCTGGGGTGCAGTCAGACTTCTTATTCCTCCATTCATCCATCATTCTTATATAAAAAACAAACAAAATTGTAGGGAAAAAAACTTTACTCAATAAAATATCTCATGACAAGAAAGATATCACAATAAAACGTTAGATTATCTGTATGTGCTTTATCAAATCTGATGGTGACCGATAATTTACACCGATAATTTTGAACATCTCCCTTATATATGGCCAAGGTGTTGAGGAATGTCTTTGTTTTTATTTATTTTCATTTCTTCAGAAAGATCAACAAACAGAAGATAATTGTTTGGGTCAGAAGCACAAGGAATGAACATTAGATCAGTGGAAAACTGTCCTTTGGTCTGGTGGTCTACATTTAAGATGTTTTTTTGGGGGTTTTTTTGGTTCTGTGTCTTTGTTAGACGCACAGAGGCTGAAGGATGGTTACCACTGTGAAGAATGGAGGAGGAGGTGTGATGCTGTGATTGTGTGGAGGTGCTTTGCTGGTGACACTGTTGGTAATTTAGTCAGAATTGAGGACACACATAACCAACATGGGTCCCACAGCATTCTGCAGAGACATGCAGCCATTACATCTGGTTTACTCTTAGTAAGACCATCATTTGTTTTTACACCTCTAGGTTCTGTAGGTTCAAGGTTCAAGTGCTATTTGTTGCGTGGTGTTGTGGGCATGTTGTGGGGTAGTATTAGGGTGTGGTGTTGTGGGGTAATGTTGTGTGGTAGTATTGGTGTGTGGAGTTGTGGACGTGTTGTGGGGTGGGGTGTGGTGTTGTGGGGTAGTACTGGGATGTAGTGTTGTGGGCATGGTGTTGTGGCCATGTTATGTTGTAGTATTGTAGCTTCCTGTGACGTAGCTTCCTGTGTTTGACTTGTTTGCCGCGAGTTACGTGTTTGTATCTCTCTCGGCGTCTTTCAAACAAACTTTGCTATCTATCCATCCGTTTTTCCTCTTTTAATAATCCTTAATTGTTTTTGTCTTCCTGACTTGTGCCTGTAGTTAGTTAACTCGACTATAACTAGTGTTGTTTATATTTATTTTCTCTCACTGACATCTCTGTATAATAAATCTGTTCGTGACGATAAGCACTATGCCGGTTGTTTGTCTGCATTCGAGCACAGGTGAGGACTCGTTCGAGTTGCAAACGGTGGCGTTGGAGATGGAGGCATTGGAGAAACAGATTCGCGAGCTGCATGTAAAGCATGACCGGCTGCGAGAGCGGAAAGCGGCGCTGGAAACATCCCGGGCGGACGCGCACTCATCCCAGGTAAACTCCCGGGTTGAACCTAACGCTCCCAGCACATCAACTCCGCGTGCTTCTATGCCCAGGCCCAGCGCACCTACAACTCCGGCACCGGTGCAACATGGACCCTGGATGCGGCCGCGGCGGAAGAGACAAGCCAAGCCCCGATCGAGGACGTCTCCACCTCCACCACCGGCCTTCGAGATCTCGACCAAGAACCGCTTCGTCCCCCTCCGCGAGACGGAACGCGACACTGTTATTCTCGGAGATTCCATCGTCCGGCATGTCCGCGCTACCCGAGCTAAAGGTAAGGTGCACACTCGCTGTTTTCCTGGTGCTCGTGTTCTGGATGTCGCTGCGCAGGTACCCGCGATCCTGAACGAGAACTTCGGAGCGGTTGTTCTCCATGCCGGATCAAACGACACCAGGCTGCGGCAAACGGAGATCTTAAAGAGGGACTTCAGGATCCTGGTGGAGACGGTACGCAGCACATCACCCACAACGAGGATTATAGTGTCAGGACCTCTTCCCACTTACCAGTGAGGGGCTGAGAAGTTTAGTAGACTTTTAGCACTAAATGAATGGTTACAGTCATGGTGTCGAGAACATAAACTTCTCTTTGTTAATAACTGGAACTGTTTCTGGGAGCGTCCTAGGTTCTTCCGCCCTGATGGCCTGCACCCCAGCAGAGTTGGAGCAGCAGTGCTATCAGATAACATCTCTAGGATACTACACACCATCTGACTGGTAAGACATCAAGAAATCTTCAACTATAAGAACACGCATACTACAGACCAAATAGTTACAAGTTCACACACAGCCCAGTTTATAGAAACCGTATCTATTCCTCGTGTAGTAAAACCAATAATTACATACACAAGATCCAGAAATAATCTTATTGCAGTTAAAACTGAAAAATGCCAGATAAACAAACACAACAAAGTTCTAAAGTTCGGTCTTTTAAACATTAGATCACTTGCACCCAAAGCACTGATTGTAAATGAGATGATCACAGATAATAATCTCTCAGCACTCTGTCTCACTGAGACCTGGATTAAACCAGGTGATTATATGGGTCTAAACGAGTCGACACCGTCAGGATATGTTTATAAGCATGAGCCCCGTCAGACTGGTCGTGGGGGGGGTGTAGGAACCATTTATAGTGCTTCTCTTAATGTTAGTCAGAGATTAGGATTCAGCTTTAAATCATTTGAAGTGCTCGTTCTTAAAGTTGCACTTTCAGACATGCACAGAAAACTCGCTCTGGTCACCGTGTACAGACCCCCAGGACCCTACGCTGATTTTCTTCATGAGTTTGCTTGTTTTCTCTCAGACCTCTTGATCAGCTTTGATAAAGTGCTGCTTGTAGGAGATTTTAATATTCATGTAGATGATGCAAACGATGCCCTAGGATTATCATTTGTCGATTTACTAAACTCTTTTGGAGTTAAACAAAACGTCACCAGACCAACCCACCGTTTTAACCACACACTAGACTTAATAATATCCCACGGAGCAGACGTCACTGATATAGATATTTTACCCCAGAGTGATGACATCACAGACCATTATCTCCTACTGTACACACTACCGGTAGAGCAGATTACCCGTGTTTCACCACGGTATCGACTTGGTAGGACTATTATTCCAACCACTAAGGACAGATTCATAAATAACCTGCCTGATTTATCTCAGTTTCATATTAAACCCATAACTGCTGATCATCTTGATGAGATGGCGAACAACATAGACCTTATCCTCACTAGCACTTTAGACACTGTTGCCCCCATCCGGTTAAAAAAGGTTAGAGAACAAGCACCTGCACCTTGGTATAATAGTCATACGCATGCCCTAAAGAGAACAACACGTAATCTGGAGAGAAAATGGAGGAAAACTAAATTGGAGGTATTTAGAATTGCGTATAAAGACAGTATGCTTAGCTACAGACAGGCGCTAAAAGCTGCTAGAGCTAAACACCTGAGCAAACTCATAGAAAATAACAAAAACAATCCCAGGTTCCTTTTCAGTACAGTCGCTAAATTAACAACAAATCAGGAATCTGAAAAATGTGTTCCATCACAGTTTAGTAGTGAAGACTTTATGAATTTCTTCACTGAAAAAATAGATAACATTAGAAAAACAATTGTGGCAGTTCAACCTCTGACAGCATCTCCCGACACAATCGTACTTACAACCCCACAACTACACTGTTTTACATGTATAGGACAGGAAGAGCTGTATGATGCTATTATGAAAGCTAAATCAACAACATGTCAGTTAGATCCAATTCCCACTAAACTACTGAAGGAAGTGTTATATACAGCTGGTGAGCCTCTTTTAAATATTATTAACTCCTCACTATCGTTAGGTCATGTCCCTAAATCCCTCAAGTTAGCAGTTATTAAGCCCCTCATTAAAAAACCTAATCTGGATCCAAGCACGCTATCGAATTACAGACCAATTTCAAATCTCCCATTTATGTCTAAGATTTTAGAAAAGATTGTCGCTCCCCAGTTATGTAACCACTTGCAGGAGAACAATATCTTTGAAGAGTTTCAGTCAGGTTTTAGGCCCCATCATAGCACAGAAACTGCTCTAGTTAAAATCACTAACGACCTGTTTTTAGCTTCAGACCAAGGCTACATCTCCCTATTAGTTTTACTAGATCTTAGTGCTGCGTTCGACACTATAGATCATGATCTTCTCCTCGATCGCTTACAGAATTACATCGGTATTCAGGGACAGGCATTAAGCTGGTTTAAATCCTACCTGTCCAATCGTTACCATTTCGTAGATTTAAATGGAGAGCTATCCAGGATAATGCTAGTAAATTATGGCGTGCCACAAGGGTCAGTTCTGGGACCCCTGCTTTTTACAATATACATGCTTCCATTAGGAAATATTATTAGAAGGCATGGAATTAGCTTCCATTGTTATGCTGATGATACCCAGCTATATATTTCATCCAAACCAGGCGATACGCTCAATTAGCTCGCATAACTGAGTGTGTTGAAGAAATAAGAGATTGGATGACCCATAACTTTCTGCTATTAAATTCTGATAAAACGGAGATTTTGCTCATCGGCCCAAAAAATAGTACACAGAAGCTCCAGCATCTCAGCCTGCATTTAGACGGTTGTTCTGTAACTACTAGTTCAACGGTAAAAGACCTGGGAGTTATTTTAGACAGCAACTTATCTTTTAAAAATCACATCAATCAAGTTACAAAAACAGCCTTCTTTCACCTTAGAAATATTTCTAAGCTAAGAAATATGTTATCTATATCTGATGCAGAGAAGCTCGTCCATGCGTTTATGACCTCTAGAATAGACTACTGTAATGCATTACTAGGTGGATGTCCTGCATCATTAATAAACAAGCTTCAGTTAGTTCAGAATGCAGCAGCAAGAGTTCTTACTAGGTCAAGAAAATACGATCATATAACCCCAATCTTATCGTCCCTACATTGGCTTCCTTTTAAGTTTCGAATAGACTACAAATTACTGCTACTCACTTATAAAGCACTAAATGGTTTGGCTCCCATGTATCTATCCAGTCTTTTAACATGCTACAATCCGTCACGCTCCCTGAGATCTCAAAACTCTGGGCTTCTAGTAGTTCCTAGAATAGCAAAGTCCACTAAAGGCGGTAGAGCATTTTCACATTTAGCTCCTAAACTCTGGAATAGTCTTCCTGACAGTGTTCGGGGTTCAGATACACTCTCCCAGTTTAAGTGTAGATTAAAAACATATCTTTTTAGCAAAGCCTACACATAACACACATCACACACATCACATCACAACCTTGTGCTCCAGAACATCTGATCACATGCACATTATCAACTTGTGCTGTTAATATCATGAACAGCAGCTACGCTAATTCCTCTCCACTGCTTCTCTTTCTCTCCCCATCCCGAGGCTTCCTGAGGTTTGGCCAGCTCCAGTCACGTCCCACCTCGTGAAGATTATGGACCTATGGATGATCATGGAGAAGTAGATGCCGAGTGTTTAAAGGCCCTGGCATGGAGAAGCTGATGCTGGATCTATGATGATCACAAATTGTTCTGTATTGTTGAAAGATTTATGACCAAACTTTTGATGTCACCCATATGAGGATGGGTTCCCCTTTGAGTCTGGTTCCTCTCAAGGTTTCTTCCTCATATCATCTAAGGGAGTTTTTTCTTGCCACTGTCGCCACGGCTGCTCATCAGGGACAAACGCACACCATTCACCTTCACTGTTGTTTTCTGTAAAGCTGCTTTGAGACAATGTCTGTTGTGAAAAGCGCTATACAAATAAACTTGACTTGACTTGAAACTTGACTAGTATTGTGGGTTAGTATTGGGGTGTGGTGTTGTGGACGTGTTATGTTGTAGTATTGTGGGGTAGTATTGGGGTGTAGTGTTGTGGGTTAGTATTGGGGTGTGGTGTTGTGGGAATGTTGTGGGGTAATATTGTGTGGTAGTATTGGTGTGTGGTGTTGTGGGCGTGTTGTGGGTATGTTGTGGAGTAGTATTTGGGCGTGGAGTTGTGGGCATGTTGTGGGGTAGTATTAGGGTGTAGTGTTGTGGGGTAATATTGTGTGGTAGTATTGGTGTGTGGTGTTGTGGGCGTGTTGTGGGGTAGTACTAGCATGTAGTGTTGTGGCCATGTTATGTTGTAGTATTGGGGTGTAGTGTTGTGGGTTAGTATTCGGGTGTGGTGTTGTGGACATGTTATGTTGTAGTATTGTGGGGTAGTATTGGGGCGTAGTGTTGTGGGGTAGTGTTGTGGGCGTGATCTTGTGGGGTAGTATTGGGCTGTGATATTGTGGGCATGGTGTTGCAGGTTAGTATTGGAGGTAGTATTGGGGTGTGGTGTTTTGGGTATGATCTTGTGGGGAAGTATTGGGTGGTAGTATTGGGGTGTGGTGTTGTGGGTGTGTTCCACTCTATAACTTAGCATCAGTGTGTTTTCAGTCAGGTGTCTCTGCTCTGTATCAGGAGAAAGGATTTATGAGATCTATTGGAACAGTAACTCAGATATCACCAGATATCAGTTCTCCATGGTGAGAGCTGTCTGCTTAGATCCCTTACTTCCTCTTGTGTGTACTAAAGCACCTGTTTAGAGACGAGTTAGCATCAGGATTCAGGCCTCAGACCTAACTTCAGACTTCAGAAGTTACTTTGCTCATCTTTCTCTGTTCTCTGAAGAGTGCTGAGTCAGCATATTCTTCAACCCAGCCATACGTCTTCTTCACATATTAGCAGAAACTTCATCAGTCTCCTATTCATCAAACCATTTTTAACTGTGCTGAAATCCTCTGCATTGCCCACAGACACTAGCTTAGATTAGCACCATGATGCTTTACTAAAATATCTAATCTTTGCATTTAAAAGTACTTATCCAGATGCTGCACACACATGATTTTAATAACCACGCCCCCTACCTGAGTGTGACAGTAGTGCTGGTTACTTGTTAGCTACATTAGAATAGACTTTATTTGTCACATACACATTACAGCACAGTGAAATTATTTCTTTGCATATCCCAGCCTACTCAGAAGCTGGGGTCAAAGTGCAAGCTCGGCCATGATACAGCACCCTGGAGCACAGAGGGTTAAGGGCCTTGCTCAAGGGCCCAAGAGTGGCAGCTTGGCGATACCGGGGTTTGAACCCCCGACCTTCCGATCAGTAACCCAGTGCCTTAACCACTGAGCTTCCACCCCCCATTAGTCCTGTGCAAGACTAGATAAGCGAATTTATTACACCACTTTCCTGGACTATGCCTTTAATTCTGCACAAATACGTCTCCAACACTTTTCCATAATACCAGCATTTTTAACTTTCACTCAATGAGTGTGTTCAGTCAACACTCTGGTGTCTAGAGGGTGAGGGTGTGTCTGTGTCTCCCAAATCAGTTTAGTTGGAAAACTACACAGGTTCTGTATCAGTTGAGTAAATTAGTCATTTGAATCCTAAATAAGCTGAGTCAGTAAGGTACATGACTCCTGAATCAGTTGAGTCAGTAAATTGAATAAGAGGTGAATCGGTTGAGTCATTAAGTTAAATGATTCCTGGGTCAGTTGTGTCAGTATGTTAAATACGTTTTGAGCCAGTTAAGTCAGTATACTAAATGATTCCTGAGTCAGTTGAGTCAGTAAATTAAATAAGTCATGAGTCAGGTTTGTGTGTGAGGTTTTCCTTATGCTGGTTTTTGTGTTTGTGCTACGTTTGTGTTGCATTTGTGTTGTGTTTGTATTGCCTTTGTTTTGCATTTGCGTTGCATTCGTGTTGCATTTTTATTGTGGTTGCATTGCGTTTTTATTGCACTTATGTTGTATTTGTGTTGCATCTGTTGTTCTTTTTGTGTTGCATTTGTATTGTTTGTGTTTTGTTTGTGTTGCATTTGTCTTGTATTTATATTGTGTTTTTGCTGCGTTTGTGTTGCATTTATATTGAATTGTTTTTGTGTTGCATTGCATTGCGTTGCGTTTGTATTGCTAAATGGTTGCAGGCTGACAAAGTGTGCAGCTTTGTGATATTGTGATGTTGTGTTGTTGTGTTGTAGCTCTGGGCTGGTGTCTGTATCAGTTCAGTGGAATGGAGTGATTATTGGAGCGGACATGGAGGGCAGAGGGGGCTGGAGCGAGGGATAGCAGAGAGAATAATTAATGAGAAAAGATGGATTTGGCAGAAGCTCTGCCTAAGGGAACCCCCCCCCCCCCTGTCTGAGGTCATGTGACAGAGGGACACTGAGAGGCTTTAAGACTTTTACTGTTAACTTCTTTTATTTATTTATTTGCTGTATGCTCTCTATCTGCTTTGTTTGTCTGCTCTCTCGCTCTCCATCTCTTTTTCTGTCTGCTCTTTCTCTCCATCTCTGTCTGTCTGTATGCTCTTTCTTTGTCTCTATATCTGTCAGTTTGTCTGCTTTGTTTCACTTTCTGTCTGTCTGTCTGTCAGTCTGTCTTCTTTGTCTCTCTCTGTCTGTCTGTCTGCTCTCTTCATCTGTCTGTCTGTTTGCTATGTTTCTTTATCTCTCACTTTCTCTTTCTCTGTCTGTCTGCTTTGTCTCTCTCTCTCTCTCTCTCTCTCTCTCTCTCTCTCTCTCTCTCTCTCTGTCTGTCAGTTTGTTTTCTCTCTCTCTCTCTCTCTCTCTCTCTCTCTCTCTCTCTCTCTCTCTCTGTCTGTCAGTTTGTTTTCTCTCTCTCTCTCTCTCTCTCTCTCTCTCTCTCTCTCTCTCTCTCTCTCTCTCACTCTCTCTCTGTCTGTCAGTTTGTTTTCTCTCTCTCTCTCAATCTCTGTCTACTCTCTTGCTCTCTGTATGCCTGCTTTGTCTCTCTGTCAGTCTGTCTGTCTGCTCTCTTTCTCTTTGTCTGTGTGTCTGAGCAGGTGATGGGTTAAGGGCCTCACTCAGGGGCATAATGGTGGTAGCTTGTTTGAGCTGGGATTTGAACTCAGGACCTTGTAATCAGAAGTGTAACACCATTTAGTTTCCTACAATACCATTATACCCATAATGCAGTTTATATAAAGAGAGAGAGTGATGCAGCAGCGCTTTAATCCTCTTCATCTGTACAACAGATTGGCTTCCTAAGACGAGTCAGTAAGATGTAGAATTAGCCGAGCAGAGTGGCTGTCATTTCTCAGTGTTGTTTGGATGTTTTGGTTTCCTACAGGAGAACTACAGGCCATATGAAATGCTTTAAGATGGCCTGAGATTATAGGCAATGCCTAGACAGTACAATACTACAGTGCATTTCCTGCTTTATGGTCACAGTGTTCAACTGAAACACAATAAACAATACAAACATCTCACATCACGGCTGCAGCTGATTTTTGAACCACTAGATGGCAATAAATATTCTTTTAATGCCCACAGACCCAGACCCGTCTCCTGTTCACGGTATTGGACACATCCAGTCCGGTGTGGACGTGTATCAAACAGTATATTTGTTTGTTTGCAGGATGTGTGTCCAGTTTTGCCTCATTACCCTTCCCCCTGTGGTTATAAAGGATCCCGGAGGGGGTTAGACATGGCACACTGACCTCTGGGGCAGATAAACAACCTCTAATCATTATACTGATATTCACAAGTTTAGAGTTAGAGCATGGAGAGGTGATCATTCAGACAGTCATTACACAACCACCACCCCCCAACCCCCCTTCTCCACTCTCTATCTGAACTACGTGTGCAGACTCCTGGTGACCGAGTGTCTGAATGTAACCTGTCTCAGTTCAGGGAAACTCTAGGAACAGTGCAATGACCACAGTGAACTGGTGCTAATAGAGGTGTTTATGTCTAATATACAGTGAATAGAGTGTGTGATTTGGGACATGACCACAGTAAACCATTAATGATAGTGTACGAGACGAGATGGCATGAAAAAGTTTGGAGAGTCGCTCTGTTCACAAGAAAGTACTTTATTTATCTACATTTCCACAAGATCACCTTTAAAACAGTCCCTGTGCAGAGTAAGACAGCTAACTGTGTTCTTCTGGAACGTGTCCTGGACGGCTTCTTTTTTAAGCGTTTAAAGCACCTTCTGCGATTCACACCAGATCTCTGCAACGCTGTCTACACGGCAAGCTGGATCTTTATCTTTGGGAAAAGAGCAAAGTTAGAAAATCTGCTGAGTAGGGAGGGTGCAGATTTGAGATCGTGTGAATTGTTCTTCTGTCGATCATCATGCACGAGTTGCCGAACTATTTAAACATTTTTGGGGATTGAGCTCGTTAAAGGTCTGCTCTTGAGGCGTGCGTCACTCAAAACACCTTGAATGACTCATTGCAGTGTCACTGTTTGTCACATGAAACGTCTCTGTCGCAAATTTGCCCAATTTCATGCAGAATCTCACGTTTGCTCTTTGTTCTAAATCACTGTCTGAATGAAATCGCAGACGTGGGAACACACGTGGCTCAGATCAACACCAGTTACACTGTTAGTCTCCAAACCTTTTGATACCATCTCGTATAGTGGGCTTTATACTGAACATACAGCAGCGTATGTTTTGAGACCACTTTGGGCCAAAAGGCTAAAAGCTAACCCTAGCCGGCCTGCTCTTCCATCTATCCTGCTGGTAAATGTCTGCTCCCTGAACAATACATTGGACTACATCAGACTCCAACAAGCTACTCGGCGTGAGTACAGACACTGCTGCGTTTTTGTGTTCACTGAGACGTGGCTGAGCGACAGAGTTCCGGACTCCGCCATTCAGCTGGATGGGTTAGCTGCGTTTCGTGCCGACAGAAATGCAGCTCTGTGCGGTAAGACTCCTGGCGGTGGTCTGTGTGTTTACATCAACACAGAATGGTGTAAGAACTCTTTCCTCGTTTCCACCTACTGCTCATCGCTGTTGGAGTTTATGGTTGTGAGATGTAGACCTTTACCCCGGGAATTCACCACCACTATTGTGTTTGGAGTGTACATAACACCTAGCGCTAATGCTAAGGAAGCGTTCAGTGTACTCTATGGGACCATTAGCGAACTACAAAACACACCCTGACGGATGGTTTATTGTCACCGGAGATTTCAACCATGCAAATCTCAGGACTGTGCTCCCCAAATTTCATCAGAATGTGAACTTTGCAACCAGAGGAGAAAACATGCTGGATGTTGTTTACACAAATGATGATGACATGATCCCAGCATACAGACCACTCAGCAGGCGTTCAAGACCAGTTCGAAAGCAGGTGAGAACCTGCACCACCACACTGAGCACAAGGGCACCTCAAACGCTGTGTGCTCAGGCCACTGCTGTTCACTCTGCTGACTCACGACTGTGTAGCAATGCACAGCTCAAATTACATCATCAAGTTCGCCGATGACACGACTGTGGTGGGTCTCATCAGCAAAAACGATGAGTGAGCATACAGAAAGGAGGTGCAACAGCTAACAGCCTGGTTTGGAGCAAACAACCTGTCTCTGAACATCGACAAAACTTAGGAGATGGTTGTGGACTTCAGCAGAGCACAAAGCGACCATTCTCCACTGATCATCGATGGATTCTCAGTGGAGATTGTCAAAAGAACAAAATCCCTTGATGTGCATCTGGCAGAGAACTTCACTTGGTCACTCTACACCAGCTCCATCACCAAGAGCCCAGCAGCGTCTCTACTTCCTGAGAAGGCTGAGGAAAGCCCACCTCCCTCCCACCTCCTGACCATGTTCTACAGAGGGACCATTGAGAGCATCCTGAGCAGCTGCATCACTGCCTGGTTTGGGAACTGCACCGTCTCGGATCGCAAGACCCTACAGAGGATAGTGAGGACAGCTGAGAAGATCATCAGAGTCTCTCTCCCCTCTATCATGGACATTTACACCACACGCTGCATCCGCAAAGCACACAGCATGATGACCCCACACACCCCTCACACGCACCCCTCACACACACATCGCACACACACACACACTTCTGAAGCATTCGGGCCTCACATCCAGACTGTGTAACTGTTTCTTCCTGCAAGCCATCAGACTCCTGAACACAGAACTGAACTCACACACACACACACACACACACACACACACACACACACACACACACACACACACACACACAACTGTGTGACTGATCTGTACAACACAGACTCAAAAACACAATCATACTCACTTCACACATCCATGTCTTCAGCACCACCCATATCATATTTGACTTTTAACATTTTGCATGCTGTTTCTGCATTAGTTTGACATGTACATGTTCACTCCTGTACTCGGTTCTCTTTTACACACCGCACTGTGTAATATACAACAGGTTTACTGGTGGCGCTATTTCGAGTTTTGTGTTACTTTGTCTTGTGTTGTCTTTGCACTGTCTGTCTGTACTGTTGACACCAGGTTGCACATGGTGTACTTTTTGTGGTGAGGACACATACTAGTCCTGAACCCTGTGTTCTGTTATGTAGCTTTATGTTGTGTGTGTTGCACCAGGGTTCTGAAGGAACATTGTCTCGTTTTCACTGTGTGCTGCGTCACATATACATGGTTGAAATGACAATAAGAGCTTTTTGACTTGACATGTCCTGATCCTGACTAAGGTGACATAGCCATGTTGTGTTATTAACCCAGAACTGTGTTCCTCAGAACAATACTACACTCTGATGTCATCTCGTGTCCTTGACAATCTCTATAAAGAACACAGTATGCTGGAGGAGTTCACTGACCCTGTCTGAGTCTTATCCTCTATCACAGTCCACATGAGGGATGTTCACCCTGAACAAGCCGTGTGCATGTGCTTGTTTATTGATCTGCATCTGAGAGTGTGTGTGTGTGTGTGTGTTTGTGTGTTTGTTGAACTGCATCTGACTGTGTGTGTGTGTGTGTGTGTGTGTGTGTCTTTGTTGAACTGCATCTGACTGTGTGTGTGTGTGTGTGTGTGTGTGTGTGTGTGTGTGTGTTTGTTGATCTGCATCTGACTGTGTGTGTGTGTGTGTGTGTGTGTTTGTGTGTTTGTTGAACTGCATCTGACTGTGTGTGTGTGTGTGTGTGTGTGTGTGTGTGTGTCTTTGTTGAACTGCATCTGACTGTGTGTGTGTGTGTGTGTCTTTGTTGATCTGCATCTGACTGTGTGTGTGTGTGTGTGTGTGTGTGTGTGTGTGTTTGTTGATCTGCATCTGAGAGTGTGTGTGTGTGTGTGTGTGTGTGTGTGTGTGTGTGTGTGTGTGTGTCTTTGTTGATCTGCATCTGACTGTGTGTGTGTCTTTGTTGATCTGCATCTAAGAGTGTGTGTGTGTTTGTGTGTGTCTTTGTTGATCTGCATCTGAGAGAGTGTGTGTTTGTGTGTGTGTGTGTGTGTGTCTTTGTTGATCTGCATCTGAGAGTGTGTGTGTGTGTGTGTGTGTGTGTGTGTCTTTGTTGATCTGCATCTGACTGTGTGTGTGTGTGTGTGTGTGTGTGTGTGTGTGTGTGTGTGTGTGTCTTTGTTGATCTGCATCTGAGAGTGTGTGTGTGTGTGTGTGTGTGTGTGTGTGTGTGTGTCTTTGTTGATCTGCATCTGACTGTGTGTGTGTCTTTGTTGATCTGCATCTAAGAGTGTGTGTGTGTTTGTGTGTGTCTTTGTTGATCTGCATCTGAGAGAGTGTGTGTTTGTGTGTGTGTGTGTCTTTGTTGATCTGCATCTGAGAGTGTGTGTGTGTGTGTTTGTCTTTGTTGATCTGCATCTGACTGTGTGTGTGTC
The DNA here is from genome assembly GCF_946808225.1 of Silurus aristotelis. Classification (NCBI taxonomy): domain Eukaryota; kingdom Metazoa; phylum Chordata; class Actinopteri; order Siluriformes; family Siluridae; genus Silurus; species Silurus aristotelis. Next base: position 34,888,990 of record NC_139578.1, read on the forward strand.
TTTGTTGATCTGCATCTAAGAGTGTGTGTGTGTTTGTGTGTGTCTTTGTTGATCTGCATCTGAGAGAGTGTGTGTTTGTGTGTGTGTGTGTGTCTTTGTTGATCTGCATCTGAGAGTGTGTGTGTGTGTGTGTGTGTCTTTGTTGATCTGCATCTGACTGTGTGTGTGTGTGTGTGTGTGTGTGTCTTTGTTGATCTGCATCTGAGAGTGTGTGTGTGTGTGTGTCTTTGTTGATCTGCATCTGACTGTGTGTGTGTGTGTGTGTGTGTGTGTCTTTGTTGATCTGCATCTGACTGTGTGTGTGTGTGTGTGTGTGTGTGTGTGTGTGTGTGTCTTTGTTGATCTGCATCTGACTGTGTGTGTGTGTGTGTGTGTGTGTGTGTGTGTGTGTGTGTGTGTGTGTGTGTGTGTGTGTGTCTTTGTTGATCTGCATCTGAGAGAGTGTGTGTGTGTGTGTGTGTGTGTGTGTGTCTTTGTTGATCTGCATCTGAGAGTGTGTGTGTGTGTGTGTGTGTGTGTGTGTGTGTCTTTGTTGATCTGCATCTGAGAGTGTGTGTGTGTGTGTGTGTGTGTGTGTGTGTGTCTTTGTTGATTTGCATCTGAGAGTGTGTGTGTGTGTGTGTGTGTGTGTGTGTGTGTGTGTGTGTGTGTGTGTGTGTGTGTGTGTTGATCTGCATCTGAGTGTGTGTGTGTGTGTGTGTGTGTGTGTTTGTGTGTGTGTGTGTTTGAGAGAGAGAGAGAGAGAGAGAGAGAGAGAGAGAGAGAGAGAGAGAGAGAGAGAGCGCAGTAGCAAGAGCTATATTTACAACAACAAAAAAATGCAAACATATAACTGATAGTGTTTTTTGTTTTTGTTCGGGCAGGTTTAGGCCATGCCCACTCCCAGTAAGAAGAATTCCAAACACTGCCCCACATAGGCTTTACAAATGATAACATCTATATCTCAATCCAAATAACCAATCAGCACCATCACATCTCCTACCTCTTCATTACATCCTTATCTGCTCCATGTTTCTGCTGATGTTTCCTCTTCCTGCTGAGGACAAGCTTCACTGCTGCTCCTCAGATCTAAACCTGCTCTGACCTCCACCGCTGTATGTACGGCGACAGAATGACGAGAAACAAAGAGATGTTCTTCTGCCTAAACCCTGCACCACCAAGTACAGGCCAAGTGAGTTACATCAGACAATATTCAATGGAATCGTTGTTTTTCCTGCCGAGCCGCCGTTTCCCTCCACACCATCAATCAGCACCGCTGTTCCTCTTCATTCATACAAATACGCTGGATACTTACATCAACTGATACCTCTGCTGAAACTACTGATACTTCTATTAATAACTACTGATATCACTGGTGCTACTGGTGCATTTGATCAGTTCATACATCTGATCACATCACATTATCAACTTGTGCTGTCAATATCATGAACAGCAGCTACGCTAATTTTTCTCCACTGCTTCTCTTTCTCTCCCCATCCCGAGGCATCCTGAGGTTGCTCCAGCTCCAGTCACGTTCCAACTCATTAAAATTGTGGACCTTTAAAGAAGTAGATGCCGAAGTCGCAAATATCTCGAACCATCTAGAGACGTACCAGTGTCAATTGGATCCCACTTCATGTGGAGTTTGGACAATGGACCTCCTGAGTGTTTAAAGGCTCTGGCATGGAGAAGCTGGTGTTGAATCTGTGATGATCTCAAATGTTGAGCTATTTTATGAGTTGCTCAGTAGCTCCTAGTTTTCTCTTGCTCTTACTCTTACTCTTGCTTTTACCAAAACGAGGATGAGGTTCCTCTTTTGAGTTTGGTTTCTCTCAAGGTTTGGTTCCTCTCAAGGTTTCTTCCTCATAACATCTAAGAGAGGTTTTCCATGGCTGCTCATCAGGGATAAACACACACCATTTACCTTAACTCTCAAAATTCTGTAAAGCTGCTTTGAGACAATGTCTGTTGTAAAAAGCACAATAGAAATAAACTTGACTTGTTTTTACCCAGCTTCAGTCTCACCTTCAACTGCATGGCATTGGTGATACATTTCAGTCCGGTTTCAGGTCGAGACATAGCAATGAATCAGCATTATTGAGGGTCCATAATGACATTCTTGGAGCCTTGGATGGTAAAAGCTCTGTGGTTTTGGTGTTACTGGACCTTACCGCTGCATTTGACACCGTGGATCACGCCATCCTCATCTCTTGTCTTCAACATGTTGTTGGTCTGCAGGGTGCAGTGCTAAATTGGTTCTCTTTATACCTCACTAACAGAACTTTTTCAGTAATGCTGGATGATCATTCTTCCTCGGTTGCTCCTCTGTCATCTGGTGTGCCCCAAGGATCTATTCTTGGTCCTATTCTGTTCTCACTCTATATGCTGCCACTTGGTCAACTCATCTCCAATCATAATGTTTAATTTCATTTCTATGCTGACGACCTCCAGATCTATCTTCCTGTGATTCAGAGTAATCGTTCTGCATTGGACCCTCTCCATAGATGCCTTCAGGATGTTAAACAGTGGCTTTCCCAGAACTTTCTTCATCTAAATGAAGAAAAGACTGAGTACATCCTGTTTAGCTCGGACTTACCCAGCAGTTCTCTGAGTTTTGGTCCTCTTACACCTCAGTTTGCACCTACCGTGCGTAACCTGGGTGTTATTTTTGACCAAAGTATGCACTTTGATAAGCAGATCAGTGCAGTAGTGAAGGCGAGCTTTTATCAGCTAAGGCTCCTCAGCAAGGTCAAATCATTCTTGTCCAAAGCTGACCTTGAAAAAGCTATACATGCCTTCATCAGCTCGAGGATTGACTATTGTAATGCCCTTTACACTGGACTTAACCAATCACTTTTAAATCGGCTCCAAATGGTACAAAACGCGGCAGCTCGACTTCTCCCCAACACCTCCAAGTGCTCCCACATCACCCCTGTCCTCCGCTTGCTTCATTGGCTTCCGGTGCGGTTTAGGGTGGAGTATAAGGTCCTGCTGTTTGTGTTCAAGGCAATCAATGATCTGGCCCTGCCATACCTCGCCGAATTATTAAAGGTCTACCAACCAGCCAGAACTCTCCACTCCTCAGGACTTACCTCTCTGGTTGTTCCAAAATGCAAGTATAAAAAGTTTGGAGGCTGGTAATTTGCTGTCCAGGGACCAACGCTGTGGAATGCACTTCCATCACACATACGATGCATCACTGAGCTGAGTATTTTTAAATCGCAGTTGAAAACTCATTTATTCAGATAAGCTTTTAACACGTAGCCCTGAATCAACTGCTTTTTTATGTTCATTGTGTCTTATTTTTTTTTTATTTTTTTTTTAGTATTTATTTATTTTTTAATATATTACTTTTAATTTAATTTTTATTTTATTTGTAATTTTAATTTTTTGCTTTACTGGAAAGCGCCTTGTGCTCCTGTTGGTGGTTGTAATGCGCTTTATAAATAAAGTTTAATTGATTGATTAAATGTTCGACCACACCACCATCAACAAACCTGAGTGAACGTGTGAGAGTGAGGAGACGACAGCATCCAAATATCCCAGTTCACCAAACACTCCATATCCATGATCCCTCCAGATCTGCTCCTTTACCTCACAAACACCTACTAACTAAAGACTCCACTAAATACATGTGTTCAGCCTCGACTTGAACACTGAGACTGTGTCTGAGTCCCGAACACTGATTGGAAGGTTGTTCCATAACTGTGGTGCTTATAAGAGAAACATCTGCCCCCTGCTGGAGTCTTCATTATTTGAGGTACCAACAAATACAGTACAGTACAAGTACAGAAGTTCACTCAGGTACTGCGGCGTGAGAGCGTTAAGTGCTTTATACGTCAGTAGTAGTATTTTATAATCAGTGTGAGATGTAATTGGGAGCAGTGTAGATGATTAAAACAGGGCTGATGTGATCATATTTTCTAGATCTAGTGAGGACTCTTGCTGCTGCATTCTGAACTAACTGAAGCTTATTTCTGCACTTACTCCAACACCCAGACAGTAAAGCGTTACAGTAGTCTCATCTAGATGTTACAAAAGCATCAACTAGTTTTTCTGCATCCTGTAACGACATCATATTTTAGCAATATTTCTAAGGTGAAAGAAGGAGATCCTGGTGATATTATTCACGTGAGACTCAAAGGAAAGACTCGAGTCAATAATCACACCAAGGTCTGGACAACTTCCTGTGACGTAACTTCCTGTGTTTGACTTGTTTGCCGTGAGTTCCTCTTTTAATAATCCTAAATTGTTTTTGTCTTCCTGACTTGTGCCTGTAGTTAGTTAACTCGACTATCACTAGTGTTGATTATATTCATTGCCTCTCACTCATATCTCTGTATCTTAAATCTTTCCGTGATTATAAGCACTATGCCGGCTGTGTGTCTGCCTTTGAGCACAGATGAGGACTCGTTCAAGTTGCAAACTATGGAGTTGGAGATAGAGGCTTTGGAGAAACAAAAGCATGCCCAGCAGTGAGAGCGGAAAGCAGCGCTCGTCCCAGGTAAGTTCTCGGGTGGAACCTAACGCTCCCAGCACCTTAACTCCGCGTGTTTCTCTGCCCAGGCCCAGCGCACCTACAACGCGGCCCGCCCAGGTATCGTTCACTCTGGCACCGGTGCACCACGGACCCGTGAGGAAGGTGTAGCTACCATTTAAAATGCCTCTCTTAATGTTTTTTAGAGATTAGGATTCAGTTTTAAATCATTTGAAGTGCTTGTCCTTAAAATTGTACTTTCAGACATGCATAGAAAACTCGCTCTGGTCACCGTGTACAGACCCCCAGGGCCCTACGCTGATTTTCTTCAAGAGTTTGCTTGTTTTCTTTTAGACCTCTTGATCAATATTAATAAAGTGCTGCTTGTGGGAGATTTTAATATTCATGTAGATGATGTAAACGATGCTCTAGGATTATCATTTGTGTATCATTACCATTTTAACCACACACTAGACTTAATAATATCCCACGGAGCAGACGTCACTGATAGAGATATTTTACCTCAGAGTGATGACATCACAGACCATTATCTCCTACTGTACACACTACCGGTAGAGCAGATTAACCGTGTTTCACCACGGTATCGACCTGGTAGGACTATTATTCCAACCACTAAGGACAGATTCATAAATATCCTGCCTGATTTATCTCAGTTTCATATTAAACCCATAACTGCTGATCATCTTGATGAGATGGCGAACAACATAGACCTTATCCTCACTAGCACTTTAGACACTGTTGCCCCCATCCGGTTAAAAAAGGTTCGAGAACAAGCACCTGCACCTTGGTATAATAGTCATACGCATGCCCTAAAGAGAACAGCACGTAATCTGGAGAGAAAATGGAGGAAAACTAAATTGGAGGTATTTAGAATTGCGTATAAAGACAGTATGCTTAGCTACAGACAGGCGCTAAAAGCTGCTAGAGCTAAACACCTGAGCAAACTCATAGAAAATAACAAAAACAACCCCAGGTTCCTTTTCAGTACAGTCGCTAAATTAACAACAAATCAGGGATCTGAAAAATGTGTTCCATCACAGTTTAGTAGTGAAGACTTTATGAATTTCTTCACTGAAAAAATTGATAACATTAGAAAAACAATTGTGGAGGTCCAACCTCTGACAGCATCTCCTCATCCAATCTCACCTACAACTCCACAACTTCGTCTTGTAGGGAAAAGATCTGGCCTGCATTCCCGCAATACAGAATAAAGTCGAATACAGGTACCACATATTTCAGATATTACATATTTCAGATATTACATATTTCAGATACTACACTAGCAAGTAGTATAGTGTGATCAATGATGTCAAAAGCTGCACTGAGGTCGAGCAAAACAAGTAAAGAGACAAAACCCTGATCAGAGGCCAATAACAGTCATTTACCACCTTAACTAGCGCCGTCTCTGTGCTATGATGAGGCCGAAATCCTGACTGATACATTTCATAAATGTTCTTCCTCAGTAGATGTGAGCAGAACTGCTGGGCTACAACCTCTTCTAGAATCTTGGAGATAAAGAGGAGGTTTGATATTGGACTGTAGTCGGACAGCTGACAGGGTGAAGGTCAGGTTTCTTAATTAGGGAGTTGATACTGCAGTTTGAAGGATTTTGGTACAAAACCAGTGCTAATGGAAGAGTTTATTATTTTTAAAACAGGTTCAATTCCCTCTGGAATGATCTGTTTAAAGAAACTTGTAGGCAAGGGATCGAGAATGCAGGTTGATGATTTTGATGAGGAAATTAATGAAATTAAGTTGTTCTCTTGAATAGGAGTGAAGCTTTGTAGTTGATTGTCTTTATTTTAACCGTCTGGATTTCTTGCCTGATGTTTTCAATTTTTTTATTAAAAAAGTTCATGAAATCATTAGTACCTAATGATGGTGTGCATGTGAGTGCAGTGCTTTTATTCCCTGTTAATTTTGCTACCGTGCTGAATAAAAATCTAGGATTCTGCTTGTTATTTTCTATGAGGGTGGAGAAATATGCTGATCAGCAGCACTAAGAGATTTTCTATAAATTAGGAGATTCTCCTTCCATGCTATTTGAAATACTGTTAATTTTGTTTAACGCCATTTACGTTCTAATTTTCGAGTGGTCTGTTTTAAGGTGCGTGTATGATCATTATACCACTGTGCTAATTTTTTCTTCCTGATCATTTTGGTCTTAAGGGGAGCTCCATCATCTAGGGTATAACGTAACGTTGTTTCTAGATGTTCAGCGGCCCAGTGGAGCTCTGCGGGGTCTGACGGAGGTCTATCTAATATCGTAATTTCTGGAAGATTATTGATCAAATGCGCTGCTGTAGCTGACGTGAAAGTACGCTTAACACGATAACGTGGTGAAGTAGTATTGCAATGACTGAGGCAAATTTTAAAAGAGATGAGATAATGGTCTGAAATAACTTCAGACTGTGGAATTATGACTATGTTTTTTATTTTTAATCCAAATGTTAACAACAAATCGAGAGTGTGTCCACCACTATGAGTGGGTCCTATAACATTCTGATTAATTCCAACTGAATCTAGAATGGACACAACTGCTGCTCTTAAGGAGTCTTCCTGATTATCAAAATGAATGTTAAAATCACCAACAATTAATGCTTTGTGTAAAGAAGGAGCTAAATTTGTGATGAAATCTGCAAATTCTATGAGAAAATCAGAGTCGGGCCCCTGGGGGTCTATAAATAATAATTAGTGGAATTGACTGACTGGACCTGCTTTTGGACACTGAATATTTTATGTTGGTGTATAGAACTTCAAATGTTTTACATTTTTGTTTAGTCTTTTGTGTGACGTTTAGATTATTATTATAAATAGCTGTGACTCCACCCCCTCTGCCATTGGTGTATGACGGGGTTGGTGTATGTAACTATACCCAGGAGGACTCGCTTTATTTAATGCTACATATTCATTCGATTTAATCCATGTTTCTGTCAAACACATTATTTTAAACTCCTGGTCGGTAATAATTTCGTTTATAGTTCAGTCCTATTTAATTTTATGTTAATCAGGTTACTAAAACAGACTTTCTGAGAATTCCTATATTTTGGTTTTGCTCGGGGGACAGACACAGTCTCAATAGGGTGGATCCTGAGTGACGACTCTGTGCAGCTAGCAGACGGTCGGTTTAGCCTGTCTGTCTGCTCCCTGGCCTTGGCTCTAGACAGTCACTTGTTAACTAGTGCTGTTCTGAGACTATGACCTATACTACAAGAAATGAGAGCAGCACCTTCCCGGGTGGGATGGATACCGTCCCACCCTAACAGGCCAGCCTTGCCCTCAAAATTGCTCCAATTACTAATGAAGCCCACATTGTTTTTGGAGCACCACTCGGACATCCAGCAGTTCAGCGACCATAACCTGCTGTAGGCTACATCGCCACGTCGCATTGGGATGGGGCCAGAGCATGTTACTGCATCGGACATTGCCTTCGCTAATTTACACACTTCTATAATATTACTCTTAGTAACCTCTGACTGTCGAAGGCGTATATCATTAGCTCCTGTGTAAAAAACTATCTTAGAGAACCTGTACTTTCCTAAGAATCTCAGCTGACCTGCTATGTCCGGCGCCCTGGCTCCCGGTATACACATAACCTGTGCTGCTGGTGCACCCTATAAGGTCTCCTAAAACCAGAGCTCTTTCAGGTTTCTCAGCAGGTGCTTCACTGAGGAGAGCAAACCTGTTGGACACGCGAAGCGGAGAGGAATTGTGCTCCCGTGGGCGAGCCTTAGCGTTAGCTTTGGCTTTGCGAGTATGTCGCCGAGTCGTCACCCATTCGCCCCGCTGCGAGGGCTCTAATGCCGGAGTCGGCGGAATATTAACTTCACCTAGGGCATCCAGACTTTCCCCTGCAGAACCTGGACTGCTCTCGCACTCACTACTTCTCTCTAGACTCTGGATGTGCTCCTCTAATGCTAAGATCTTTTCCGTCAAAGTAGTTCTGGTGAATGTCCTTCGCTCACTGCTTTCAAACCCTCAAACAGGTTTACTACCGTACTAAATAAAAATCAAGAATTCCTCTTCTACTTTCTCTTCTTCTTCTTTTGGCTGTTTTCATTAGGGGTCTTCACAGTGGATCATCCGTCTCCACACCCCCCTGTCCTCTACATCTGCCTGTTTCAAACCAACTACCTGCATGCATAATAATATCCTACGGAGCAGACGTCACTGATATAGATATTTTACCCCAGAGTGATGACATCACAGACCATTATCTCCTACTGTACACACTACCGGTAGAGCAGATTAACCGTGTTTCACCACGGTATCGACTTGGTAGGACTATTATTCCAACCACTAAGGACAGATTCATAAAAAACCTGCCTGATTTATCTCAGTTTCACATTAAACCCATAACTGCTGATCATCTTGATGAGATGGCGAACAACATAGACCTTATCCTCACTAGCACTTTAGACACTGTTGCCCCCATCCGGTTAAAAAAGGTTAGAGAACAAGCACCTGCACCTTGGTATAATAGTCATACGCATGCCCTAAAGAGAACAGCACGTAATCTGGAGAGAAAATGGAGGAAAACTAATTTGGAGGTATTTAGAATTGCGTATAAAGACAGTATGCTTAGCTACAGACAGGCGCTAAAAGCTGCTAGAGCTAAACACCTGAGCAAACTCATAGAAAATAACAAAAACAATCCCAGGTTCCTTTTCAGTACAGTCGCTAAATTAACAACAAATCAGGAATCTGAAAAATGTGTTCCATCACAGTTTAGTAGTGAAGACTTTATGAATTTCTTCACTGAAAAAATAGATAACATTAGAAAAACAATTGTGGAGGTCCAACCTCTGACAGCATCTCCCGACACAATCGTACTTACAACCCCACAACTACACTGTTTTACATGTATAGGACAGGAAGAGCTGTATGATGCTATTATAAAAGCTAAATCAACAACATGTCAGTTAGATCCAATTCCCACTAAACTACTGAAGGAAGTGTTATATACAGCTGGTGAGCCTCTTCTGAATATTATTAACTCCTCACTATCGTTAGGTCATGTCCCTAAATCCCTCAAGTTAGCAGTTATTAAGCCCCTCATTAAAAAACCTAATCTGGATCCAAGCACGCTATCGAATTACAGACCAATTTCAAATCTCCCATTTATGTCTAAGATTTTAGAAAAGATTGTCGCTGCCCAGTTATGTAACCACTTGCAGGAGAACAATATCTTTGAAGAGTTTCAGTCAGGTTTTAGGCCCCATCATAGCACAGAAACTGCTCTAGTTAAAATCACTAATGACCTGTTTTTAGCTTCAGACCAAGGCTACATCTCCCTATTAGTTTTACTAGATCTTAGTGCTGCGTTCGACACTATAGATCATGATCTTCTCCTCGATCGCTTACAGAATTACATCGGTATTCAGGGACAGGCATTAAGCTGGTTTAAATCCTACCTGTCCAATCGTTACCATTTCGTAGATTTAAATGGAGAGCTATCCAGGATAATGCTAGTAAATTATGGCGTGCCACAAGGGTCAGTTCTAGGACCCCTGCTTTTCACAATATACATGCTTCCATTAGGAAATATTATTAGAAGGCATGGAATTAGCTTCCATTGTTATGCTGATGATACCCAGCTATATATTTCATCCAAACCAGGCGATACAGCTCAATTAGCTCGCATAACTGAGTGTGTTGAAGAAATAAGAGACTGGATGACCCATAACTTTCTGCTATTAAATCCTGATAAAACGGAGATTTTGCTCATCGGCCCAAAAAATAGTACACAGAAGCTCCAGCATCTCAGCCTGCATTTAGACGGTTGTTCTGTAACTACTAGTTCAACGGTAAAAGACCTGGGAGTTATTTTAGACAGCAACTTATCTTTTAAAAATCACATCAATCAAGTTACAAAAACAGCTTCTTCCACCTTAGAAATATTTCTAAGCTAAGAAATATGTTATCTATATCTGATGCAGAGAAGCTCGTCCATGCGTTTATGACCTCTAGAATAGACTACTGTAATGCATTACTAGGTGGATGTCCTGCATCATTAATAAACAAGCTTCAGTTAGTTCAGAATGCGGCAGCAAGAGTTCTTACTAGGTCAAGAAAATACGATCATATAACCCCAATCTTATCGTCCCTACATTGGCTTCCTGTTAAGTTTCGAATAGACTACAAACTACTGCTACTCACTTATAAAGCACTAAATGGTTTGGCTCCCATGTATCTATCCAGTCTCTTAACACGCTACAATCCGTCACGCTCCCTGAGATCTCAAAACTCTGGGCTTCTAGTAGTTCCTAGAATAGCAAAGTCCACTAAAGGCGGTAGAGCATTTTCACATTTAGCTCCTAAACTCTGGAATAGTCTTCCTGACAGTGTTCGGGGTTCAGATACACTCTCCCAGTTTAAGTGCAGATTAAAAACATATCTTTTTAGCAAAGCCTACACATAACACACATCACACACATCACATCACAACCTTGTGCTCCAGAACATCTGATCACATGCACATTATCAACTTGTGCTGTTAATATCATGAACAGCAGCTACGCTAATTCCTCTCCACTGCTTCTCTTTCTCTCCCCATCCCGAGGCATCCTGAGGTTTGGCCAGCTCCAGTCACGTCCCACCTCGTGAAGATTATGGACCTATGGATGATCATGGAGAAGTAGATGCCGAGTGTTTAAAGGCCCTGGCATGGAGAAGCTGATGCTGGATCTATGATGATCACAAATTGTTCTGTATTGTTGAAAGATTTATGACCAAACTCTTGATGTCACCCATATGAGGATGGGTTCCCCTTTGAGTCTGGTTCCTCTCAAGGTTTCTTCCTCATATCATCTAAGGGAGTTTTTCCTTGCCACTGTTGCCACGGCTTGCTCATTAGGGACAAACGCACACCATTCACCTTCACTGTTGTTTTCTGTAAAGCTGCTTTGAGACAATGTCTGTTGTGAAAAGCGCTATACAAATAAACTTGACTTGACATGTCTTCCCTCACCACATCCATAAACCTCCTCCTTGGTCTTCCTCTTTTCCTTGTTCCTGGTGTCTCCATCCTCAGCATTCTCCTACTGATATACCCATGTCCCGCCTCTGCACATGTCCAAACCATCTCAATCACACCTCCCTCACCTTGTCTCCAAAACGTCCTACTTCCCTTGTAACTGCACCACTCCACTGCCCCCCCTCTTATTCACACACTCTTACTCCTACTGACTTTCATTCCTCTTCTCTCCAGTGCATTCCTCCACCTCTCCAGGATCTTCTCCACCTGCTCCCTACTCTCACCACAAATCGCAATATCATCCACAAACATCATAGTCCAGGGAGACTCCTGTCTGACCTCGTCCGTCATCACTATAAACAGGAAAGGGCTCAGAGCCGATCCTTAATGCAGTCCAACCTTCACCCTGAACCAGTCTGTCGTTCCTACTGCACACTTCACTGCTGTCACACTGTCCTCATACATGTCCTGCACCACCCTCACATACTTCTCTGACACACCAGACTTCCTCATACAATACCACAACTCCTCTCTCGGCACCCTGTCGTACGCTTTCTCTAAATCCACAAACACACAATGCAGCTCCTTCTGTCCTTCTCTATACTTCTCCATCAACATTCTCAAAGCAAATAAGGCATCTGTGGTGCTCTTCCTCGGCATGAAACCATACTGTTGCTCACAGATGGTCACCTCTTCTCTCAGCCTGGCTTCCACTACTCTTTCCCATAACTTCATGGTGTGACTGATCAACTTAATTCCCCTGTAGTTACTGCAGGTCTGCACATCTCCCTTATGCTTAAAGTTTGGTACCAGCACACTTCTCCATTCCTCAGGCATCTTCTCACCTTCCAGAATCCTGTTAAACAATCTGGTTAAAAACTCCACTGCATCTCTCCTAAACATATTTATGCTTTTACTGGTATGTCATCTGTTCCAACCAAATTTCCACTCTTTATGATTTAATACTGCTACACTACTCATATTAATCCCTCTGCTGATAATACTGATAATTATTAGATAAATATAGAAATTCTAATTAGTAACCTGCTGTTGTTAATTTTTTAAAAGCCTTTGGGTTAATAAATCACAAGTGCAATGCAATTATCTTGGTGTGTGTGTGTGTGTGTGTGTGTGTGTGTGTGTGTGTGTGTGGGGGTGTGTGTGTGTGTGTGTGTGTGTGTGTATGGGTGTGTGTGTGTGTGTGTGTGTATCAGAGTAGGTGAAGGACATAGCAGAATAACAAAGTCCATACCCTAGTATAACCCCAGTTCAAAGATAAACCTTTGCAGTGCCTCTGCCACATTAAACCAAGTTACCTTAGCACACACACACACACACACACACACACACACACACACACACACACACACACACACGCTTTCATTCCTAAAACACAATAATCATGGGTTCCCGGGTCCTTAGGTGAAAACCAGAAGTAAGTGATTTGCATGAGTTTCATAATAAGTTTAATAAGTGATTTGCATGAGTTTCATGTGTGTGTGTGTGTGTGTGTGTGTGTGTGTGTGTGTGTGTGTGTGTGTGTGTGTGTGTGATTGTGTGTGTGGGTATGTGTGTGTGTGTGTGTGCATGCATGAGTAGTGAACTCACTATTGAATATTGCGTATAAATAAATGACACGTTTTGCAGCATGTGGACGCTGAAACTGAGTTTCTGAACACTTTTCCATCTCCCAGTAGACTGATAGTGTAGCTCCATGATTAAAGATCTGGTAGATCACTGATCAGAGAGGTAGATTGTGCACTTCTGGAGAAGGTCATCTGCTACATGCTGTAAATGTACATGAATAAAACAGGGGTTATTCTGGTGATGTTCTTCACATGAGTCTCAGGGTAAAGATTAGAGTCAATAATCACACCTAGCTCTTTGACTGCTAAATCCTGACTGATACACTTTATAAATGTTATTCCTCAGTTCAAGGTCATTGGCCTATATTTGGTCAAGGTCAGGTTTTTTATTGTGCTTTAATGTACATGTGACAAGTAAAAGCCTTTTTAATGATTTAAGAAGGAATGTGAATGCTACAAACGAGTAGTGTTTTAAAATTGTTGGAAGAAAAACACTCCTAAATGTGAGCACATGTGAGACTTGCTCAGATGAACTGCATTCCACTGCATGTCGTACTCTCTATGAATGTGTACAGGAGAAATAAACACAAGGATTTAAATTTGAGATCACTTGTTCTGCAGGTTTGTGGAGAACAGGTTCAGCATGTTATACATAAATTGTAAGTAAAACTCTAACATTCTTTGAATCTAATCTAAATGTGAAATCCAGATTCCCCTGTCAAACCTATAATCCAGTCAGAACTTTTACCTGCTACTCCACTCTATATGATCGTCTCTGCTATATATATGTATATACATATGCTATATGGTGTGTAGATTAGCTTCCGATGCTGTAGACTAGATTAGATCAGACTGTTCTTGAGCAGAGTGCAAAGCCGTTAAGGTGGAAATAAATGCAAGTTGCATTAAGTGTAAAGTTCGAGTCATGGAGGAAGTTCTGCAAGACCTGGTGATGGAGCTTTTCTGCAGATACGTTAAGGTCAGAGTGCAGAGGAGTGAGAGAGAGAGAGAGAGAGAGAGAGAGAGAGAGAGAGAGAGAGAGAGAGAGAGAGAGAGAGAGAGAGAGAGAGAGAGAGAGAGAGAGACAGAGGGGAGGGGGGGTGGGACTTGAACCCCTTCTGAAGTTTAATATTGATCCTGTAATAAATGCAGGAAGTGTGGAGGACATGAAAGCTGACACCAAGAGAACTGGAGCCCTGGGGCAGAGATTAGGGTTGTGCCAGTGCTTGAACCCACGACCATCTGATGAGTAACCCAGAAGGAAATCTAAAGCATTATACAGTAACCATGCACCCAGAGGAGTCTGAAATACAATCATAAATACAGAACACATCTAAAAAAACACTAATAATAAATACAGCTTTTATTACCTGATGTCATTGTGTTCAAGATCATGTTCAAGAGAACATTTCTAATCCATATTCTCCTCAAATGGATTGAATTCGAGGTGTGTGTGTGTGTGTGTGTGTGTGTGTGTGTGTGTGTGTGTGTGTGTGTGTGTGTGTGTTTTTACATTCTCTTTCTGATGGAATGTTGATATGGTTTGTTTGTAAAACTCTAAAAGGAAATCCTGAGCTCCTGCTCTGTTACACACACAAGACTGATTTCCTCAAGCCTTGAACAAAGATTGTCCACTGGTGTGTGTGTGTGTGTGTGTGTGTGTGTGTGTGTGTGTGTGTGTGTGTGTGTTGACTATTTATCTTTTCTTTTACACAGCATTTAAAAGCCACATGTGCAGTTGTGGGTTTAATAATAATACGTTTTGAACCTGTGAGGCTTTCAGTCATGATCTGATTCCTTACAATCTATTGAGAAGTTTGAACCCTTTCACACTGTGGAACTGGTGTGTTTGACCTGAACCCCTGACCGGAAATAATAATAATAATAATAATAATAATAATAATAAGAAGAAGAAGAAGATGATGATCTTTATTCATTCCAAATCTTTCCAGTGCTTTTCACAGAACAGAATAAAATACCAGTGAAACGTGAAGCAGTTCTCAGTGTACATGTGAAGCTGATAATAATGAGATGAATAACAGTAGCAGTGATGAACACTGGCATAATAAACTCTACTGAGGTTCACATTAGCATGATTTAAAACCTGAGCCTGTATTTAAACGGAACGTCACGTGTCGGCTGCATGGTCCCGAAGCCCCACCGCCTCACATCAATGTCCGGGATCTCTTCATCTGGGTTCTTCAGCTCAAAGTCAAAGTATGTGAGCATGAGGAAAACGAACTGCTTGAGCTCGTTGACAGCGAAGAACCTCCCGGGACACATGCTGACCCCAGCCCCCCATGGCATTGTGTAGTATTTCACTTTCTTTCCTCCTTTATAGAATTCGGTCTTTTTCCCAACGTCGGATGTGAGGAAGCGGTCATATTTGAAGGTGTGTGGATCGGGGTGAATCTCTGGGTCCATCTGGACGGCAGTGTAGGGGAAGAGGGAGACGCGATCACCTTCGCGGATCTTGTATTCACGTCCGTTGTCCATCTTCAGGCTCATGTCTTGTAGGACGGCTCGCGTGAGCACCGGAGCAGCTGTCAGACGGAGGCTCTCTTCCACGGCACTGTCCAGAACCGGGGTTTTGAGCAGCATGTCTCGGGTCAGGTTGATCGGTGGACCATCACGCTTCACCTCCTGTCCGGTTTCGTGCAGAACTTCGTCGACCTCCTTCTTTACTGCCTGCATGGCGTCTGGGTTCTTAATGAGGAAGAGGAGAAGCCAGAATGATGCAGGACCCGTGTTTCCTTGGGACGCCCACAGGAGCAGAAACATGTGTCTATCCTGCATGGACTTGTGGACTCCACGTTCATCACGCACCTGCTGTGATTCAGATACCCAGTCACTAATGTTCTCTTTGGTTGCCACCTTCTCCACAGAAAGGACGTCCCAGAAAAGCCTCTTTAACCTCTCTGCTTCCATTTTCTCGAAAGGTCCCAGAACTCCATAAGCCAGCTTTGGGAAAAGTTGATCATATTTTCGGAACTCACGAAACAACTCATCTGACTCCTTTCGGTCGACTTCCCTTGCTTTCTCGACACTCCCTGAAGTCTTGTCCAGCTCGTTTCCAAACAACGCCAGATACCCGGCACGGAACACGATGTTATAGCAGTACGCAAAGAGTCCGTCCTCCTGCCACAACCGGTCACCATCACTTCCAGACCCTATGCTGTGTAGCATGAGGTTCTGCAGGTTGTTCATCATGGACTGAGTGAGTAATACCAGGCCATCACCCATCAGATGCTTGTTGCTGGCAGCCTGAATGAGCTTGTGGTCATCTTCTATAGGATGGTAGCCAAATACACGCTTAACCAGGTGCTTGGCAAACTCATTAAAGTCCAGTTTGGCTCGGGCCTCTTTAACCACTGAGCCGAAGGACAGCGGGTCCATGAGGAAGGTGAAGTAAAACCCTCCGAGCTGCACGGTGAAAATATCACCATGTTTCTTTTTCATCCTCTCTAGAAACTTCGCAGTGTCCCTCCTGAACTCTAGGACATGTCCCAGCCATGGAATAGGGCCTTTATCCAGAGGAGGTTCTCCAGGTCTTCTGCGCCGCAAAGCTCCAAAGACATAAAGTCCCCCAAGCAAAGAGATGAACAAAGCTAGAAGAATCTGCAGCAAAAAGCTCATGGTGTATATTCTCTCTTTCCTTCTTTCCAGTCTCTTTCTCTCTTTTCTCTCTTTCTCTCTCTCTCTCTGTCTCTCTCTTTCCCTCTCGGGGTCTCTCTTATAGAGGTGTTTGTACTCTGAACTCTTTCTCAAGCTTATCTCTGTTTAAACTCTTTCAAATTAGACTCCACCCCTTTTTGCACTTTGAAACCCTGCAGTACATATGAGAACCAGATGTACCAGTTATTCATTGTGTCTGAGCCCTCAGCACTCCTCTAACCACAGTCAAGCAGCATGTAGGTAGTCTGAGTCTTTAAAAAACTTTAACCAAATTTATTTATGATGCGCTTCCTCTTTAATTTATGTTCTTCAGGAAATAAATCTAATTGCAACATGTTAAAAAATCATAGGAGATTCAGCTGCAGACACTAAGGCAACTAATCTACATACATTTAAAAATGTGAAGTTTTTGTACACTTTTGTTTTCTATTGTTCACCCACAGTTGCTCATCCACACTGAAACGTCTGAAAAGCCCCTGTACTGCTTATGAACAAACAGACGAGTCGAGCCAAATCATTTCATTCCCTTTCCAGCCTAAAAATAAATCATCGTTTTCCAAAGCCTCCCCTTTCACAGAAAAGTCCACACTGCCATGACAGCGTTTTCAAATCAAACCACTTTGGGGAGCGTGTTCAAAAAGCTACGTTTTCATTAACTGGAAACAGCGCCACAGTGTGGACAGAAGACCAAAACGGAGAGAAAAATATGCGTTTATAAATGACAACATATTAGTGTACATGGCATTCAAGAAATCAGTAACTTTAATGATCACGTTGGGGCTGAATGAGAACTTTACTTTTAAATTCATCAATTCAGTTCAAGTTGGAGACATGAACCGATTTAGGATTTTCAGCACCTCAACAATGATGGAACTGTAATGAATGGACATGCGGTGTTGAGGATAAGGTTCCCTTTTGAATTTGGTTTCTCTCAAGGTTTCTTCCTTATTCCATCTCAGGAAGTTTCTCCTTCACCACAGTCACTACTGGCTCACTCACTAGAAATCACCTTATAGGCACTAAACTCACACACTCTTCTATACAACCTTATAAACTCTTTATCTGTGTAAAGCTGCTTGAAGAAAATGTCCATTGTAAAAAACACTCTAGAAATAAAAATGAGAAAACTATCCATAAATATCTTCTACACATGGGATCCTGCAGAACTCTGAGCTGGAGAACAGCAGAGGACTTACCTGCCTCACGATGGTTTCCAAGTGACCTGCATGGACACATTTCAAAGATTCTGTTCATTAAGATAAAGGGAAGCTAATGGAGGAACGTGATGGAAATAGAGCACTGCAGTGAACAGGATGATCCTCTAATCCAAATATAAAAAGATAAGATACCTACAGCAACATCAAAGGAGCTGCGAGAACATCTGGACTGATCATAATGCTAAAGATTGAAGCTATTGTCTAATAGATTGCATTTATAGACAGCATGTTTGTGGTTTTTACAAAACGTCCAGATGTGGCAAAGGTCCACACATCCTTCACTCAGTAGAAGTGCAGATACTGATGTTTTCTGAAGTTCTGACTGTACTTTTTTACTAAGGCGTTTGTGCTCTGACATGTTCTTCAGTAAAAAGTAGTGATTATTACTACCTGTGTTAGTGTCACACTGGAGCTGAACCCTAAATAATATTAATATATTAATACCTAATGAATGTGTCCAGTCTGAAGATCCACCAGATAGAACACAAGCAGAGAAAAGATAATGATGATCAGGAATGTCTCAGTTCTCAGTCATGTTTACATCACTGACTAAAATCTAAAGGTCTCATTGAGAAAGAGAAAGACAAGGAATGTTTTAAAGAAGCCGTACATAAGAGCTGCTGGGAACCACGAGTCCGAGATGGTGAGAAAACTGGTAAAGGGTTTCATAATAGTTCTGGTAATAAGCTCTAAAAAGCATCTGCTCACACGCACACAAACACACACACACACACACACACACACACACACGCACGCACGCACGCACGCACGCACACGCACACACGCACACACACTTCCTATTCTTTACTAGAAACACAACACAAGAATATTCACGTGTGTAAGATGATCCCCCACCGCCCAACCCCCCCGCACACACACACACACACACACACACACACACACACACACACACACACACACACAGTGACGAGCGCTGTAATTGAACTCACACTCGCAGGGACACGAAATCCGACATGAATTTTCAGGAACAAGTTTGAGTATTTAATCACATGTTTCTTAATCTGATTTATTACATCCTGTTTTGTATGTGCAGGATTGTGATTGGCTGGAAGGAGTTCAGGTGTGAGGTCAGAGTGTTGAACACACAGGTGGTTTGTGGTTCAGCAGAAGGCCCTCTGGCATATTTATATTAATTTATATATAACAACAACATGGGAAGTGAATTCTCAAAGAAATCGCTGACTAAGCACACACATTTATTTTATATCATTATCAATGACGCACACGTCAGTTTTTTATGGCAACAATGTCTAAGATCACAGCAGGTCTGTTTTTGAACAGAATTCCACTCTAGATAAATGAAATGCTATTTCACTTTCTGCACTCGTCAGGCTCATGATGAACTTGGTTTATATAATTACGAGCACATTGGGACACCATGTAACCTGTGCTGTAGAAGAAGAATGCAATGATTTGCAAATCTCATTAACCATTTACTTAATTCACAATAAAACAGAGAAAACATATTAAATCTTTACACTGAGACAATAGCGGAGAAACTGGTGTGTGTTGAGAAAGAAGAAGACAAGGAATGTTTTGAAGAAGCCGTAAAGAAGAGCTGCTGGAAACCACCAGTCACATGATGGTGAGAAAACTGGTAAAGGATGTCATAATAGTTCTCATAATAAGATCTAAAAAGCATCTGCTCACACACACACACACACACACACACACACACACACACGTTCTTCTACACAAACATTCTTTAAATCTTCAAGCTTCTGTGGCCTCTTCTATCAACTTTAGTCTGATCTTTAGATTCGAGGATTCGAGGCAGGTGAGGCAGGTGATTGGCTGCACCATTCTAGCAGCTTTATTCTCTTTCTCTGAAACCAGTTAAGAGTTTCCTCACCTGTGAGTTTGGGATCGTTGTCTTGCTGAAATGTTCACCCTCATTTCATCTTCATCATCCTGATAGATGCAGTAGATTTTTATTAAGAACTTCTCTGTACATTTTTCTAATGATCATTCCTTCAGTTATATGAAGTTCATCAGTACCGTATGCTGAAAAACAGCATATGCAAAGAACGACCAGGCCCAGCCATAAAGCCCTGTAAGTCCTTCAAAATGACCCTTAGCCTCTTGGTAGCTTCTCTGATAAATGCTCTTCTGACTTGGTCTTCCAGTTTGAATGGCAGTGTGTTGGTGGTTTGTTTTTTACATCCTAATGAAGCTCTAAACAGTATGTAGAGCACGAGCTAAAGCCTCCAAACCTTGTGCCTTTCTACAGCTTTATCCTGGAGGCCTTCTAAAAGAACTTTGCAGTAACCTGCACTACTAACAGTGGAATCTTCCAGAAACAGCTGTTTTTACTTTGAAGGTAAACTGTAGGAGGATAATCACTTTACCAAACCAAGTGTTTCATTAATTTATTTGTTTTCATCCTCCAAAATGTTTCTAAATGTTATTTCACTTTGACAATGAGGTAATGATGCACCACTGCCTGATGGGGCAGATGGAGATGAATTAGTTGGAGTATGCTGCCATCTTGTGGCCAGGTTTCATATACTTTTGAGTCTCAGTAATAAATTGAGCTCATTTTCTCTCCACAGGAAACCTCCACAGATAACAAACCGCCCCCACTTACTCCCAGTGAGGGTTCTTCTGATGACTGCCAACCCAGCCAGCACTTCACTGCAATAGCTTGATACAGTGCTTTCAGCTTCTCCCATTAGGGGTCTCCACAGTGGATCATCCGTCTCCATACCCCCCTGTCCTCTACATCTGCCTCTTTCACATCTGCATGTCTTCCCTCACCACATCCATAAACCTCCTCCTTGGTCTTCAATTCAATTCAATTCATGTTTATTTGTTTTGAGCTTTTAATAATGAACATCGTCTCAGAGCAGCTTTACACAGATAATGTGGTGATAAAAATGATGTTCTTTATAAGTGTAAGTTTGTCCCTGATGAACAAGTCGGTGGAGACTGTGGTGAAGGAAAAACTCCCTGAGATGCAGAAGGAAGAAACCTTGAGAGGAACCAGACACAAGAGGGAACCTCATCCTCATCTGGGTGCCACCGAATGTCCATTTATTACAGATAAACGATGTTGAGGGGCAGTGATGGAGATCAGAGCAAACTGTTGATATTACAGTCTGCCGTAATGTGATTGGCCATCGGGCCATTGTTGGTGTTCCTGGGCAGCGTGGTGGCAATGTCACATTATGTGCTGCCATCAGCAATTATGGGGTTGTCCACCATCATGCCAACCTGGGGCCCTACAACACTCACCAGCTCCTCATTTTCCTCAATCACACGCGAGATGCTCTGTAGGGCAGCAGGATGAGCATCCCATCTATGTTGTTGTTCGGGACAATGTGAGTTTTCACAGAGCCCTCCAGGTTCGAGAGTGGTTCAATATGAACCAAGGTTTTATCAATCTTTGCCTTTCACCGTACTCTCCTTTCCTAAACCCCATTGAGGAATTCTTCTCCTCATGACGGTGGAAGGTATATGAACGCCAACCTTACACCAGGGTACATCTCCTGCAAGCCATGGGACTTGCCTGTGGTGACATAGGTGTGGAGGCATGCCAAGCCTGGATACAGCATGCCAGGGTTTTTTCCCCGTTGCCTGGCCAGACAAAATGTGGCCTGTGATGTGGATGAAGCCCTGTGGCATGACCCAGTACGGAGACGTGATGCTGGGCTGAGTAATGCACTTATTTGTATATTTTTGTACTTTATTTTTACATGGGCTTACTGTACACAAGTGGCAAACTCATGAGATTTCTGGGTTTTTTTCACAAGTGCTACGTGTAAATGCACAAGATTTCTGTTTTGTCTTTTTGTACAAGTGCTAAATGCACAGGGTTTTTTTGTTTTGCAACATGCATTTATCCTACAGTGAACAATAAACATTTATTTCTCCAGCTTCATGTCCTGAGCATTGTGTTTTCTATTTTTCTACGTAGTGTTTAGTGACTGTTCCGTAGTGATTTTAATTTTGATTGACTCTGGGCACGATTTGACATCATAGTTCAGTTTTGAGCTCAGATTCAACTGTTTTGAGGTGAAAGTTTGGTTTTGCAAGAAGAGTCTGAGGTTTTGTGAATGTAGCTTGAGAATTGGGTTTTGTGTTCACAGTTTAGAGAAAAGGAGAGCAGCTTTCAAGAAATGTGTCTTAGCAATCGAGAAAAACTGTAACTACAGTCCAAATCCATCCTCAAAGCTCCCGTTCTTACTCCAGAATTTCATGGAACCACCCAAAGCGTTGAAGAGAAACCGTCCTAAGATGCACAGTCGCCTCCAGCCGAAGAGAACATCATCCAGAGACAGACCAGGACGAAGTGGGAAGATCAGCAGGAAGAGTGATCAGTGGAACCTCAGAAGCATGTTTAACGAAAGAGAGAGAGAGAGAGAGAGAGAGAGAGAGAGAGAGAGAGAGAGAGAGAGAGAGAGAGAGGTGTGTGTGTGTGAGAGAGAGAGAGAGAGAGAGAGAGAGAGAGAGAGGTGTGTGTGAGAGAGAGAGAGAGAGAGAGAGAGAGAGGTGTGTGTGAGAGAGAGAGAGAGAGAGAGAGAGAGAGAGAGAGGTGTGTGTGAGAGAGAGAGAGAGAGAGAGAGAGAGAGAGAGAGAGAGGTGTGTGTGTGTGTGAGAGAGAGAGAGAGAGAGAGAGAGAGAGAGAGAGAGAGAGAGAAAGAGAGAGGTGTGTGTGAGAGAGAGAGAGAGAGAGAGAGAGAGAGAGAGAGAGAGAGAGACCCTGACCCTTACACCACACCATACCGCACACAGACACTTTATGGACACTTTACACCACACCATACCGCACACGGACACTTTATGGACACTTTACACCACACCATACCGCACACGGACACTTAATGGACACTTTACACAACACCATTATTTTATACCACACCATTCTGCACACGGACACTTTATGGTCACTCTATACCGCACACGGACACTTACGGACCCTTACACCACACCATACCGCACACAGACACTTTATGGACACTTTACACCACACCATACCGCACACGGACACTTAATGGACACTTTACACAACACCATTATTTTATACCACACCATTCTGCACACGGACACTTTATGGTCACTTTATACCGCACACGGACACTTACGGACCCTTACACCACACCATACCGCACACGGATACTTTATGGACACTTCACACCACACCATACTGCACACGGACACTTTATGGACAACCCACCACTAAAATTGTCTATTGTTTACACTTTGGTACACATTGTTAAATGTTTCACTGTCTACTGCCATAAGGATTTTCTTTGTATATACATTTTTCTTTTTGTTTACATACATATCTTTATATATCCTTTATACCTTATATTTTATTTTATATAGTTTTTATACTTCATATATCTGCTTTTTTTTCTTTCTCCCCACCCTATTCCCCTCATGCCGGACCGTCGTATAAACCATTTCACTGCATGTCGTACCCTGTATGTATGTGTATGTGATGAATAAAATTTGATTTGATTTGATTTGATTTGATTTGATTGAGATGTGGGGATCTGATCACTGCAGCACTGATGAGATGTGGGTATATGATCACTGCAGCACTGGTGTGATGTGGGTATATGATCACTGCTGCACTGGTTAGATGTGGGTATATGATCACTGCAGCACTGGTGTGATGTGGGTATATGATCACTGCAGCACTGGTGAGATGTGGGGATCTGATCAATGCAGCACTGGTGAGATGTGGGTATATGATCACTGCAGCACTGGTGAGATGTGGGGATCTGATCACTGCAGCACTGGTGTTATGTGGGTATATGATCACTGCAGCACTGGTGTGATGTGGGTATATGATCACTGCAGCACTGGTGTGATGTGGGGATCTGATCACTGCAGCACTGGTGTGATGTGGGTATATGATCACTGCAGCACTGGTGAGATGTGGGGATCTGATCACTGCAGCACTGGTGTGATGTGGGTATATGATCACTGCAGCACTGGTGAGATGTGGGTACATGATCACTGCAGCACTGGTGTGATGTGGGTATATGATCACTGCAGCACTGGTGAGATGTGGGTACATGATCACTGCAGCACTGGTGTGATGTGGGTATATGATCACTGCAGCACTGGTGTGATGTGGGTACATGATCACTGCAGCACTGGTGTGATGTGGGTATATGATCACTGCAGCACTGGTGAGATGTGGGGATCTGATCACTGCAGCACTGGTGTGATGTGGGTATATGATCACTGCAGCACTGGTGAGATGTGGGGATCTGATCACTGCAGCACTGGTGTGATGTGGGTATATGATCACTGCAGCACTGGTGAGATGTGGGGATCTGATCACTGCAGCACTGGTGTGATGTGGGTATATGATCACTGCAGCACTGGTGAGATGTGGGGATCTGATCACTGCAGCACTGGTGTGATGTGGGTATATGATCACTGCAGCACTGGTGAGATGTGGGTACATGATCACTGCAGCACTGGTGTGATGTGGGTATATGATCACTGCAGCACTGGTGTGATGTGGGTATATGATCACTGCAGCACTGGTGAGATGTGGGGATCTGATCACTGCAGCACTGGTGAGATGTGGGTACATGATCACTGCAGCACTGGTGTGATGTGGGTATATGATTACTGCAGCACTGGTGAGATGTGGGTACATGATCACTGCAGCACTGGTGTGATGTGGGTATATGATCACTGCAGCACTGGTGAGATGTGGGGATCTGATCACTGCAGCACTGGTGTGATGTGGGTATATGATCACTGCAGCACTGGTGAGATGTGGGGATCTGATCACTGCAGCACTGGTGAGATGTGGGTATATGATCACTGCAGCACTGGTGTGATGTGGGTATATGATCACTGCAGCACTGGTGAGATGTGGGGATCTGATCACTGCAGCACTGGTGTGATGTGGGTATATGATCACTGCAGCACTGGTGAGATGTGGGGATCTGATTACTGCAGCACTGGTGTGATGTGGGTATATGATCACTGCAGCACTGGTGTGATGTGGGTATATGATCACCGCAGCACTGGTGAGATGTGGGTATCTGATCACTGCAGCACTGGTGTGATGTGGGTATATGATCACTGCAGCACTGGTGTGATGTGGGTATATGATCACTGCAGCACTGGTGAAATGTGGGGATCTGATCACTGCAGCACTGGTGTAAAAGTGAGTTTGCCATTAGCTACTGAACACAGGCCATCATTACAGCACCATTCAATACCAAAAGTGTCCAATGAACTCATCAGTTTATGGAGGTTAAAATCAACAATTATTCTGACTTTTATCATGTTTTAAAAAATGAGTACAATTTCCTGTCCAGCTTTCTGTTCCATTCTGTTGTTCCTGCTGATATGCACAGAAAGTTTCGCTTGGCCTACAATAAAATTAACCAGTTGACAAGTATATTTCTGTCCCACAGTGTACTTGAAACC
>NC_139578.1:34914548-35084548 GCF_946808225.1 Silurus aristotelis
GGAGCGGAGCTGTGTGAAAGTTTGACTCGTGTGGTGTGTTTGGCGGGTGTTGAAGAGTGTGTGCTGGCTATCGGTGAGGTGGTGGGGCACGCGAATATCGTCGCTGCTTCGAGGATGAACAGTGCAATCATGTTTTTTTTTTATGATATCGATAGAGTAAAAAATGTGCTGAAAAAGGCATTGTGATAAATAATGAACTCATCCGTGTTTTCCCCCTCAGTTCCCCTGCAAAGAAAGTTATCCTGTCTAATGTCCCGGTCTTTATCTCAGATAAAGAGATTCATAAAGAGTTGTCCCGGTTTGGCCGTGTGGTCTCCCCATTAAGAAACTCTTCCTTGGTGGTTCTTCTCCAATGGTAAAAAACCTGTACTCCTTTAGAAGGATGGCTTTTATGGTTTTTAAAGACGGTACTGAAGAGCTTAACGCTGTTTTTAAATTCCGGGTGGAGGGCTACGATTACAACATCTTTGTGACTTCGGATACTGATATGAAATGTTTTAAGTGTGGTAAGATAGGCCATCTTGTCCGGGCGTGCCCTGATAAACACTGTGACACCGGTGTTTCTGAACGACCGGAGCGGGACGCAGCCCAGCCTGCTGGAGCCGTTCCCCCTGCGGCTTCAGTTCGGCTGACTGCTGAAAGCACTGGAGCGGCTGCTGCACCAGTAGTAGAGGAGAGCGAGTCCAAAGTCCAGCCTGCAGCCCAGAAGCCCGCTGCAGCTGCAGCAACCCCGGAGAACCCCTCTCCGACCGAACCAACTCGAGTGAAGCCTTGCTCGGTGAAACTGGCCATGGAGAAGCCCAGTGAGGCCGACCCAGACCAGCGGGAATCTTGCTCGGCTGAACCGGGTGAAGGGAGGTCCTGCTCAGTGGTTTCGGGTGCAGTGCTCGAGTTGCCTGTGCTGGCAGAGGCAGGCCCTGGGGTGCAGAGCCCACGTTCGGAAACGGCAGTCACTACACTGGTGCACGGAGAGGGGGGAGCCGTGGAAATGGATGACGAAACATTCTTTAAGGTTCCATCCAAAAGAAAGAGGCGGGGTAAGGGACGAGCCGTGAAACAGACAAAAACAGACACAATATCAGCAGAACAGGAATCGGAGAGTGAAGACTGCATGTCAGACTCTGTCCTTAGTGTCGACTCTCAGGAGGAAAACGTCAGTGTTGTATATAAAGTGGAAGACATTAAAGATTTTTTACGTACCACTAAGTGGCAGAAGAATATTTTAATTGAAGAGTATTTCCCGGACAGAAAACAATTTATTGATGATGTTAAACATTTTAGGAGAGAAGGTGCTTTTATGGATGTTGAAGTATTCCGTCTGAAGAAATTGATAACGAGAGTAAATCGGGAAAACTCTGAGGAGGATTGATGTCTGGGGTTTTTTGTTTTAGAGAGGTTTTTAACCCTCTGTTTATTTTATCTATTTTTTTCGATGAACGGAATCCGGGTTGCGAGTCTGAATATTAATGGCGCGAGAGAGTATAGCAAGAGAGCGAAGCTATACGAGCTAGTTAAACAGAAGCGTTTGGATATTTTAATGTTACAGGAGACCCACAGTGATCCAGTAATGATGCTGATTGGGTAAAGGAGTGGGAGGGGCTGGCGCTTTGAGTCATCACACGTCATGAAGTGGGGGTGTACATTTACTGTTTACTCGTAATTTTATTCCTGTGTTGTATTCGGTTGAGGAGATTTTAAATGGGAAGCTTTTAAAAGTGAGAGCGTTTTATGAGAATGAGGCATTTGTTTTTATCTGTGTGTACACTCCCACCAGTCCAGTGGAGAGGATGATTTTTTTTAAATACGCTGGATAGCGTCATTCCTAACTGCGACACTGCAGATACTCTCGTTTTAGGTGGTGATTTTAACTGCACATCAGATATTTTAGACAGGAATCATGTTGAACCTCACGCGGCTTCCCGTAAGCATCTGTTGGAGATGTTAGAGGCCCATGACCTCAGTGATATATGGAGGAATATACACAAGAAACAGAGACAGTACATGTGGGCCCATGCCGCAGACGGCGTTCTCTCAATGGCCAGGCTTGATCGCTTTTATTGCTTTAAACATCAGCTGACATCTTTTACCAATTGTTTTATTGTTCCAGTAGGTATCTCAGACCACAGCATGGTTTTGTGCACAATCAAGAAATTGAATGTAAAGCCTAGGAGTGCCTACTGGCATTTTAACACCACACTCTTAGATGATGTTAATTTTAGGGAATCTTTTATTTTTTTATGGAATGTTTTTAGATCTGGAAAGGCAGCTTTTAGCTCGTTACAAGAGTGGTGGGACATTACGAAATTGCAAGTCCAGGACTTTTGTCAACAGTACACTCTCAATGTCACAAGGGACGTCGCTAGATCATTAAAAGCTCTGGAGATTGAAGTAGTGGAACTCCAGCGTTTGGGGACCACAGGAAATCGAGGGTGCGATGAAGCCCTCAAGCAAAAAAAGGCTAGGATGAATGACCTGCTAGACATTACAGCACAGGGGGCGCTGGTCCGCTCATGCTTCAAGAATGCGGCTGAGATGGATGCTCCATCTAAGTTCTTCTTTAGTCTAGAGCGGAAGAATGGACAAAAGAGATTCATGCATGCAGTGCGAACGGAGTCAGGGGATCTCTTATCGGAGCCCACTGAAATTCGCAGGCAGACAGTATGCTTCTATGAGAAGCTGTACAGAAGTGAACTGTCAGAGGCACAGATAGCGGAGGAGAGTTTTCTTGTGGACTTGCCTAAGCTATCTGAGCAAGCAGCCAGAGAGATGGATGGGGAGTTGACGCTGGTTGAACTTCACAAGGCCCTCCAAGGCATGGACAACGGGCGGGCGCCGGGTATTGACGGTCTCCCTGTCGATTTTTACAAAGCCTTCTGGGCAGTGATAGGGGAGGATGTGCTAGAGGTCCTGAGGGACAGTGTACGGAGAGGAAAGCTCCCATTGAGCAGTAGGAGAGCCGT
The DNA here is from genome assembly GCF_946808225.1 of Silurus aristotelis. Lineage (NCBI taxonomy): Eukaryota > Metazoa > Chordata > Actinopteri > Siluriformes > Siluridae > Silurus > Silurus aristotelis. The sequence goes on from NC_139578.1 coordinate 34,917,509, forward strand.
TCTGACCCTACTGCCAAAGAAGGGAGACCTGACCCACCTAAAGAACTGGCGCCCGGTCTCATTACTGTGCACTGACATTAAACTTCTCTCAAAAACATTAGCTTTGAGACTAACTAAGGTGATGGAGCAGATCACTCACCGGGACCAGTCGTACTGTGTGCCTGATAGGTCGATATTTGATAACGTTCATTTGATTCGTGATATTTTGGACGTCTCCAGGCTATTGGGATTGAAGACTGGCCTGATTTTTCTGGACCAGGAAAAGGCTTTTGACCGGGTTGAGCATAAATATTTGTGGAAGGTGCTGGAAACCTTTGGGTTCAACCCTGGCTTCATGGCCATGATTAAGGTGTTGTATTGTGAAATTGAGAGTGTATTGAAGGTTAATGGTGGTTTATGTGCCCCTTTTAGAGTGCACAGAGGCATCAGACAAGGCTGCTCTCTGTCAGGTATGTTGTACACTCTCGCAATTGAACCACTTTTATGTAAACTGAGACATCATCTTTCTGGTTTTAAGATTCCACGTAGCACTGCTTCTATCTGTTTGTCAGCGTATGCAGATGACCTGGTTGTTATGGTAGGCTCACAAGATGATGTGAATATTTTGGGTGATGTTTTAAATGAATTTCAGATTTTGTCCTCTGCCAAGGTCAACTGGGGAAAGAGTGAAGCTATTTTAGTCGGGGAGTGGGGAGGAGAGCAGCCTTCACTACCAGGGAGTCTGGTGTGGAAGAACGGTGGGTTTAAGTATTTGGGTGTCTACCTTGGAAATAATGAGTGCGTACATTAAAACTGGGAAGGCACCATGGAGCTTGTTAAAGGCAAGTTGTGCAGGTGGAAGCGGCTGCTCCCAAGGATGTCCTACAGGGGGCGAATGTTGGTAGTCAACAACCTAGCCGCGTCGACCCTCTGGCACAAGCTGGCATGTGTGGAGCCACCACCGAATCTGCTGGCGAACATCCAGGCTCTGCTAGTGGACTTCTTTTGGGATGGTCTACACTGGGTTCCTCGGAGTGTTCTTCACCTGCCCAAGGAGGAAGGGGGGCAGGGGCTGATCCATCTATCCAGCAGGACTGCGGCTTTCCGCCTGCAGTTCCTCCAGAGACTTCTCACTGGACCGGAAGACGTGGCATGGAGAGCAGCAGCCCATGGAATTTTACTGGGGCTGGACCGACCTTTGTTTTTAATGGACACTAAGATGCTGGATGTTTGTGGATTACCAGTTTTTTACCGTGGGCTTTTTAAAATCTGGAACTGTTTTGCAAAACAAAGAAAGGACCGTAGCACGCTGTATTGGCTGCTGGAGGAGCCCCTGGTTCATGGTGGACGGCTGGACATCTCCAGTGCGACAGCTCCTGCACTGTCCAGAATGCTCATCGTCTCAAGGGTTGTGACACTCCGGGAGCTGGTGGGTATCGCAGGTGAGGACCTTTTGCGGACGGAGGACTTGGCGGCACGTGTGGGTCTGCGGTCCCTGCGTGTTGTAAATCGGCTCCTACACCGATGGAGGTCTGCCCTAACACTGGAGGAGCATGTTCTGCTGAGGAGCTACCAGACCACCGAGGCCTGTTTCACAGGGGCGGGACCTTTTCCTCGGCTGGACATTGCTCCCGACCTTGACGGGTGTGAAGGCCCCCTCCTGGAGTATCGGGGTGAGAGTGCGATGAACTTTGGGTCCGTGTCGGGGAAGCTGCTCTACAGAGCCTGTGTGAAAGTTCTGAACAAGAACACACTGAGTGGGAGGGTAGACACCCCATGGAGAAAGGTTTTGGGTTTTAATGATGATGTTAAGCCAGAATGGAGGGCGCTTTATAAACCACCATTAACAAAAAGAGCTGCTGACCGCCAATGGAGGGTTTTACATGGTATTGTGTCTGTAAACGCTTTTATTTCGGTTTTAAATCCTGACGTTACGCATGACTGTCCTTTCTGTTCACAGCGGGAAACTGTATTTCACGCTTTTATTTATTGCCCCAGGTTACAGTCACTGTTTGTTTTTTTACAGAATGTCTTAAGGTCCTTTTCTGTTGATTTTAATGTTCAGGTTTTTATTCTTGGTTTTAAATATGTCAGGGCACACAGGCGCAAATGCCAGCTGATTAATTTTATCTTTGGTCAGGCGAAAATGGCGATCTATCTGAGCAGGAAGAACAAAATCGCTCAAAACTTGGACTGTGATGCGAAAAGATTTTTTTCCAGACTTGTTAAGTCAAGGATTTTAGTTGATTTAAATTTTTATAAAAGCATGAACGATTTAATGTAGTTCAGAGAAGTGTGGTGTTGGGAGGAAGCTCTGTGCTCAGAGGAAGGAGGAGAACTCTGTTTTACACCAGAGCTAAAATAACTTTTTAATCAGTTTTTAACTGCTCACTGACTTCAGTTTGTTGTAATGGTTTGATGTACTTTTTATTTATTGGTTTATTTATTTGCTTATTGAGTCTCCATGTGCTCAAGCGAGATGTGACCTGTTCCAATAAAGGACCGTAAAAAGTCAAAAAGTCTCTTCTCACTCTCTCTCTCTCTTCTCACTCTTCTCTCTCTCTCTCTCTCTCTCTCTCTCTCTCTCTCTCTCTCTCTTCTCTCTCTCTCTCTCTCTCTCTCTCTCTCTCTCTCTCTTCTCACTCTCTCTCTCTTCTCACTCTCTCTCTCTCTTCTCACTTTCTCTCTTTCTCTCTTCTCTTCTCACTCTTCTCTCTCTCTCTCTCTCTCTCTCTCTCATTCTCTCTCTCTCTCTCTCTCTCTCTCTCTCTCTCTCTCTCTCTCTGCGCATGCGCGGCGGGGTAGGCGAGAGTGGCGTATTGAGCGCGAGAGCGATTGGCGTCTTGCCAATTTTATAGGTTTTTTCTTTATTTTTATTTATATCTGATAACATCTAAAAGACCTCAGTTCTCTGTGCTCGCTGGAGAGCATGGCGGCCCAGAGCACCGAGGGGTTTAACACCATTACCCGGCGCCACGGTGTGAGGGTGGTGACCGGCGCTAGTGTGGAGGAGTGCAGCCTGGCTGCAGGAAAGGTGGTCGGCCATGAAAATGTTGTGGCGGCGTCACGGATGAACAGTGCTGTGGCTCGTCTCTCCGATTAAAATGATTCCGATCGGATGTAAATCTGATCTGGTGAAGCACGTAGTGTCCTTCAGGAGGTTCGCGTACATGATTTTGAACAGCAACATCACCGAGCTGGAGCACAGGTTAACGTTCAAATTTGGTGGGTTCGACTACGTGATTTACGTATCGGATCCATGAAGTGCTCCGGCTGCGGAAAGAGCGGACACCTGGTGCGGGCGTGTCCCCAGGCTGCGGGGGGGAAAGACGGTACAGCGGGCGAGAGCAGCGTTCCGGCTCGTGTCAGGGACGGGCCGGAACGGACTGCACAGGTGGAGGGTGAGGTCTCCGGTGATGCGGATCCGCCGGTGGCGGGCGGAGCGGAGTTTCCGGTACTGGCGGCGAGCGGTGCGGTTTTCCCGGATGCGAGCGGATCGGAGTTAGACAGCGCTGACATTCCTGTGGGAGAGTTATCTGAAGTGTTGAGTACTGAAACTAACCCAGTGTCCGGTGGGGAGGTGATTAACACTGGGTGCACTGGGAGCACTGGGCAGACTGAGATCAGTGCTCTGGACAGTAACACAGAGCTCGACACTGATGATGTGATGGTTCACACACAGGAAATCACTGTTGGTGTAGGAACCGTGATGATGGATGAGGTTACTGACACTGTAATGATGGAAACTGAACATGTCGCCTTCAAAACCCCCGGAAAGAGGAAAAAAAGCTGCTTTAAAGTACGCGAAAAAGGCGGACCAAGAAGCCGTAGAAAGTGAAAGTGACAGAGACAGAGAGTGATGTGGTTGTGCCTGAGTCCAGTGTTCCCAACCCTGCTGTGAGTAATACTCCTAATAAAGATTATACTGTCACTGAAATTAAACACTTCCTTAAAGTCACTAAAAACATGCGTCTGGTGAACATCAGTGATCATTTCCCTGATTTGAAGCGCTTATATGAAGCTATTAAACGGTTCATGAGTGAAGGTTGTTTGAGGATAAGGAAGTTTATCGGCTGAAGAAGATACTGACGAAACTCACTAACTTGTGTGATGATGGAGGTGAAACGGTTTAGTCTTCTCAGTCCTCGGTGGCTGCACACTCTGCTGTTATTATCCCTCTTCTGGTTTGTTATGGAGGACATACACATCTCATCTCTAAATGTTAATGGGGCGATAGATAGCAGGAAGATAGCAGAGATATTTGAAGTGGTGTGGCAGAAGAACATAGATGTGTGTTTTTTACAAGAGACCCACAGTGACAGTAGAAATCAACCTGACTGGACACAGGAATGGCCTGGTCTTTCCTGCCTGACCACTACACCTCCACCAGTGGGGGCGTGGCTATTTTATTCTCTAAGAGTTTTACACCAGTCGCTTACGATGCAGAGGAGATTGTGAAGGGCAGACTGTTAAAAGTCAGGGCACAGTTCAAGAAACACGTTTTTTTTTTTCTCTGTGTGTATTCTCCAACCTCACCTGTAGAGAGACTTGATTTTTTAGATGTTTAATGTACAGCCGTACATAATAATTTTGTGTGATGATGGTGGAGATTTTAAGATGATGGTGGAGATTTTAACTGTACAGTAGACAACAGTGACCGCAACCATACAGAACCCCACATGCCTTCCAGCACTCGTCTCACTCAGATACTTCAGAACTATGGGTTATGCGACACGTGGCGGTTATTTCGTGGCTCTCAGAGACAGTACACATGGGCTCATGCCCGTGTTGGACAGGTTTTACGTTTTTAAGCATCATTTAAACATTTTAAAGAGTTGTGTTATCAGCCCTGTTGGTCTCTCAGACCACAGTTTGGTTTCCTGCGTAGCAGTTTTAAATTCTATTAAACCAAGAAGTGCATACTGGCATTTTAATACGGCTCTTTTACACGATAATCATTTTACGGAAATTTTTACCTTTTTTTAAAGAGGATAAGAAACACTTTACCTCCTTGCAGCAGTGGTGGGACCTGGGCAAAGTTCACACCAAACAGTTATGTCAGCAGTACACTGCACATGTGACAAGAGAGTTGGCTCAGTCAATACAGCAATTAGAACATGAAATTTTAGAACTCCACCCCCTTTTACAGCCTGCAGGAGATCAGGACTGTGTTCAGACCCTTTCAGCTAAGAAAAAGAAGCTATCTGACCTCCTAGGGTTGAAAGTGCAAGGTGCGCTGATAAGATCACGCTTCCAGAATGCGGACCAGATGGATGCACCATCTACGTTCTTTTTTAACCTTGAGAAGAAAAACGGCCAAAAACATTTTTATCCACAACCTGCGTTCCGAAACTGGGAACGTTCTTGAGTCTGTGTGTGTGCATGTTTGTGTTGTGTAGTGTGTGTGGTGTAGTGTGTACTATGTGTGTAGAGTAGTGTTTGTAGTGTAGTGTGTACTATGTGTGTGGAGTAGTGTGTGGTGTGTAGTGTGTGTGTGTGTTTGTGTGTGTGTAGTGTAGTGTGTGTACTTAGTGTGTGTGTGTGTGTGTGTGTAGTGTAGTGTGTACTATGTGTGTGGAGTAGTGTGTGTGTGTGTGTGTGTGTGTGTGTGTGTGTGTGTGTGTGTGTGTGTGTGTGTAGTGTGTACTATGTGTGTGGAGTAGTGTGTGTGTGTGTGTGTGTGTGTGTGTGTGTGTGTGTGTGTGTACTGTGTGTGTGGAGTAGTGTGTGTTTGTCTGTGTGTAGTGTGTGTAGTGTGTTTCTGTGTATGTGAGTGTGTGGGTGGTGTTTGTGCATGTGTGTAGTGTAGTGTGTATGTAGTGGTTGTGTGTACTGTAGTGTGTGTGTGTGTGTGTGTGTGTGTGTGTGTGTGTGTGTGTGTGTGTGTGTGTGTAGTGTGTGGGCGGGGCTATTCCTGTATAAACTAAAGAAATAAACTGAACTGTACTGAACATCACATTCACCAGCCTAGAAGGAAGGAAGCAGGGGGTCAGAGGTCAGGGTCACTGATAAGATTGTATTCTGCACCGTGTCCATCAGTGATGTGGAGTTTCCTCTAAAACAGGAAGTCCAACAAAACCAAAGTTTCTCATCAAACACGTCCACTTTAACTCGCAAACCTAAGACTTCCTGTTTCTCTGCCAAGACTTCCTGTTTCTTGGGCAGTAATGAAGTAAATGTTATTTAGTTTTTTACTATCTGTACTTTATTAAAGTGTGTGTGTGTGTGTGTGTGTGTGTGTGTGTGTGTGTGTGTGTGTGTGTGTGTGTGTGTGTGTAAGTTATAGGCAATTTTTTTTATTAATGAACTAAATGGAAAGTAACTGAACAGAAGGGAATCTAAATCACATTGTTTGCTGTAACATGTTTACACACTTTGTATCCAAGTGAACTTTGTATAAAGGAAACCTGATGTAGAGGGTGAAGGACACATCATGCTCACTTCCCTTTAACATCAGATGTCCAGCAGTGCCAACAACAAAGAACTGCAGGAAACCAGTAGGCCCCTGGTACACCATCTACTGTCTGGAGAAGTCTGAACAGAAGTGTCTTCATGGCAGAACTGTAAACTAAAAGCCCGAATGTGCTGAAACAGGAGGTGAGATGTTTGCAGGAGGTTTGCTGAAGGTCTGGAAAGTGTTACAATAATGAACAGTGAAGTGCTGAGGAATATAGGCAGCTACTTCTCCATCATGCAGGACCATCAGGGAGGTGTTTCACTGGCACCAAATTTATTCTGCAGCAGGACAACGACCTCAAACATACAACCAATGTCATTAAGATCTTCCTATACAGAAATCTGATATATGGTCTTATATATACAGTGGTGTGAAAAAGTGTGTGAAAATCAGGTGTTCCTGATTTCTTATTTATTTGCATGATTTTCACACTTTAATGTTTCAGATCAACAAACTAATTTAAATATTAGTAAAAGATAAACACAAGTGAACAACATGCAGTTTTTAAATAAAGGTTTTTATTATTAAGGGAAAACAAAATCCAAACCTACATGACCTTGTGTGAAAAAGTGTTTGCCCCCTGAACCTAGTAACTGCTTGGGCCGCCCTCAGCAGCAACAACTGCAATCAAGCGTGTGTGATAACTTACACTGAGTCTGTTTCTGCGCTGTGGAGGAATTTTACTCCACTCATCTCTGCTGAATTGTTGTAATTTAGCCACATTGGAGGGTTTTTCAGCAAGAACCCTCTTTTTAAGGTCATGCCACAACATCTCAATAGGATTCAGGTCAGGACTTTGACTAGGCCACTCCAAAGTCTTCATATTGTTTTTCTTCAGCCATTCAGAGGTGGACTTGCTGGAGAGTTTTGGATCAGAACCCAAGTTCGCTTCAGCTTGAGGTCACGAACAGATGGCTGGACATTCTCCTTCAGGATTTTTGGGTAAACAGCAAAATTCATGGTTCTATTTATAACAGCAAGTCTTCCAGTTCCTGAAGCAGCAAAACCATAGCCCCAGACCATCACACTACCACCACCATGTTTTACTGTTGCTATAATGATCTTTTTCTGAAATGCAGTGTTACATTTACACGAGACGTAATGGGACACACACCTTCAGTCCACAGAGTATTTTCCCCAAAAGTCTTGGGGATAATCCAGATGTTTTCTGGCAAAACTCAGACAAACTTTCATGTTATTTTTGCTCAGCAGTGGTTTTGGTCTTGGACCTCTGACATGAAGACATTTTTGCTCAGTCTATTTCTTAAGGTGGAGTCATGAACACTGACCTTCACTGAGGCAATTGAGTGTTGTACAAGTCAGTGCACTCTTAGTGCCGGTCCCAAGCCCAGATTAATGGAGAGGGTTAGAATGAATGGGTTCAGACTCTGCTCCATTCTTCTCCTATTTTCCACGATCACTTTCCTCCTCCTTATCCAGGACACACGGGGGATTTCCAGCTCATGCTGTGGGTGATGTGTGATAAGTGCTGGGACCCAGAAGAGATTATTTTATTCTCCTTCATGTCACACTGATTGATGCTAAAGAACTTTTGCTCAAAACACTTTATATGAGGAAATGAGGTCTGAAGATTTGAGGTTTGCAGAAGTGATTAAGAAACTTTACATTAACATAAACAAACTTTTAATATCATAATATATTGGAAACATTTCCAGGAACTGAAATAAAAAGATGTGAATAATGTATTTTTAGGGCGTGTGCCAAATGCTCGAAACAGAACTATAATAATCGTTTTTTTCAATTTGGTGGACCTCCATGAAGCAGGTGAAGAGCTACTATTCCCTTAAGATCCCAGTAAAGAGTGTGGAGTGGAGACTTTATCATCACCACGTTGTCTCTGTTCACTCTGAGCTCCAAAGTGTCATTTAGCTGAGATTCCCAGCACAGTGAATTATTACATTACAGAAAAACATTTTTCATAAAAAAAGAATAGCAAAAACACGTTCTCTTTTTTTACTTTTAATTTAATAAAATATGCATAAAACATTTTTAAAAAGCAAACATAAAATATATTGAATTTGAATAACAAGTGAAATCTGTAAAAAAAAATACAAAATAAAACCACCATTATGCGCACACACACACACACACACACACACACACACACACACACACACACACACACACACACACACACACAGATGGTACAGATAAAAGCAATACATTCATCATTCAAATCTGTAAAGGTTGTACTTTTATATGTATACATTCATAACAAAATGCTGTGCAGACAGGGGGCGCTCTCTGCTGTCTCACTCATCTCTCTTCACAGACACATCAATAAAACAACCTGAATCTCAGTGAATATTTGCGTCACATGATAATATGTGATACTGATAATCTCTGGTATCAGCTCATTATCACTCATGTGATCGCGCCTCACACTGAGCACTGTGCTGTTCATATGGAAATGATCTGAGGTGAAGCAGGTAATCATGTACACACCCCTGAATAATGACACAAAACGTCAAGTTTGATTATAGAATGGACTTTAGCTTGTGTTTGAATGATGGCAGCTACACAGGAGAAGAAGCACTTCAGGTGGATCTGAAGGATGATGGAGAGTGAGGATAAGTTTACCTCAGAGGAGCGTGACTCCTCCAGCAGAGGATCTCCTTCCTGACCAGTAAGACTTTTCATCTTCTCTTCATGATTGTAAATGTTGCTCAGCTCTACACAAAAATCTACATATTTAAAACTGCAGAGTAAAAACTGGGTGAAATATGAAAGATCTCCTTACAGGCTACTTTTAGTTGTGAATGTTGTACAGAGTGTGTTTATAAACGATGCTAAAAAGAAACTAATATAATATAATACTGTATCTCTTATAAAAACTCCTCATGGGTTTAAAATGATCATTTATTTGACATGGATCTGTAAATGTCACTGATAAGTGACCCATCGACAGACACACAGCGGGGAACATCCTGTAAGTATTCAACAGTAATTATATTTCTAAATGTGCTACTGACAATCATTTTACCAGATGTTTTTAACAACTCATGCAGTCCACTGATGCAGATAAATCAAACCAAACATGTCTATTACACAGAACTTCATGTATGGACATGTACGCTTTGATTGTATCTGTGGACTGCATGGGATCTGATCAACATCTGGATTTCACTTTTTGTTAAGGACTGCACAAGAAAGACACTTGAGTGGTGTTCTGATGCTGCGGTCATTTTCAGATGATGATTTGTTCTTCTCCTGCTCACCTTTCACCTCTTTTAACTTCTCCGATGTTTCTCTATATAAATCTGCTGATGCCTGTGAGAGAATACAGACGTCCCAGTCAGTAAGATTGTACATTATTAGACACCAAACAGATTTTGTACATTTCCTCCACAACATTTTCTCGTCTCAGGAATTGAGGTGTAAAGAGTACGGTATGGAATACTGAGTGTTCACATGAACATGTAGGACCAGGAATAATCTGATGGTTTTCTCTCTCAGTGATCAGTAGTAGAGCATCTCAGAGACATCACTGAAGAACACGTGGAAATATTCTGTTATTTATAGATGATGATGTTTCTCTGGTGGAAGTGTCCATGCAGTGTCTGAGTGGAGTCTAATCAGGAGGATGTGCTGTGGATTTGATTCTGATTACAGAACAGTCATGTGATCTCTGATGTCACAGTGCTGCATGGTTCTGATACTTACAGGGTTCCTTTGGAGGAACTGAATTCTTTTACACTGCACCAACCACTAGCAGCAGCAGCAGGACAATCATCCACACTGTGGAAGCCCTCATAACACTTGAGCTGTGACCTGTACACACACACACACACACACACACACACACACACACACACACACACACACACACACACACACACACACACACACAGAGTAATGTCCATGTTAGTTCTATTTACACTGTAGGATTAAACAGTTCATTAAAGTGAAATAAATTCATGGTGTGTTTCTCTTCACCAAATACATTCAGCTAAAATAGTAAAAGATCTAAAATAGTGTTAGAAAGATGAAATAAAAAAAGCTGAAATAAAAGACTTCATAGTTTATATTTTTTATTAATTCTGTGCAAAACAAAATTCCTGGTTCATGTTCCCAAAAAACAAACATCCAAGGAAACACTGGGAACATTAAAGAAGGTTCTTTAAAAAAGTAACTAAAAAGTAAATTTTTACAGTAACGCGTTACTTTTTGGTGTAAGTAATCAACAAAGTAATTGAGTTACTTTTTGAATGAAGTAACGAGTAACTGTAACTAGTTCTTCTACGCTGTAGTGTGCTGTGGTAGCAGGGTGAAGGCAGTCGATGCCAACAGACTCAACAAGCTCATTAGGAAAGCAGACTCTGTTATAAGAACGGAGCTGGAGTGGGCGGTTGAGCTGTCTGAGAGGACACTGGAGTCCTAATGCAGCAAATTCAGCCGTAGACAGAGATCATCAAAGACAACCACAGAACGCCACAGGAGATCTTTCCTAGCAGTGTCTATCAAACTCTATAACTCGTCTCTTTCAGTAGGGAGCAGAGCTGACACACTGAACACTGACAGCATCACTGTACCATTATAGATATTATCACAATCTCACAATAATTACAATGAACATTAATATCATACCATATGCAATACATTTATATATAAAATACATTTGTATATAAACACTGTGTAGAACAAAGAACACTGCTGCTGATCTTCTAGAAGCCTCTGATACTGCACCATAAACAACCCCAAATATCTGAAACCACCTCCATCTGTCTCAGAGCTGAACACAGATCATCTGCTACAGTCCTGTATGTCTTAGTTATCATGAGTGATAAAGAGGAAGACATTTCACTCACATTTCTATGGATTTCTGTTTCTATTGGATTGTTATTTCACACAGTTTCTGATTAGAACTGAATGATAAATGGTCATGTGACCTGATTTCATTCAAGTCATTATCAGATGCCAGAATCAGACTGTTTGCAGTGATCACACTTTCACACACAAAACTGTTCTCAATGTTTCCCAGAATTCACTTTATTCTGATTAATGTAGAAGTTTCTACACAAATCACTCTGAATACGTACCTCTCACTGATACTGAGTAAATATGAAGATCTTCTTTATACACTGAGTCCCGAACGATGTAATCTCCTCCATCAGCTACATTTATTCCTCTCAGAGTAAGAAGTGTGTTAGTGAGTGATGTTCTCGGTGTGTATTTATCTGTACAGGTCAGTGATCTTCTCTCCACACTGCAGATCTGTTCACTGTTATAGATCACCTCCACTCTATCTGATAGGTATAAATCCAGCTGCAGATCTTCACCAGGGTTTTTGTCAAGTGAAGATGTGATGACTGAGGAGAAACACAACATTGTAAAAGTGTTATAACACATTAAAGCTGAATCAGTGAGAGTTTATAAGCTATAGAGCAAATAAAGTAAAGACACTTACTCTTAATTCTGAGACGAACATCATCAATGTCCACACCATCACACTTACACATGTAGACGTTCCTCTTACTGTAATCAGCTGCAGTGATGGTGAGGCTCAGATCTTCATTCAGGTACTGATCATGAGACATTTTATATCCATCTGATGAGCTGCAGGACGTCTGATCACACCGAGCCACTACATAACCTGTCTTACTAAACAGAGTCCATTTGGCTTCACCAGAACATCTCTGTTTACAAGGCAGAACTGCAGTCTGATTAAACTTCACCTGTACAGTAGTATCAGCTGATCCAGATACTGAAAGAGAGAAACAGAATAAAATATAAATCTATAAATGATAATGTTGCACGAAATACTGGTATTAGAAAGGTCCTACTTATAAAAACTATACGATTCCTCGTTTTATTAGTACAAGTACTTTAAGAGTGAAAGCTGTAGTTCTAAATTTTTAACAATAGGGGGCAGTGTGTGGGCAGTGCACTGCTTAGATGGCATATTGCGTGCATGCCAAATTTTTTTCCTCTCAGATGCACTCCAGTACAGAAGTCATAAAAAGGAGAAGGAAGTGGAGGAGAGTGGAGGAGAGTGGAGGTTCAGGTTGGTACTTTAAATGTTGGTACTATGACTGGTAAAGGGAGAGAGGGAGCTGATATGATGGAGAGTAGAAAGGTAGAGATGTTGTGTGTTCAGGGGACCAAGTGGAAAGAGAGTAAGAGCAGGAACATTGGAGGTGTTTAAACTGTTCTATCATGGTGTGGATGGAAAGAGAAATGGTGTAGGGGGGATTCTGAAGGAAGAGTACAGTAAGAGTGTAGTGGAGGTGAAGAGAGTTTCTGATAGGGTGATGATCGTGAAGGTGGAAGTTGAAGGGGTGATGATAAATGTCATCAGTGTTTATGCTCCACAAGTGGGTTGTGACATGGAGTTGAAGGAAAGATTCTGGAGTGAATTAGATGAAGTGGTAGAAGGTGTAGGAATGAAAGATTGGTGATTGGGGCAGACTTTAATGGGCATGTAGGTGAAGGGAACAGAGGGGATGAGGAGGTGATGGTAGGTATGGTCTTAAGGAGAGGAATGTGGAAGGGCAGATGGTGGTAGATTTTGCTAAAAGGATGGAAATGGCAGTGGTGAAAACGTATTTTAAGAAGAAGGAGGATCATAGGGTGACGTATAAGAGTGGAGGAAGGTGCACACAGGTGGACTATGTTCTATGTAGGAGATGCAACCTGAAGGAGATTGGAGACTGTAAGGTGTTGGCGGGGGACAGTGTAGCTAGACAGCATGAGATGGTGGTCTGTAGGATGGTTTTGGAGGTGAAGAAGAAGAGGAGGAGAGTGAGGACTGAAAGAAGAATAAAATGGTGGAAACTGAAGGAGGAAGACTGTAGTGTGAGGTTCAGGGAAGAGGTCAGACAGGAGCTCAGTGGTGGTGAAGAGGTGCTGGATGATTGGGCAACTACTGCAGAAGTGATGGGGGAGACAGCTAGAAAGGAAGACAAAGAGCCGTTGTGGTGGAATGGGGAAGTGCAGGAGAGCAGAAGGAGAAAGAGGTTGGAGAAACAGAATTGGGATCAAGAGAGTGATGAGAAAAGTAGGCAGGAGAACAAGGAGATGCAGCAGCAGGTGAAGAAGAATGTGGTAAAAGCCAAGGAAAAGGCATATGAGGAGCTGTAGGAGAAGTTGGACACTAAGGAAGGAGAAAAGGATTTGTAGCGATTGGCCAGGCAGAGGAACCGAGCTGGGAAGGATGTGCTGCAAGTTAGAGCAATTAAGGATGGAGATGGAATTGTGTTGACTAGTGAGGAGAGTGTGTTGAGAAGATGGAGGGAGTATTTTGAGCAGCTGATGAACGAGGAAAATCAGAGAGAGAGAAGGTTGGATGGTGTGGAGATGCTGAAGCAGGAAGTGGATAGGATTAGTAAGGAGGAAGTGAGAGCAGCGATTAAGAGGATGAAGCAGTAGTATGGTTTCATTCCAAGGAAGATCACCACAGATGCATTATTTGCTTTGAGGATGTTGATGGAGAAGTATAGAGAAGATCAGAAGAAGTTGCATTGTGTGTTTGTGGATTTAGAGAAAGCGTACGACAGGGTGGAGAGAGGAGTTGTGGTATTGTATGTGGAAGTCAGGTGTATCAGAGAAGTATGTGAGGGTGGTGCAGGACATGTATGAGGACAGTGTGACAGCAGTGAAGTGTGCAGTAGGAACCACAGACTGGATCAAGTTGGAGGTTGGACTGCATCAAGGATCTGCCCTGAGCCCTTTCCTGTTTGCAGTGGTGATTGACAGGTTGGAGGACGAGGTCAGACAGGAGTCTCCATGGACTATGATGTTTGTGGATGATATTGTGATTTGTGGTGAGAGTAGGGAGCAGGTGGAGAAGAGCCTGGAGAGGTGGTGGTACACGCTGGAGAGAAGGGTAATGAAAGTCAGTAGGAGAAAGACAGAGTACATGTGTGTGAATGAGAGGGAGGGCAGTGAGGGTGCAGTTGCAGGGAAAAGAGGTGGAGAAGGTGGAGGAGTTCAGGTACCTGGGGTCAACAGTGCAAAGTAATGGAGAGTGTGTTAGAGAAGTAAAGAAAAGAGTGCAGGCAGGGTGGAGTGGGTGGAGAAGAGTGATAGCAGGAGTGATTTGTGATAGAAGAGTATCTGTGAGAGTGAAAGGGAAAGTTTATAGGACTGTGTGAGACCTGAGATGTTGTATGGATTAGAGACAGTGGCATTGAGTAAAAGACAGGAGGTGGAGCTGGAGGTAGCAGAGCTGAAGATGTTAAAGTTTTCGTTGGGAGTTACGACGATGGACAGGATTAGAAATGAGTTTATTAGAGGGACAGCACATATGGGATGTTTTGGGAGACAAGGTGAGGGAGGTGAGATCGAGATAGTTTGGACATGTGCAGAGGAGGGACATGGGGTATATCAGTAGGAGAATGCTGAGGATGGAGCCACCAGGAAGGAGGAAAAGAGGAAGACCAAGGAGGAGGTTTATGGAGGTGGTGAGGAAAGACATGCAGGTAGTTGGTGTGAAAGCGGCAGATGTAGAGGACAGGGGGGTATGGAGACAGATGATCTACTGTAGCACCCCCTAATGGGAGCAGCCGAAAGAAGAAGATTCTGCATATGCCCTCAAATATTATTTAAATTAGTGATTAATTTTGTGTTAAACAGCAAAGTGGTGCATTGAGACTAAGACTGATTAATATGTGATGTGGTTTCTAATAAAGTTATCAATTAAAAATACTTTTTAATTATCAATAAAATGAGAAAAATAGGAAGTGTTTTTGGTAATCATGTCAAACTTCTGATAACAAAAAACTTTCTATTGTAAACCAGTGTTTATTTAAACAAAGCTATAAAGCTCAATTCGGTTTTTTGTTAAAATGTAGATTGAGTAGTCTTGGGTATAAGAAGATTTTTTTTTTAATGTAACATTCCAAGAGAAATCACTGGGGACATTATAAGGAAGTTTAAAACTTATAGAACAGCTGAAAACCTGCCTGGCCATGAAATGTAGCCTGAACTTTAACCCAAACCCCGTACCAACTTACTCAGGACAACAACAAAAACCCTGTGTGACCGCAGGACTCCTACAGGATGACCTGATAAAGGCTGGTACAAGTGTTTCAGTGGCCAAATCCTTCCTCTAGACGTCTTTGTGTTTTTAAACTAAAACTGAGGCACATGTGACCTGCAGCATGGAGTGACATTAAACGTATCAGATGCACTGCAGTAAAAATTTTCACACTTTGAGCTCCTGAACTCTGGAGTAAATCCTGAGAAAGTAAATGAAATGAATCCTGAAACAGGTTTAATGGAGGTTTGGAGACTGTAAGAGGAACGAGCTGAGCTCCGTGTGAGCAGGGAGACTGAAATCACACTCACCTGGGATAGAGATGAAGATGAAGATGAGGGTGAATGAAAGCAGGACATGGTGAGGAACCCTGCAGGACTCCATGTCTGAGACACAACAGCACCAGCAGCACTGCACAGGTGAGAACAGGGGAGTCATTAACAACACAATATCTCTCACACCAACACACACACACACACACACACACACACACACACACACACACACAGCCCTATTTAACCACATCCAGAAACACAGGAACTTCAGAACCAACACCAGCATTTAGACTAGAGACAGAACACACACACACACACACACACACACACACACACACACACACACACACACACACACACACACACAGCCCTATTTAACCACATCCAGAAACACAGGAACTTCAGAACCAACACACACACACACACACACACACACACACACACAGCACTAAGGTGAAAGCCTAGTAATTATTATTAACATTATGATTATTGATGTTTATTATTAAGAGTGATTAACATTAATTTATTTGCAAACTATTATTTCATAAAACATTCATCAAAAAATAATTACTATACTTACTACTGTTACTGATAATAAAAATTATAATAATATACACTGATTTAATTTAAATCAAATAATTAATTCAACTCTTTATTTTAATCACAGCAGAAAAACGCATTAAACCGAAAGTGAAAGTTGTCACGAACAGTTATGTTGTTTTTTTCTGATACAGTTCACAACATGAATATTAACTTCAGTGTGTGTGTGTGTGTGTGTGTGTGTGTGTGTGTGTGTGTGTGTGTGTTTAGTAAATAGTAATAAAGCAGAAAGCTGTATTTGTGTATAATGAATTTCAGAACTGTTTCCTGTCGGGTTTTGTACAGAAACTCTTCATGGTGAGGAGATGAAAAGTGCAGCTCGGGATGAAGAGATAAAGTGATTTGAGTTACAGGTGAAAGTGTAAAGTGTGTAGAAGATGTGTGTGTGTGTGTTATAATGTGGTTTATAAACTCACCAAATCAACAAATTAATGTTCTAGTTGATGTGTCGCTCATCAACGAGCCGGATCTAAGAGCCGATTCTTTGTGCCGAACAGGAAGAGCCGACTTCCGGCTGAGTCATCTGATTCTGTTTCCGGTTTTCCTTCTTCTTCTACTTCTTCTTCTCCTTCCCATTCTTCTTGTCATTCTCTTTCTTTATATTCCCCTTCTCTTTTTTCTTCTTCCTCTTCTTCTTCTCCTTCCCATTCTTCTTCTTCTTCCACTTCTCCTTATCTTTCTTCTTCTTCCTCTTCTTCTTCTCTTTCTTCTTAAATAGTCTTTAAAATATAAAAAAAGAATAAATTACTAAAAGTCAACAAACTTATTTATTTAGTTATGTAAATATTATGTAAAGCAACTATGGCAACTGAACTAAACTAAAATAATGTACAGGCAGAAGGTCTGAGGTGAACTCTCGCGTTGTTCGGTAACTACTAGAGCACACCGAGACACAACTTCTGCAGCGCAGGACAGGAGAATCACTGAGTGCTCCGGATATCACTGCATTATTAAAGAAAGGAACAAAAAACTGTTTTTAGAAGAAATAGTCTCAGTTGGTGTTCTATGTTCTGAAAAGTTCCTTGTTCATGTCCATGTTCATCATTTACACAAAAAGGCAAACTCAAATAAAATGAAACGTTTGTTAATTTTCTGTTTCTTTTTCATTCATATTCAAAAGGGAAGCAGGTGAAAAAAAGCAGAGTAGCAGAAAGAAGCAGTCAGTGAAACTATTTTTACATTGTACATGCAGGATTTTGTTCTGGGGGGAATAATAAATATTTTTGCAGGAGCAGGAGAAAATAATAATCTCTATATGGAAGGGAGACTCTCCTCCTCCTCCCTCCTCCCCTTATCCTATTAATTATTTCCAAAAATGTAAACTCTCTTGTTTGCTAGACCAGTGTCCTTTAGGAAGCTAAATAAATGTGTACTCGTTTTATTTGATGTATCTCCTAGCAGTTCCTTTAACTATAATATGTAAGTACTTATTTAATGCAGTGTTTAATCCTTAATCTAGTGAACAATAATTTGTTCTTTTCAATTCCTTCCAGTGTTCCTCCCTCTCCTAACATTCCTTTTGTTTTAGCTTCTGCTCTATTTTTTGAGATTGATATTTCAACATCTTCTCTTTAAAGACTTGTTTTACCAAAACCATCCACTATTTCATTTTCTTTATCAAATCAAATCAAATCAAATCAAATTTTATTCGTCACATGTACATACATACAGAGTACGACATGCAGTGAATTGCTTTTATACAACTGACCGGCATGAGGGAATAGGGTGGGGGGAAGAAATAAAACAAGGGAAAAGAAGGCAGATAAATAAAACCAATAAACTATGTAAAATATAAAATATATAAAGATGAAGATATACATGTAAAACTATGTAAAAAATAGGAGAATTGTATATACAGGGTATGTTTATGATACAGGGTATGCAGGGTATGCTTATGATACAGGTTATGCTTATGTACAGTAAAACAGTAATCACATAAGGTGGTTGATGTGATTGTCTTTAAAGTGAACGTGTGCGGTGTGGTGTGGTATAAAGTGCACTGTGCCGTCCAAGTCCAGAGTTATAGTGACTGTCCAGGGTTTAAAGTGTTGTAGTGTGAGGAAAAAGAAAAAAATAACAATATTTGCAGAAGTGTGATGATGGAGAGAGAGTGACCAGCTTTTAGATCCAGCTTTTGGTTCCTTGGTGTTTCCTGGTTTAAACTCCGAATGGCCTGCAGGAAGAAGCTCCTCCTCATTCTTTTTGTGTTCGCTTTCAGGGAGCGGAAGCGTTTCCCTGAACGCAACAAAGAAAAGAGTCCATTGTTGGGATGGCTGAGGTCCTTCATGATCTTCCTAGCTCTGGTCCGGCACCGCGTGCTGTAGCTGTCCTGCAGGTCAGGGAGCTCAGTGTGGATGGTACGTTCAGCTGAACGCACCACCCTCTGAAGGGCTCGTCTGTCCTGCATGGTGCTGTTCCGGAACCAGGAAGTGATGCTACCCGTCAGAACGCTCTCAATAGTGCAGGTGTAGAAAGTCTTTAGCACCTGAGAGGGTAGTTTAAACTACCTTAAGCGTCTCAGATGGTACAGACGCTGCCAGGGTTCTTCACCAGGGTGTTGGTGTGACAGGACCGAGAAAGGTCCTGTGTGATGTGAACACCCAGGTACCAGAAACTGTCCACTCTCTCCACTAGGGTCCCGCTGATGTTTAGCAGTTGGTATGACCGCTCCTGCTTTGTGCTGAAGTCCACGATCAACTCCTTAGTCTTGCTGACTTTCAGGAGAAGGTTGTTCTCCTGGCACCCTCTCTCCAGGTTTTTAACTTCCTGTAGGTAGGCCGTCTCGTCGTTGTTTGAGATCAGACCCACCACAACAGTGTCGTCAGCAAACTTGATGATGGTGGTGGAGTTGGAAGTGGCCACACAGTCACACAGGGGGGTCCAGTGCTGAGGGTAAGGGTGGATGAGGTGTGTTTTCCCACCCGTACGGCTCGTGGTCTGTCAGTCAGGAAGTTAGAGATCCATTGAAACAGTGACTGGCTGAGTCCCAGGATCTCCAACTTAGAGGTGAGTGTGGAGGGAATTATGGTGTTAAATGGTAAACTGTAGTCAACAAACAGCATCTTTTTATTATTATAATAATAATAATTATAAATAATTACCTTTTTTGTAGTCCAGGTGACTCATCGTGGTGTGAAGGAGATGAGCAATGGCGTCCTCAGTAGAGTGGTTCTGACGGTACGCGAACTGTAATGGGTCCAGTGTGTCTGGTAGTGATGCAGTGATAAAGTCTCTGACCAGTCTCTCGAAGCACTTCATCACTACTGAGGTCAGAGCTACAGGGCGATAGTCGTTAAGGCAGGCGGGCTGGGGTTTCTTCGAGACAGGAACAATGGTGGACTGTTTGAAACATGGGCAGACAACAGAGTGTTCCAGTAAGAGGTTGAATATCTCAGTGAACACCAACCAGAACCCGACCTGTGATTCCATCTGGTCCTGCTGCCTTCCTGGTATTCACTCTCTTGAATTCCCTCCTCACGTCATGCTCCGAGATGGTGAACGTGTTTACCTCTCCGGTTCTCTCGGCGTGCATGCTGGTTGTGCCGCTAGCGCCGCTAGCATGGTTAGCTGCAGCCTCGAAACGAGCATAAAATGTGTTTAGCTCGTCTGCCAGAGAAGCGTCCGCATTCACCGTTCTAGAAGATAGTGTTTTATAGTCCGTTATTGTCCTTAATCCCTGCCACAGGCTCCTAGAGCCACCATATTGGAACTGTGACTCTAGTTTCTTCCCGTAGCCCTGTTTTGCATCCTTCACCGCTCTGCGAACACTGTAAGACGCAGCCTTGTATTCATCCATGTCCCCGGTGGCGAGCCCCGTGTTGTAGGCAGCGGAGCGGGATCTCAGAGCGTCGCATATTGTTTTATCCACCCACGGCTTCTGGTTGGGAAATGTTCTGATATTTTTGCACTGTATCATACGCTAGTTTCCCAATGAATCCCACAACCGCTTCCGTAAACATGTTGACGTCATCAGAGCTGCGCCGGAACATGAGGTTGAGGTTGGCACTGTTGAAATCTCCAACCACAATGAGCACAGCGTCCCGATGCTGTGTTTGGTGTTGCGTTAGTGTCTCGTGTAAGTCCCATACCGCAGTGTCCGTGTCCGCTTGAGGTGGAATATAAATGGCACTGACTGTGACCGAGCTAAAATCCCGAGGTAGATAAAAGGGCCGACATTTGATGGTCAGTAGTTCCAGGTTTGGTGTACAGGAGAGTGAAAGAGAAACAATGCTCATGCTGTCGCACCAGTGGTTGTTCACCATCAGACACACTCCATCTCCTCTTGACTTCCCCGACTTCAGTGTTCTGTCCATGCGGTAAACCGAGAAAAACTCGGCCGGCTGGATGGCGTGGTCCGGTACCGCTGGGTTCAGCCATGTCTTGGTGAAGCAGAGAAGGTTGCAATCCCGAATGCCCCTCTGGAAATTGACCCTTGCCCTGAGGTCGTGGAGCTTGTTCTCCAGTGACTGGATGTTGGCTAACAGGATACTAGGTAAGGGAGCGCGGTGTGCGCGTGCCCTCAGCCTGTTCCTGACGCCGGCTCGTTTCCCTTGCGGACGCCGGTACGGGTCGCGTCCTTTGTTGTCCCTCAGGATCTCTCTCGGCCAGCATGGGTCTGGCCTTAAAAACGGCGAAAGGTGAGTGGATTGTACATCAATAGATATAACAGTGTCTCTGTCATATCTAACGATGTCCATCTTGTGTAGATGGAACTGTAACTAATTAAATAAATGTATAAAATTAACAGAAAAAGGGAAAACGTAGCCGGAGCAGTTGTGACGGCAGCTGACCTCACCGGTGCCATCTTGTATATCTTAAGTCCTACATGTGCTGCATCCATGTACATTTTACCTCTCTGTCGTTTAAATGTTTACTGTCTCTTTAGGACTTCATCTGCTCTATTTTTTTTCTACCTGCTGTAATGCCAACCAGATACCCATCAGCTCCCCTGTAAATACAGATATGTGAACAGACAGTCTATTCTGTACCTTGATTCACATCTTTGGTACTAAGAATACATCCGCAGTTGCCCATACTGAAGATCCTTAGACCTATCTGTGTAGATCTCCACATTATAGTCCTGATTCAGATGAGTACAAAATACTTCACATAAGCCCATCCCCTCTCTATTTTTTTAAGTGGCTATTTAATATCTCGGGTCCAAACTAGGCTGCCAAAGTGGTCTGACTGGCAACATAAATGTTAGACTTAATTCCTTTCCCCTCCAATCCCTTCTATTTTCCAACAGCTTCACATACCCCTTCGAATTTTTAACCCCTCCATGCTCCCAGCATGCCTGCATTACTACTCTTGTGGGGTGGGATGTGCCCAGGTTTGCCTATTTTTTGGTTGCCTATGGTTGTTCCTTAAATGTAATGGTATCTCACCATCTCTACATGCAACATTACTGGAGGTGAAGTCTGACAACCCACTACATATTCTATGGGCTTGGGTTTGTATGACTTCCAATTTATCCACTGTAGTTTTTCCGTCTGTATATGCGATACACTTATCACCTTTAACAGACTTAATCAGTACAACATCAATCTACCTCAGTGATTGCCTGCAATCCTATATGGAAGCTCCTGCTTAATAAATGTAGCACTCCTCCCCATCATCTTCACTTCTATCTCAACAAACAGCCACATATACCTTTATCTTTATATCTTGGTTCCAGTCGTTAGTGACTCTCAAAGGGGTTGTGACCAGGGCTCGAACCAGGGTCATCAGAGGGAGAGGCTAGCTCTCTAGAGATCTGCCACAGGCGGATTCTCATGCAGAGAGAGGACAAACCTGGAAGTGCAAATGGAATATATAATGATAAAACGGAGAGAACACCATTAAAAGCACAAGACAGCAATCCCGGTATATAACAAAGATCCGAAATATCTGGTTGCAGACCAGCTCTGCCATCTCTTTGGCCTAAGGCAGCTTGGATAGAGCACTGAGGCAGCAAGCTTTAGAGAACCTATCCACGATAACCAGATCACAGTACCCCCCTGAGACCAGGGAAGTCCAGTAACAGAGTCCAAAGATACGTATATGGGACCAGAGCCTATAAGGAATGAGTAATAGGTGGAGCCACCCCTGGGCCCTTGAGCAAGGCCCTTAACCCTCTATGCTCCGGGGGTCCCTTACGAGGAAAATATCAAGGTCCGTGACGACGGAGTGACGTGGGGCCGCCTTCCCGTGGGCTCACCACCTGCAGGAGGGACCGTAAGGGACGGTGCTGTGAGGATTGGGCAGCAGTCGAAGGCGGGGGCCTGCTTAGACTGCTGCCCCCGCGACCCGAATTACGGATAAGCGGGAGAAAATGAATGAATGAATGAATGAATGACCCCTGGGTCATTTGATGAGACGATTTGGATTGAGAGGAGTTGACACAGGCAGCAACAAAGCCTTAACGTCCTTCCAGATGGAAGGCCACGAAAATTATCTTTCTATAAACTTGAGGGTACAGACCACCCCCAGGTGACAGGTCTTCTGTCTCTGAAAGAGCCGATTCACATTCTCTAATGGGAGAAGCTGGAAGAAGAAGAAGAAGAAGGAGGTGCTACATCTTTACCACACTGACCATAATTATAATTTCCTCCACATCATCTTGTTTCCTTGCACATTGCTGCTACCTGTCAGGACCTTCTGGTTTCGCAGGATGCACTCCAGGGTTGGCGGCCATATTGACATTTTTCCTGTGCCACCCAGGATTTAAGGACAAGTTAGACATTTACTCGCACCCAGATTATCTCAATGGTGCGCTAAATTCCTGACCTTTTTTTTTCCACCCTTCATGTTCTGCTTCCTGTTCCATATTTCTGTTCCTGATCCTGTTCCTGATCCCTGTTCTGCTCCATGTTCTGCTCTGCCTCTATAGTTACTGGTTTGGACTCTGGACTGTTCCTGGTATGTGTTTTGGATGTGCCTATATTGGTAAGTTTGCAGTGTCAGATAAATTGACTGTTTTTGTATTCTGCTGTTGGTTCTCCCTGCATTGCCCTGTCTGCTGGCTCTCAGATTTAGGACTGGTTATTGGACTGTGTTTTTGCCTTTGCCCCCATTGTTTTGCCTGTCGGATATTTTTGAACTGTTTTCTTTACCTGTTTCTTTTATTTATGTTTTATGTTTTCACCATGCTCTTGTTGCATCCTGCAATTGGATTCTTCAAGTCACAACCCTGACAGTATTTTCTGACCTTGAATCGTGTCCCCACAAAATAATCTGGCTAAAACATGGACCCAGTGGAAGCACCAAAGCGTCGGACTTGCCCCACCCTAAAGTCAAGGACACAACAGAGGGTATGTCTTGCCCAATCTATGGTGTGCCAATTGGTCTTGGATAACCTCTTGAGACGGCTGTCCCTCCGTCACCTAAGGCCTGCTGGGGGGTCTTCCAAAACTCAGCATTCCTGCTTGGCTAGTGGTATTGCCCAGCTCTCCCAACCCACAGAGATAACTGCTCAAACTTCAACAATTGACTTTAATACCTTTTATGGTACATGTACAATATATTGCTAAACGTATTGGGTCGCCTGCCCTTTACTGCTATATTGGGTTCTTTTCCAAACTGTTACCACAAAACTGGAGGCACTCAATTGTGTAGGATGTCACAAAGTGAGCTCCTTGAAGATCTGGGTTACATGCTTTGGAGAAGAAGATCTTGAGTGGCCTACTATAAACGTCTGATCTCATCCCTACTGAACACCTTTGGGATGAATTGAAATGCTACACCCCAGGCCTCCTCACCTATATCAGTCTCTGCCTTTCATAATACCCTGCTGGCTGATGAACACAAATATCCATATGCACACTCCAAAATCTAATTGAACAGCTTCACAGAAGAGTGGAGGAAATTATAAGAGCAAATTGTGACTAAATGTGTAATGCAATGCTGAAAAATCACATACAGCGATTGCAGAAATTCCTGGCAGAGTGCTTAGGAAATGTGCAGAACAGCTAGCGGTTGTCTTCACCGACATCTTCAACATCTTCCTGAGCAGCACCATTGTTCCTACCTGCCTCAAGACGACGGCCATCGTTCCCGTGCCGAAGAAGTCTACTGTCTCCTGCCTCAATGACTATCGTTCTGTTGCGCTCACACCCATCGTGATGAAGTGCTTCGAGAGGCTCGTCATAAGGCACATCAAGACCCAGCTTCCACCCTCCCTGGACCCCATGCAGTTCACGTATCTTCCAAATCGCTCAATGGACGATGCCATCTCCACGACCCTTCATCTGGCCCTCACCCACCTGGACAACAAGGACTTATATGTAGGAATGCTGTTAATAGACTTCAGCTCAGCATTCAACACAATCATCCCTCAGCACCTGATTGAGAAGCTGAGCCTACTGAGCCTGAACACCTCTCTCTGTAACTGGATCCTGGACTTCCTGACTGGGAGACCTCAGTCAGTCTGGATCGGAAACAGCATCTCCAGCACCACCACACTGAGCACTGGGGCACCTCAGGGCTGTCTGCTCAGTCCACTGCTGTTCACTCTGCTGACCTATGACTGTGTAGCAATGCACAGCTCGAATCACATCATCAAGTTCGCCAATGACAAGATCATGGTGGTCTCATCAGCAAGAATGTTGTTGATTTCAGGAGAGCACAGAGCAACCATTCTCCAGTAATCATCGATGGATCCTCTGTGGAGATCGTCAAGAGCACCAAATTCCAGCAAAATGCTGTGGTACAAAATCAGTGAGTAGTCTTTCTGCCTTTGATACAGTCTCATCTTGGTGGTACCAGAGCCAGATGTTAGCCTCAGACTGTGTAATGATTTGCGAAAGCTTAGCAAGTTCTTGGATTTCAATAGCTATGGACCGATGCCTGGTGGAGCACCTGAGGAGAGCAAGGTTCATTCCCACAATAAACTTAACATAAGGGTACTGGCAGGTAGCTCTGACCCCTGAGTCCAAATCCATGTTCAGCACAGCCAGCACTCACTGGCAGTATAGGCTTTATTCTACTGTTCAGCCTCCACAGAGCACCAGCCACATTCCAACATTTAAATGAATTGCTCTGCCACATAATCAGTTCCTCCTTCTCAGATCTTACAAAGAAGGGACAGCCCAAATGAGTCAGTTAGATAGAGCTAATGGAGCAGCCATTCCAGTTCCTAAAAAATTACATACCAGCATGCTGGTGCCGAGGAACTCTGCCTTTACCCAACCTTTTCTTCTGTACACCGATGCTTCAGAAACCATGCTGGGAGAGGAAAAGTCTCAAAGAGAAAGAACACACAGTACTGTACCATAGCAGAAAACTGACACCAGCAGAACAAAAGTATGTCACTATGAAACAAGAAACCCTGGGGACTCATTTATAAATGTGGCATATGCAAAAGAAAGGTACTGGAAACATGCATACACCACTTCCCACACAAAGGTCCCTATCTATATAACAAAAACTAGTAAACTATAAAAAATTATGTACGCACATTGTGAACAGAAGGGGAAAAAGGGACAACAGATGGAGAGGTGGTGAACTGAAGACAGATTGTAGAAAGTAAATGTGAGAAGAAGTATCATATGTATTGATGTCTCTCACACATTTAATTTCCCTCTTATGATAGATCCATGTTATCATGACCATCATGTTATCAAACCAACAGTGTTAGGGTTAGGGTTAGGGTTGGGACGTACAAAAGTTCTTTGAGTCTCTAGTAATGAATAAATCGACACTGGTACGCAAGATTACAAAC
Organism: Silurus aristotelis; assembly: GCF_946808225.1. Taxonomy (NCBI): domain Eukaryota; kingdom Metazoa; phylum Chordata; class Actinopteri; order Siluriformes; family Siluridae; genus Silurus; species Silurus aristotelis. The sequence continues at coordinate 34,943,518 of NC_139578.1, forward strand.
TTAATATAAATATAACCCTTGATTTCTACAAACTTGGAAAGTGCTCATTTAAGTATTTCAAGAAGATGAAGGTCTTCAGTCGTCGCTTGAAGATAGTCAGGGACTCTGCTGTACGGACATATAGGGGATGTTCATTCCACCGCCTCGGTGCCAGAACAGAGAAGAGCCTTGAAGTGTACTTACCTCTCATTCTGAGAGAAGGTGGTACCAGTCGAGCAGTGCTGAAGGATCTCAGACAGCATGGTGCAGTGCGAGATGTGATGAGGTCACTGAGGTAAGATGGTGCTGGTCCATTTTTGGCCTTGTAGGTGAACATCAGTGTTTTGAATCTGATACGTGCAGCTACTGGAAGTCAGTGAAGGAAGCGCAGCAGTGGGGTGGTGTGGGAGAACTTGGGCTGATTGAACACAAGTCGTGCAGCTGCGTTTTGGATAATTTGCAGTGGACAAGCACCTGGACAGCCTGTGTGGACAGAAATGGTCAAATCCTTCAGATGTTGTAGAGAAAAAATCGTCAAGAACGAGCCACATTAGCGACATGTGTGAAGAAGGACAGTTCATTGTCCATAGTTACCCCAAGGTTATGAGCAGTGGCTGAAGGAGAGAGTCATAAAGTGTTATTTGGAGATCTTGACCTGGAGATGAATCACATGGGATGACCAGCAGTTCTGTTTTGCTGGGGTTGAGTTTTAGATTCAACCACAGCAAAACTTCCTGTCTCCATAGCCCCCTGTCCTCTACAGAATTAGGGTTAGGGGTCTGCCTCTTTCAACCAAATTACCTGCATGTCCTCCTTCACCACATCTATAAACCTCCACCTTGGTCTAATCCTATAGGTCTGATATCTTAAGTTTGTAATCTTAAACTCATCATCGGAAATATCCTGAATGACGCAGTGCATCCAGCAGTTTGAGATTGTTTCCTTCTTCACATCATTCCAGGCTGATCTTTAATATAAGACGCACCCTGGGTGAGCAGTACGGAACACTATCTATAAGATGCTTCTTATATACGCAAAAATACGGTAGTGTGATGGTGAAGTGGCATCGATAACTAACATTTTCAAAAGCCGGCGATTGGTCATGGGGATCGAGATAACCGACGTTAAGTGGTAAATTTGCCCCCACTTGTGCTCGAGATATTAGGGTTCGGCAACATAAAAGAATCGACATAACCGATGAGAAAATGCTAAGACAAAGAGAGAATTTGACGGTTCCACTTCAAAAACGTCGACTTAATAGGGTTTGGCGAGTTAACCGAGGTCCAGATAAGTGGGTTCGACTGTAATGTAATTCTATTAATTCTAATCCTATAGGTCTGATATCTTAAATTTGTAATCTAGCGTATCAGTGTAGATTTTTACAATATGTGTGTCTGTGTGTGGGTATGTGTGTCTATATCTGTTAGATTACATTACATTACATTAGATTGAACTGTCATTGTGCAAGATACATGTACAGAGCCAATGAAATGCATTTAGCATCTTACCAGAAGTGCACAAGTGGCTGATTTACAATAAATAACAGATAAATAAATAGTGCATGATGTTCATATATACAGGGATGACGGTGATTTATGTTCAGAAGGAGTCGTAGTTAATAATATATGGTATATATAGTAATATACAATATACTATGCAAAGATTATGCATGGATAAACATGTCAGAAGATAATATACTCAAATAACATGATATAGTTATGTACAAGTATGAATGTACAGTATGTATGATACACTATATATAGTATAAATATGGGTATAATGTACAGTGCAAATGTGAATTAAGGATGGTGTGAAAAGAAATATGTAGTGGAAAGAAATGTGTAGTGAATTAGCAGTGCAAATACACAGAAAGTGACAATGCAGTATTGAACAGCATACAGCCATAGTAACAGCCACAGGAAAAAAGCTTTTCACTGTACTGCATTTATGGAAGAACTCCTGACTCCTTCTTGCTACCCAAGAAGCCCCTAGGTAGTACATCGGCGATTGTGGGTAAGGCTTCTGCCTCGGTAGGTTAAGCTATTGCATCCCTGCACACTATAATGGTCCTATAGGCATATCAGTCTGACCTGCTGCATGAGCTGAATGTGTAAGGTGCCTTGGGCAGCCAGCTTCAAGAGCTCTTAAAGCCACTAAAGAGACCGCTAGGGCCATTGGCTGGTCCATGGCCACCCTCGTCTTGACAGAAAGCCACCGTTGGCTCACTCTTTTAGAAATTATCAATAATTTAACATGTAGCTGGCAGTAGCTTCCTCTCCGGATACAAAACTAGTGCTTTTACCATATTTAGCACAACTTTTCAAAATACATGGACACCAGAGACAGGTGTGTTCATGTATACGACCACCAGTTAACAACTAATCTGCATGATGATGTCGATGCATGATGATAAATCAATAACCTTCAAGACCCCGGCTTGCTGCAACTTCGGCCACAAAGACCTGGCCCCCAGCCCTCGGCGTCGCCTGATGCCGGGGGCCGGAAGAGTGGGACGTCGAAATCGCTGCTGGAGGAAGCAAAAGCGTAGCAAGTGTGCGGGTGTCTGTGCTAGGCTAAAGGCTAAAGGCTCTCTCATCCATTCTACTTTCAAACGTCTGCTTCCTGGACAATAAATTGGATTACATTTGACTCCAGCACACCACAAGGCGAGAGTTCAGAGACTGTAGCCCCCCCCCATGCTAATGCTAAGGAGGCACTTTGTTAAGTCTATGATGCTATAAGCAACCTGCAGAATGCTCACCCCAACGGATTGTTTATTATTGCTAGAGATTTCAACCAAACAAATCTCAAGACTGTGCTTCCTAAACTACATCAGGATATGGACTTTGCAATGAGAGGAGGGAACACGCTGGATCTCGTTTACACAAAAACATCCGCAGCACACGACCCCAATCTCCGCTACTCAGACCACATCTCTGTTATGCTAATTCCAGCATACAGACTGATTCTGAAACAGGTGCACCTCTGCACTTCAGGACTGTTTTGAGTGCACTGACTGGGACATGTTTAGAGTGCACATCATCAGTGGCCAGCTACATCAGGAAGAGCGTTGATGATGTGACCATCTCCAAGACCATCACTACACACTCCAAAAGAAATTGAGCGTCGCGTCTCGCACTCCCCCAGTCAGGGTTCCTGCCTGGCGCTCTGCGGATGTAACCCTTGCACCCTGAGGGAAGGAGAGGCTGTGTCTCTATGCCACACTGCTTCACTTCATGTGTGTTTTATACTTCCTGGTTGTTACTTCACACTGCCGTGGCCCAAATCTAATTTTGACTAATTTTCACAATTCCCTCCCTCTGTCAAACCATCAAACAATTCCAAAACTAAAAACTGGTCGGTGTGATGAGGGTCTTCCCTCATCACATCCACAAACCTCTTCCTCTTTTCTTCCTTCCTGGAAGCTCCATCCTCAGCATTCTCCAACCAATATACCCCATTGTCAGGCGTAAGTGAGCGAGGCGGAAGCCGGGGCACAGCAAACAGACTTTAATGCACACCGAACAAAAAGCAAACATGGAAAACATAGAACACCCTCAGAGTCCAAACAAAACGATAACGGACAACGGAGCGGTGTGAGTGAGGCGTTTATATAGCGGTGAGGGTGATGAGGAACAGGTGTGTAGAATCAGTATGATGGCAAAGCGCTCCGGGCGGGCGGGGCGCGCACCGGAGAAGAAGCAGGGTGATCCCTGACACCACCCCCTCCCCCAGGGGCGGCACCAGACGCCCTGAACCGGCGGCGCGGCCTGCCCCTCGACCGAGGCGCCGGGCAGCGAGGATGAGCCGCGTGGAACTCCGCCAGCAACGCCGGGTCCAGAATGTCCTGCCGGGCCACCCAAGACCTTTCCTCCGGGCCAAATCCCTCCCAGTCCACCAGATACTCGAGGCGACCCCGGCGCCGTCTGGACTCCAGGATCTCTCTGACCACGTAGACCCCGGGCTGGTCCACGATCTCCGGCTGGTCGGGCGCTACGGGGCCACCTGGAGGGCGAGAGACAGAAGAGGCACACGGTTTCAACAGGGACACGTGGAATGTGGGATGGATACGATACCTCGGCGGCAGTGCGAGCCGGTAGGACACTGCGCTGATCTGGTCGGTGATCCGGAAGGGCCCTATGAACCGGGGGCTCAGTTTGCGACAGGGCAGCTTGAGTTTCAGGTCCTTGGTGGACAGCCACACCAGGTCCCCAGGACGGTAGCGGGGGGCGTCCAGCCGCCGTGCGTCAGCGTGTCGGCGGGTGTTGCGGATGGCTCGACGCAGCTGTGTGTGCGCTGACTCCCAGATTCGACTGCTCTCCCGGAACCAGTAGTCGACGGAGGGTACGCTGCTGGGCTCGTCCGACCAAGGGAACAGGGGTGGCTGAAACCCTAGCACGCACTGGAACGGGGTGAGCCCCGTGGAGTCCTGACGTAGCGAATTCTGGGCGTATTCGGCCCAGGGCAGGAACCTACTCCAGTCCTCTTGATCATGGCCGCAATAGGTTCTCAGGTAGCGACTCAACTCCTGGATCTTTCGCTTCGCCTGGCCGTTGGATTGGGGGTGGTATCCCGAAGTGAGGTTTACCGAGACGCCCAGGAGTCGGAAGAAAGCCCTCCAGACCCGAGACGCGAACTGTGGGCCCCGGTCCGACACGACCTCCTCCGGGAGACCGAAGTTCCGGAAGATGTGATGGAACAAAGCCTCCGCCGTCTCGAGTGCAGTGGGGAGCCCCTTCATGGGGATGAATCGGCAGGCCTTAGAGAAGCGATCTACCACCACCAGAATGCAGGTGTGGCCCTCTGACCGGGGGAGATCCGTCACGAAGTCAATCCCCAGGTGCGACCAGGGACGCTGAGGGACGGGGAGCGGCATCAGCTTTCCCACCGGCAGGTGGCGTGGGACCTTGGACATTGCGCAGGTCGGACATTACTCCACGAGGCGCCTTACCTCTCGGGTCAGGCCGGGCCACCAGTACTTGGTCTGGAGGATTTGGATGGTCTGCTTCTCCCCTGGATGGCCGGTGCCTGGTCCCTCGTGAACAGATCTAAAGAGACGGTGCCGGAACGCGGCAGGAACGAAGGTGCGTCCAGCTGGGCACCCGGCCGGAACCGCCGCCCGGCGAGCAGCGGAGGCGATCTCTTGGTCGACCTCCCAGACGATTGGCCCCAGGATGAGTGCGGGGGGGAGGATGGGCTCAGGCTCGCCAGGCTCGTCCGGCCCGTATATCCGGGAAAGGGCGTCGGCCTTGCCGTTCTGGGTCCCGGCTCGATAGGTGATCTGGAAGCGGAACCGTGTGAAGAACAACGCCCAGCGTGCCTGTCGGGGGTTTAGCCTCCGAGCCTCCCGTAGGTATTGGAGGTTTTTGTGGTCGGTAACCACCGTGAATGGGTGTTCGGCTCCCTCAAGCCAGTGTCTCCATTCCTCTAGGGCCAGCTTGATGCCCAGGAGCTCGCGGTTCCCGATATCGTAGTTCTGCTCGGTGGTGGATAGCTTGTGCGAAAAGAACGCGCACGGGTGGAGCTGGGGGGGAGATCCGGATCTTTGTGACAGGGTAGCCCCTACCCCGGTCGAGGAGGCATCCACTTCGACCACGAAAGGCTTCCGGGGATCGGGGTGACGCAGGACCGGGGCGCAACAGAAGCGGCAGCGAAGCTCGTCGAAGGCCTCCTGAGCCTCGTGGTTCCACCTCAAGGTGCGGGCCTTTCCCCTGAGGAGCGAGGTGAGTGGGGCAGTGATCCTGCTGTAGCCCTGGATGAACCGGCGATAGAAGTTGGCGAACCCTAGAAAGCGCTGGAGCTCCCTGATAGATTCCGGAACCGGCCACTCCTTCACCGCCCTTACCATTCGACTCTCCATCTGGATACCCTCCGCACTGATGATGTAGCCCAAGAAGTGGATGGTAGGGCGGTGGAACTCGCACTTCGAGAGGTTCAGGTAGAGATGCTGGGAACGAAGTACTTTAAGCACCGCTCGCACGTGCCGCCGGTGTTCCTCCAGATCCCGGGAATAGATCAGTATATCGTCGATGTAGACCATGACGAATCTCTGGAGGAAAGGCCGGAATACTTCGTTCATGAACCCCTGGAAGACGGCGGGAGAGATGGAGAGGCCGTATGGCATGACCCGGTACTCATAGTGGCCCGAGGGGGTGATGAAAGCTGTTTTCCACTCATCCCCCTTCCTGATGCGCACCAGGTTGTAGGCGCTCCGGAGGTCAAGCTTGGAGAACACCCGCGCCTCCCTTAAGTCCTCCAGAGCTGCGGGCACGAGTGGGAGGGGGTAAGGAAGAGGTGCGATCTGCGAGTTTAGCTGGCGGTAGTCGATGCAGGGCCGCAGACCTCCATCCTTCTTTCCCACGAAGAAAAAGCTTGAGGCAGCGGGGGAGGAAGAGTGCGTGATGAACCCCTGACGAAGCGCCTGTTGCACGTACTCCTCCATGGCTTGGCGCTCAGGAACGGACAGGGGATACACACGACCCTTGGGTAGCTTTGCCCCGGGCAGCAGGTCGATACAGCAGTCCCAAGGTCGGTGAGGAGGGAGACGGGTGGCGGCCTGCGCGCTGAACACATCACCATACGACCTATACTCTCTCGGGATCGCCACAGGGGTTGCGGTTGTGGCTTCCTCCACACGCGTGGCTCCGATCACGGCTCCAGGGGTTCGCGTGGGGAGATGTGAGAGGCAGTGTGCCTTACAGCGGGGACTCCACTCCAGGATGTCACAGGGGTCCCAAGAGCATCTAGGCCGGTGTTTCTGCAGCCAGGGCCTCCCCAGGATCACACTGACTGTGGATCTGTCCAAGACCAGGAACCGGATCGCCTCTCGATGGAACAGCCCCACTTGTAGAGTCACCTCCGGCGTGCAGTACTTCACCCACCCCTCACCCAGCGGCCTTCCCTGAATGGTTTGGATGGCTAGATCCTGGGAGCCCCGTTCTCGGCGGAGGCGTAGTCGGTCGAGGCAGGCCTGGGAGATGAAGTTCCCCGCTGAGCCGGAATCGACTAGGGCATGCACAGAGATGGAGAGAGTGGGGGTTATGAGAGACACTGCGAGTTTAGGGAGAGAGGAGATAACTCGACAGTACTCACCGCGGCACGAGCCGGGCGTGTGGGGCACTGCGAGATGGAATGCCCCGAGGTTCCGCAGTACAAGCAGCCTCCAGCTGCGAGCCGGCGATTCCTCTCCCTTCTGGACAGCCTTTGTGATCCTAGCTGCATCGGCTCGCCCTCCGGGGCAGCAGATGTACTTTGTGGAGAGCTCGGTGGGTGTGGAGTGAGATCCTCCACCGCGAGGCGCTGAGAGAGCCCGATCGATTTCTGGATGAAGCTCTCCAACCCCACCGAATCCTCATGAATGGCCATTGCCTGCCGTATCTCCGGTTTCAAACCCATCCGATACACTCCCAGTAGCGCTGACTCGTTCCAGCCACTAGATGCCGCCAGGGTGCGAAAACGGAGGCTGTAATCGGTGAAGCTTTCGTTTCCCTGACGTAACCTGAGCAGCTGGTCGGCTGTGGTGAAAGTCCCGGAGGCGGCGCAGAAGACTTCCAGGAAGTGTTCGGTGAACCGGGCGTATGAGTGCGTCACCGGGCCGGCCGCTTCCCACAGCGATTGTGCCCATGCCAGCGCTCTCCCGGAGAGGAGGGAGATGAAAAACGCCACCTTTGATCGCTCCGTAGGAAAAAGCTGTGGTTGCATCTCGATGTAGAGATTCACCTGTAACAGGAAGCCGCGGCATTCTGATGCCTTTCCGGAAAATGCAGCCGGAAGCGCCATGGGGCTGCTGGTGAGCGCGGAGGGGTTTGGCTGAGCCGCCGCGGATGGGAAGGCGGCTTGGAGCGCGGCAATGAGATCTTGTATCGGCGAAGACTCGGCGACTGCCTGATCCTCCATCGCGAGGTAAGCGCGGGGCAAAGATCTCGAGGTTCTCCTTCCTTTTCTCTCTTTCTTTCCTTCGGTCCGTTATTCTGTCAGGCGTAAGTGAGCGAGGCGGAAGCCGGGGCACAGCAAACAGACTTTAATGCACACCGAACAAAAAGCAAACATGGAAAACATAGAACACCCTCAGAGTCCAAACAAAACGATAACGGACAACGGAGCGGTGTGAGTGAGGCGTTTATATAGCGGTGAGGGTGATGAGGAACAGGTGTGTAGAATCAGTATGATGGCGAAGCGCTCCGGGCGGGCGGGGCGCGCACCGGAGAAGAAGCAGGGTGATCCCTGACACCCATGTCCCACCTCTGCACATGTCCAAGCATGTCCAAGCTATCACTATTCTCCACCCACTCCACCCTGCAACTGCACCACTCCACTGCCCTCCCTCTCATTCACACACATGTACTCTGTCTTACTCCTACTGACTTTCATTCCCCTTCTCTCCAGCGTGTACCTCCACCTCTCCAGGCTCTTCTCAACCTGCTCACTACTCTCACCACAAATCACAATATCATCTGCAAACATCATAGTCTATGGAGACTCCTGTCTGACCTCGTCTGTCAACCTGTCCATCACCACTGCAATCAGAAAAGGGCTCAGAGCCGATCCTTGATACAGTTCCACCTCCACCTTGAACCAGTCTGTCGTACCTACTGCACACTTCACTGCTGTCACACTGTCCTCATACATGTCCTGCACCACCCTCACCTACTTCTCTGACACACCAGACTTCCTCATACAATACCACAACTCCTCTCTCCACCCTGTCGTACGCTTTCTCTACATCAACAAATACACAATGCAACTCCATCTGACCTTCTCTATACTTCCCCATCAACATCCTCAAAGCAAATAAGGCATCTGTGGTGCTCTTTCTCGGCATGAAACCATACTGTTGCTCACAGATGGTTACCTCTTCTCTCAGCCTGGCTTCCACTACTATTTCCCATAACTTCATGGTGTGACTGATCAACTTAATTCCCCTGTAGTTACTGCAGGTCTGCACATCTCCCTTTTTCTTAAAGATCAGTACCAGCACACTCCTTCTCCATTCCTCAGGAATCTTCTCAACTTCCAAAATCCTGTTAAACAATCTTGTTAAAAACTCCACTGCCATCTCTCCTAAAAATCTCCATGCCTCTACTGGTATGTCATCTTGTCCTACTGACTTTCCACCCTTCATCTACTTAATTGCTGCTTTCACTTGCTTCTTACTAATCCCATCCACTTCCTGCTTCACATCTCCACACTATCCAACCTTCTCTCTCTCTCATTTTCCTCATTCATCAGCTGCTCAAAATACTCCCTCCATCTTCTCAACACACTCTCCTCACTAGTCAACACAATTCCATCTCCATCCTTTATTGCTCTAACTTGCAGCACATTCTTCCCAGCTCGGTTCCTCTGCCTGGCCAATCGCTACAAATCTTTTTCTCCTTCCTTAGTGTCCAACTTCTCCTACAGCTCCTTATATGCCTTTTCCTTGGCTTTCACCACATCCCTCTTTACCTGCTGCTGCATCTCCTTGTTCTCCTGCCTACTTTTCTCATCACTCTGTTGATCCCACTTCTGTTTTGCCAACCTCTTTCTCCTTCTGCTCTCCTGTACTTCCTCATTCCAACAACATGTCTCTTTATCTTGCTTTCTATTTCCAGATGTCACACCAAATACTTTTCTAGCTGTCTCCCTAATCACTTCTGCAGTAGATGCCAATCATGCAGCACCTCTTCACCACCACTGAGCTCCTGTCTGATCTCTTCCCTGAACCTCACACTACAGTCTTCCTCCTTCAGTTTCCACCATCTTATTTTTCTTTTAGTCCTCACTCCCCTCCTCTTCTTTTTCACCTCCAAAACCATCCTACAGACCACCATCTGATGCTGTCTAACTACACTGTCCCCTGCCAACACCTTACAGTCTCCAAACTCCTTCAGGTTGTATATCCTACATAGAACATAGTCCACCTGTGTGCACCTTCCTCCACTCTTATACGTCACCCTATGATCCTCCTTCTTCTTAAAATATGTGTTCACCACTGCCATTTCCATCCTTCTAGCAAAATCTACCACCATCTGCCCTTCCACATTCCTCTCCATAAGACCATACCTACCATCACCTCCTCATCACCTCTGTTCCCTTCACCTACATGCCCATTAAAGTCTGCCCCAATCACCAATCTTTTATTCCTACACCTTCTACCACTTCATCTAATTCACTCCAGAATCTTTCCTTCTCCTCCATCTCACAGCCAACTTGTGGAGCATAAACACTGATGACATTTATCATCATCCCTTCAACTTCCAGCTTCACGATCATCACTCTATCAGAAACTCTCTTCACCTCCACTACACTCTTACTGTACTCTTCCTTCAGAATTACCCCTACACCATTTCTCTTCCCATCCACACCATGATAGAACAGTTTAAACACCTCCAAAGTTCCTCCTCTCACTCTCTTTCCACTTGGTCTCCTGAACACACAACATCTCTACCTCTACCATAGTACCAACATTTAAAATGCTCTAAGAAGCAGTCTCTGGCAAAAGAATTTCTGAACGTATCTTATATGAAGGTGAAAATGTTGCTGTCAGTTTTAGACCCTCAGTTCTGGAGGATTAAAGTGTGATTTGATTAATTAAACAGCACAAGCAGGATAAATCACAAGTGCACAAGATTCCTATGAAGTTCACATGATCACATCCACCTTCACAAACTCTTCTGCTTCTCACAGGGTTTCATCCAAAACAGCAAACTGTGTAGAACAAAGAACACTGCTGCTGATCTTCTAGAAGCCTCTGATACTGCACCATAAACAACCCCAAATATCTGAAACCACCTCCATCTGTCTCAGAGCTGAACACAGATCATCTGCTACAGTCCTGTATGTCTTAGTTATCATGAGTGATAAAGAGGAAGACATTTCACTCACATTTCTATGGATTTCTGTTTCTATTGGATTGTTATTTCACACAGTTTCTGATTAGAACTGAATGATAAATGGTCATGTGACCTGATTTCATTCAAGTCATTATCAGATGCCAGAATCAGACTGTTTGCAGTGATCACACTTTCACACACAAAACTGTTCTCAATGTTTCCCAGAATTCACTTTATTCTGATAAATGTAGAAGTTTCTACACAAATCACTCTGAATACGTACCTCTCACTGATACTGAGTAAATATGAAGATCTTCTTTATACACTGAGTCCCGAACGATGTAATCTCCTCCATCAACTACATTTATTCCTCTCAGAGTAAGAAGTGTGTTAGTGAGTGATGTTCTCGGTGTGTATTTATCTGTACAGGTCAGTGATCTTCTTTCCACACTGCAGATCTGTTCACCATATACATCTACTGAACCTGTACTCCTATAGATCACCTCCACTCTCTCTGATACGTGTAACTCCAACTGCAGATCTTCACCAGGGTTTATGTGAAGTAATGATGTCATGGCTGAGGAGAAACATAACATTGTAAAAGTGTTATAACACATTAAAGCTGAATCAGTGAGAGTTTATAAGCTATAGAGCAAATAAAGTAAAGACACTTACTCTCGATTCTGAGACGAACATCATCAATGTCCACACCATCTCTCACACACACACACACGTGTACACGTTCCTCTACTGTAATCAGAGAATCAGATCTCCATTCAGGTACTGCAGCATGGAGTGACATTAAACGTATCAGATGCACTGCAGTAAGAATTTTCACACTTTGAGCTCCTGAACTCTGGAGTAAATCCTGAGAAAGTAAATGAAATGAATCCTGAAACAGGTTTAATGGAGGTTTGGAGACTGTAAGAGGAACGAGCTGAGCTCGGTGTGAGCAGGGAGACTGAAATCACACTCACCTGGGATAGAGATGAAGATGAAGATGAGGGTGAATGAAAGCAGGACATGGTGAGGAACCCTGCAGGACTCCATGTCTGAGACACAACAGCACCAGCAGCACTGCACAGGTGAGAACAGGGGAGTCATTAACAACACAATATCTCTCACACCAACACACACACACACACACACACACACACACACACACACACACACACACACACACACACACACAGCCCTATTTAACCACATCCAGAAACACAGGAACTTCAGAACCAACACCAGCATTTAGACTAGAGACAGAACACACACACACACACACACACACACACACACACACACACACACACACACACACACACACACACACACACACACACACAGCCCTATTTAACCACATCCAGAAACACAGGAACTTCAGAACCAACACCAGCATTTAGACCAGAGACAGAACACACACACACACACACACACACACACACACACGCACGCACACACACACACACACACACACACACACACACACACACACACACACACACACACACACACACACACAGCCCTATTTAACCACATCCAGAAACACTGGAACTTCAGAACCAACATCACCATTTAGACTAGAGACAGAACACACACACACACACACAGAGAGTTTTATTTGATTAAACTATACAGAGAATTTGTACTACACTACTGTTACTGATAATAATATAAAAGAATACAAAAAATATTTTTTCCTCCACAACAGAAGTAGAAGGAAAGAGGAAGTAAAAGCATGTGACGAGCAGTTAGGGGTTTTCAGTGTGTGTGATTTCTTCCTAAAACCAATAAAACTGTAAATAGTAATAAAAGAAGAAACTGTATTTCTGTACAAATAAAGAAAAAGAAAAAAATAGATATCTTACAGAATTCTTATAGACCTCTTACAATTCTTTTAAAGATCTCTTACAGAACTCTTACAGAACTGTTTCCTGTGGGGTTTTGTACAGAAACTCTTCATGGTAAGAAGATACAAAGTGCAGCTCGGTATGAAGAGATAAAGTGATGTGAGTTACAGGTGAAAATGTGCTGTAATGTGTGTATAGTATAAATCATGAACTCACCAAAGTGTGAAGATTAGAAACTCTGGTTGATCTTCTCCTCTCCATGATCTTTAACATCCAACTGTCTAGTTCTCCCTCTTCTCTTTTTTTTTCTACTGTACTTCTCCTTTTCCTTTAGCTTCCTTTTTTTCCCAATTGGTAGAGGTTTTAAGGTTTTAAAAAAAAAGAAAGAAAAATAGATTTAAAATTTAGATATGACAATTAGATATTAGATTTACCCACCTGGATAAAAACATGAGAATGCTGTTCATTGACTTTAGCTCTGTGTTCAATACACTCCTCCCCACTGTACTGATCACTAAGCTCAGTGAACTGGGTATCTGCACCTAAACTTGCAATTGGATTCTGGATTTTCTCACCAACAGACCTCAATCTTTTAGGTTGGGCAACCAGGTATCCTCAACCTTCATTCTGAACACTGGTGTCAGGGAGCACCCTGCTTCTTCTCCTCATCGTCGTACTAATTTCACACACCTGACTCAATTATCACACACATATAAACCCCTCACTTACCCACATCCCTTGTCCATTATTGATTGTATGCATGTGCTGCTCAACCCACATTCTCCCATGTGCTGCACAGCACTGCGCTTCTCCAAGGTTCACCCGTGGAGTATATACAGACTGCCTCTTTTCAGTTTGGGACTTAATGGGCCGCGTTCCAGAGCGCACCACTGGAATATTCACCTTCAAGGCGAGTGTTTGTGTTTGGCTCTGCCCTGTATAGCAATAAACTCTGTTTTGCTTTTACTTCAGCTTTCGCCTCCCATTCATCACATAAAAACTGGCATCCCAAAGTGCTGTGTTCTGAGCCCACTAGTCTACTCCCTGTTCAACCATGACTGTGCTCCTCTGCATAACTCCAACTTCAACATATTCATCCACCGTAGTCGTGATCAGCAACAACGGCGAATAGTCCTACAGAAAAGAGATTCGAAGTCTGACAGAGTGGTGTGCCACCAACAACCTGACCCTCAACACCATGAAGACTAAAAAGCTCATCGTGGACTTTCTGAAATCCAACAGCAGGAGACATTTCTCTGCTGAACTGTTTGCCGGGAATTTTGTTCGTATCGGCATTTAAAAATTTTTAAAGTTCGTTTTCTCTATTTTTCATCGCTTTAAAATATCAAAATATCGTTTTGATTTCCTGCATCCTTTACTCTTCGTTGGCTCCGTCTCGTCTATTTTTGCTTTCAGAAGACCACTTTTTCCCTGTTTGAGAATTTGAAAGCAGTGCGTGGAGGACATTCCCACCAGAACTATGAACACACACTACAATAACCACATTAAGGTATGTAATTTCTCTGCTATGGCAAACATCCAGTTCATTCAGTGTGTGAAGTGTGACATGTTTGGTCAGTTTCTCTCCGTTGTTAGCAATAATTTTATCTGTAAGAAGTGTACAGAGAAGATCTTAGCATTAGAGGAGCGCATCCAGAGTCTAGAGAGAAGTAGTGAGTGCGAGAGCAGTCCAGGTTCTGCAGGCGAAAGTCTGGATGCCCTAGGTGAAGTTAATATTCCCCGACTCTGGCATTAGAGCCCTCGCAGCGGGGCGAATGGGTGACGACTCGGCGGCATACTCGCAAAGCTAAAGCTAAAGCTAACGCTAAGGCTTGCCCACGGGAGCACCATTCCTCTCCGCTTCACGTGTCTAACAGGTTTGCTCTCCTCAGTGAAGTACCCGCTGAGAAACCTGAAAGAGCTCTGGTTTTAGGAGACTCCATTCTGAGGCACGTTAAATTATCTAGACTTTTAGGGGCACCAGCAGCACAGGTCATGTGTATACTGGGAGCCAGAGCGCCGGACATAGCAGGTCAGCTTAGGTTCTTAGGTTCTCTAAGATAGTTTTTCACACAGGAGCTAATGATATACGCCTTCGACAGTCAGAGGTTACTAAGTGTAATATTATAGATGTGTGTAAATTAGCGAAGGCAATGTCTGATGCAGTAACATGCTCTGGCCCCATCCCAATGCGACGAGGCGATGTAGCCTACAGCAGGTTATGGTCGCTGAACTGCTGGATGTCCGAGTGGTGCTTCAAAAACAATGTGGGCTTCATTAATATTTGGAGCATTTTTGAGGGCAAGGCTGGCCTGTTAGGGCGGGACAGTATCCATCCCACCCGGGAACTTGCTGCTCTCATTTCTTGTAGTATAGGTCATAGTCTCAGAACAGCACTAGTTAACAAGTGACTCTTGGTGAAATTATACATAAACATGGGATTCGCTTCCATTGCTATGCTGATGACACACAGCTGTATATTTCAGCAAAGCCAGATGAGAGAGATCAGCTCAACAATGTTGAGAAGTGTGTAAAGGACAATAGACAGTGGATGCTTGATAACTTTCTTCTGCTCAATTTAGATAAGACGGAAGAAATTTTACTAGGACCACATGCAGCTAGAAGTAAACTTTTTGATTACGTAGAATCTCTGGATGGTGTTTCTGTTTCAGCGTGTACGGCTGTCAAAGACCTTGGTGTTATTATTGACCCTAGTCTTCACATTCACACGTTCACTCAGGTTTTTTGACGGTGGTGTGGTGGGTCGTCTCTTATCCCAGAGATCCCTCATGTCTGTGTGACCGAATGAATGAGGTAAAGGTGGTGATTGACACTCCTGACCACCAATCAGTAGCGAGCAGGCACTATTTAGAGCTGGTTGGTTTGAGCCTGGCATGCGTCACGTCCGTATCCTCCCCTTTTGCAGTTGCTATAGTGATTTCAGGTATGTGCTGTTAGAATGTAGCGTTGGCTAATTAGTTTTTCTTTGCTCGTTGCACTAATGGCTCGTTTGTGTATCCTTAGCCTGTCTTTTCAGTGTGTGTCCCTGTTGGATGCTGTTTTGGATCTGGTTACTGCCCTCCCTGCAGGTATGAGGAAGTTGTTTAGTAATGTTTAGCTTTAATGCGGGTCGGGTGGCGTGAGTAATGTGCAGTCCTTGAACTTTAGTTTAACAGCAGGTTATTTGAAGGCTGCGTATCCTGAGCGGTGAATTGATTCTCAGGAACTCATCTATCCGCGTTTGGTAAGTTGTTTCGGTTTGTTAGGGGGAATTACGGCATGTAGTTGTGCAATTAGTCGTATCATTTATATCTTGTATCATCGTTTGTATTATAGGATCCTCCTTTTTCGTCCTGGGTGATTATTGCTGCGATTCGACTTTTCCCTCGCTGCGCGCCAAGTGAACAACCTCGGCTTACAACTATTTAAAAGGGGAATTCTGCTGCTGCCGTTTGGCTTTCGTGATTTGTTTTTAACTGGTATTGTCTGGCCTACTGTGGGGTCGAGCAACGTGCATGTATCGGGGCTGGCTTAAGGACGACGCGGCCGCTCTTTTTTAGTTTTGCTTCCCTCAAACTTTTAATAAAGTTGTTCATTGTTTTTCTTTGTAAGAGGTGTATATGGTGAATCATATTGTGCTTCGGTGACCGTCCATCGTATTACGGTGGAATTGTGACCTTAATTCGCTTTTTCCTTAATTTTTGTCTGAGATTTATTTTGCTTTTGGTTTCTTTCAGGAGCTGGGGTCCCACTGGTGAAAGGTCTTTGGTGGTGCTATTTCTACGTTTGGCGTGTGACACTTTTGACGTGTATGAGTGGGTGCTCTGAGTTCACGGTGAGGTGTGCTTGTGTGTGGAAGTATGCTTTTTGATAATTAGTGCTGATCACTCCGGTGGGTAACCCCAGCCCTGTATTTAATGATTTTATTTTGTTTTGTTTATTTGGAAGTTGTGTAAATTGGTTGTTTAATATTTCATGTCTGATTGTTTATTTTTTTTATTTGTGTAATTGTCACCGGACCGTTTTTACCATTGAGAATATTTTCTTTTCGTTCTATTGTAATTTCAAGTTTTTAATAAACTTTGTATTTTTTATACGATGCCCACGTTTCCTGCCTACACTCATTGATAAGAAAATCGAACTTGTGTGATCTAATAAACTTTGGGGTTTACTTCTATTTCCTGGGTGTAACCCTCCCAGGTGGCGTAGTCGAATTGGTTAAGTATATAAAGTGAGCTTGGGTGTGACGAGCCGTTCAGCTCTCCCCACTAGGCACACGTCCCCCCACCCTCGCGCCACATTCTGGCGTAGACGGCAGGATCTCTTGTGTAGTGCAGAAGAAGTGGGTATTGTTTGTGTATTTGTGTTTTGTATATTTTGTATTTTTGCAGAAGCTGGGCAGCAGCAGTTTTTTCCATTTTTGTGAGTAGATCCTGAGCTTCGTATTTTTCCTCAGTAGTGGTAAGTAATTGCGGGGTTTGCAATTATGGATGATGAACTACGCGAATTTAGAGAATTGGTAGCCCAATTAAGGGCAGATAATGAAAGGTTGCAACAGGCGCAAATGCCAATTGCGCAACCTGGCTGTCAGGAATCACCCTGCCACGCCCCCTTCGGAGGCTGTCATACCCCGGGATTCCCCAATGCACCTCGCTCTTGCTCTCGTGCGTGCCCCGCCCGCACGAGGCTCATTGCAATTGGGCTCATCCCGATCACCTGGGACTAGTTTCATGCACCCATCACACCACCTATAAAAGCCTCACACTCACATGAACTGGTGTCCGTTATTGTATGTTCGTGCGTGCGTGCGTGTTTATGCCCGTCCGCGTGTGTACCGGTGTCTTCGTGTATGCTCAGCTCCGCTACGTGCCCTTTTGACTTGGACTCGGACTCTGTTTTCTGGATTATCCTTGCTCACGCAGGTATTTGTGTTGGCTCTGCCTTTTTGTTTTGAATAAAACACGGTTTGCATTCACTTTGGCTTCCGCCTCCGTTCCCGCCTGACACTGGCCCATTTAATGCTCCTATGTCTCCCGTTGTAGATCCACCATTTACTGGTGCTGTTGCCTCTGCAACAGATCGTTTCGTTTTTGTTCCTCGGGATCGTAAGTGTCCGAGATTTAACGGTAGGTCCGGCGTTACGATTGAGGAATGGGTGGAGGAGGCTCAGGCCTGCATGCGTCTTCGCCATCTCTCTTCGGTTGATCAAGCATTTTTTTTGGTTGATCATTTGGAGGGAGAGGCAAGGGAGGAAATTAGATATCGGCCAAGGGACAAGAGGGAGGATCCAAACAAAATTATTCAGGCGTTGCACGAATTGTATGGTTGCACAAGTTCGTATGTAGCTCTTCAAGAGTCCTTTTTTTCCAGAAAACAACAGGGTGGGGAGACCTTGTTAGAGTTCTCCCTAGCCCTGTTGAATCTTCTGGAAAAGGTGAAATGTCAATCACCCCATGGTATGCCTAATGCGGATATTTTATTGCGAGATCAATTTGTTGAACATGTGAGCGACGGTGCGCTTCAACGTGAATTGAAACAGTTAGTCCGCCGCCAACCCACTGTTACGTTGTTGGATGTTCGCAGCGAAGCTATTCGCTGGGAACGTGAGGGAATGCCTAGGGGGGCGCGTGGTCGAAGCCAATCAGTTCCTTCCGCTCAGGGTATTCAGTACGGGGTACAGGGACATCAGCACACAGGGGGAAGTAGTAACTCGGCGACCTCCAAATTAGGCGAGTTGCGAGAAATGCTGAAAAAGCAACAACAACAATTGAATCAACTTACTCGAAGTGTGGCTCAAATTCAAAATCCTCAGCGTTCACAATTATCCCGATCTAATCAGATAATTTGTAGAAGGTGTCAGCAGCCTGGTCACTTTGCTAGGGATTGTGAGTGGGAACGGAGACCTTTTCGCTTTCCACCAGTGCGTGCAGCCTCCGCGGTACCGAGAGGTGGGCAGTCACAGTCCAGGCAACCCTCGGAAAACTAGTTCCCGCTGAGCTGCAGGGCCACAGCTTGGTCGGGGAAAAGACAGGCTCGGGTGTTTTAAATTATGCCGATTTTATGTCTCGTTTTATGTCAACGTGTCCACAACTTGACGTGTGTATGGGTGGAGTTATGATACCTTGCCTGGTGGACACTGGTTCTATGGTGTCCACCATTACGGAGAAGTGTTTCTTGGCGAAATTTTGGGTCGTGGGGTCAGGAACAGCTTAGGTTGTGCGATTGGTTACAGCTCCGGGCTGCGAATGGCCTCTAAATTCCTTATATTGGCTATTTAGAATTAGATGTACAACTTTGTGGGCATGTGGTTTTAGGGTGTGGAGTGCTGGTGGTCAGAGATCCTCCCGGTGGTTTGGGTGCTCAGGTTCCTGGTGTTCTGGGAATGAACGTCCTAAGCCGCTGCTACCGGGAGCTCTTTGGTCAGCATGGCACCAGTCTTTTTGATTTACCTGTTGTGTTACAGGCCCCTATTTCAGTTGTCCAGGCCTTACAGTATTGCCATCACATCGACATCCAGCTAGTTTCAGATCAGGGGGGTCGAGTCAAGGTGCGTGGACATCGGGCGTGTCGCATCCCAGGGGGCACCATGAAATTGGTTGCCGTAACGTGCTCTGCCCAGTACTCAAGTGGTACAGTATTGTTTGAGCCTCCAGATTCTGGTCTCCCAGCAGGTTTGTTGGCATCTCCTGCTCTGGTCCACGTGCACCATGGTTAATGTGGGTACAATAGATGTAGTGATATACGCTAGCACGGTCATAGGCACTGTTAACCATTTTCAGGTGGTGAGCTTACCCCCAGAGGTAACTGAAGTTCAGGAGGTTTCAGCTAGGGTAAGTACACAAGTTGTGCAGGTTTCCCCTCCTGTACAAGAGCAGATCAGGGCAATTGACTTGTCTGTGTTGTCAGTGGAAGAACAAGGCAAGGTGAGGATGCTACTAGACCGGTATTCATCTGTGTTTTCTATACATGATGGGGATTTGGGATGTACTAATCTCATTTCCCATGACATCCCCTTACTAGATGAGGTCCCTGTGCGCCAGTGGTACAGGCGTATTCCTCCTTCAGAGTACGAGGTAGTAAAGGCTCACATTAACCAACTTTTGGAGGCCCAGGTAATTAGAGAGAGCTGCAGCCCTTACGCTTCGCCCATCGTTTTGGTTAAGAAGAAGGACGGCAGTCTACGCATGTGTGTAGACTACCGTCATTTAAATGCTAAGACCAGAAAGGATGCCTTCCCACTACCTCGTTTCGAGGAGACGTTGGACTCACTGGCAGGGGCACATTGGTTCTCTACCATGGACCTTGCCAGTGGGTACAATCAGGTCCCTGTTAGTGAGGCAGATAGAACTTAGACAGCATTTTTTGTACTCCGTTTGGGCTCTTTGAATGGAACAGGATGCCGTTTGGCCTTTGCAACGCTCCCAGCACCTTCCAGAAATTAATGGAACGGTTGTTTGGGGACCAACAGTGTCAGTCTCTCCTCTTGTACCTTGATGACATTGTTGTTTTCTCCTCATCAGTTGACCAACATCTAGCTTGGATGGAGGTAGTCTTAAGCCGTTTATCCAGGGAAGGTTTGAAGGCTAAGTTGTCCAAGTGTGCTTTCTTCAAACACAAAGTGCAGTACCTGGGGCATGTGATCTCCTCAGAAGGGGTTTCCACAGACCCAGGCAAGATTGAGGCAGTTTCGCAGTGGCCTCAGCCAACCAGTGTTGCAGGTTTGCGGTCATTTTTGGGGTTTGCTAGCTATTACCGCCGCTTTGTGGAGGGGTTTGCGAGGCTGGCTGCCCCCCTTCATAGGTTGGTGGCAGAGCTGGCAACCCCAAGGCGGTCAAAGTCTGGGTCCCGTGAGTTTGCTGAGGCATGGTCTATGGAGTGTCGGAGTAGCTTCGAGGAGTTAAAGGGTAGACTTACCACAGCCCCTGTGGTAAGTCACTTCCTTTTATCCTGGAGGTGGACGCCAGCCATGGGGGGTTAGGGGCGGTCCTCTCACAAGAGCAACAAGGTAAGGTGCGTCCCATAGCTTATGGTAGCCGAGGTCTTCAGCCCACTGAGCGCAATACTTCAAACTACAGTTCTATGAAGCTGGTGTTTCTTGCGCTCAAGTGGGCCATGACTGAGAAGTTCCGGGAGTACCTGCTGGGACACAAGTGTGTAGTCTACACTGATAATAACCCTCTTAGCTACCTGGCCTCAGCTAAGTTGGGTGCCATGGAACAGCGTTGGGCTGCCCAGTTGGCAGCCTTTGACTTTGAGCTTAAGTATAGATCAGGTAAGAGCAACCGCAATGCTGATGCCTTGTCACGCCAGAACTTACCTGCTGTGGAGGTTCAGGATTTGTGCCTAGGTGTATCTGTTCCTGCTGCATTGCGTCAAGTCGACCAAGGCGGATTGATGACTCAGGTAAACCAGATTGTATCCTTTCCTGGTTATTCCATCAGTGATATGTCTGCTCAGCAGCAGGCCGACCCAGTTATTGGAGAGCTGCTGGTGTTCTGGAGGCGGAAATTGCTGCCTAGCTCTGAGGAGCATAAGAAACTTTCTAAGTCTGCTGTGCTTTTGTTTCTGCAGTGGGATCGTCTGGTGGAGAAGGAGGGGGTGCTTTATCGTCGGGTGTTTTGCCCGGATGGTGGAGAGGAGGTCCTCCAAGTGCTATTGCCGGTGGCCATGAAACCCGAGGTGTTGACACAATTACACCAACTGCATGGGCACCAGGGGGTGGAGCGCACCTCTCAGCTGGTGTGGCAACGATGTTATTGGCCAGGGATGTCCTCTGGCATTGCCCGGTGGTGCCATGAGTGTGAGAGGTGCCAGTTTGCAAAGGGTGTCCGGCCTGCCCCTGTTAGTTTTATGAGACACCTGCTGGCTGCACGGCCAAATGAGATTCTGGCCTTGGACTTTACGGTGTTGGAACCCTCAAGTTTCGGTCTTGAGAATGTGTTGGTCATGACTGATATTTTCACCAAATACACCCTGGCGGTACCTACTAGAAATTAACAAGCTGAGACTGTGGTACAGGTTCTGGTTGTTGAATGGTTCTGTAAATTTGGGGTGCCTGGCCGTATCCATTCGAACCAAGGCCGTAACTTTGAGTCGGCACTTATTAAGCAGTTGTGCTGTTTATATGGAGTTGAAAAGTCACGCACTACTTCATATCACCCTGCTGGAAATGGCCAATGTGAACGTTTTAACCGGACGCTGCACAATCTTTTGCGCACCTTGCCTGTGTCAAGGAAGGGGGACTGGCCATCTTGTCTTCCACAGGTACTGTTCGCCTACAAACACTACTCCTCACCAAGCTACGGGAGAATGCCAGTATTTTTTATGTTTGGGCAGGAGCCTAGACTTCCAGTTGATTTCCTGCTTAGTAGAGTTGAAGAGCCACGGTCAGGTAGTGTTCATCGGTGGGTCCTGGAGCATCAGGATCGGTTGCAGGTGGCTTTTGAGGGGGCTCGTGAGCGGTTGGGGGCCACTGCTGACCGCCGAGAAGCCAGGCACGATCTGCAGGTACGAGAATCACAACTGCAGGAGGGTCAATTGGTATATCTCCGTGACTATAGCGTGAGAGGTCGACATAAAATCCATGACCTGTGGAGCTCCGTGGTGTACCAGATTGTGAAGGCACCTAAGGAAGGAGGTGTGGTGTATACAATTGCTCCCATCACAGATCTAGGCAAGTTAAAGCATGTGCACCGATCTTTGCTGAAACTTCAGATTGGCAGGAACCCTCCTCCCATGTTGCAGGACATTCCATTGGTGGAAACTGTGCGGCCTCGAGAAGAAGAGTTGGACGAGGGAGATTTGTTTGTTCTGGTACCTGAAACACCGCAGGTTAGTAGGCAAACACCTAGGAGTATGGTTCAGTCTGAACCCCAGGGTTCTGGTGAAGTCCAGGAATCAGAAGAAATCCCTGAGGCAAGAGTGAATGTGCAGCCACTAATGAACCCTCCTTTACACTCTGCTTCGGTGGGTGAGAGCGTGGTGAGCAGGACTGGAAGGAGTACTGCTGGGCAGCACTCTAATGTACATCACCTCCCACGATCATTGGGGCCAGGTACAGTGTCTAGTATAGTGGGTAGTACAGCTGTGGTTTTATTCCGTCCTTGGGACTGAAAGTTAAGAGGGTGGGCTTTTGGTTTAGTTCATTGTCGGGGCGACGATGCAGAAGCCGGGGGTGGATTGTGACCGAATGAATGATTTACCACCAATCAGCAGCAAACAGGCACTATTTAGAGCTGGTTGGTTTGAGCCTGCCATGCGTCACGTCCGTATCCTCCCCTTTTGCGTTTGCTATAGTGATTTCAGGTATGTGCTGTTAGAATGTAGCGTTGGCTAATTAGTTTTTTTTTTGCTTGTTGCACTAATGGCTCGTTTGTGTATCCTTAGCCTGTCTTTTCCGTGTGTGACCCTGTTGGATGCTGTTTTGGATCTGGTTACTGCCCTCCCTGCAGGTATGAGGAAGTTGTTTAGTAATGTTTAGCTTTAATGCGGGTCGGGTGGCGTGAGTAATGTGCAGTCCTTGAACTTCAGTTTAACAGCAGGTTATTTGAAGGCTGCATATCCTGAGCGGTGAATTGATTCTTAGGAAGTCATCTATCCGCGTTTGGTAAGTTTTTTCGGTTTGTTAGGGGGAATTACGGCATGTAGTTGTGCAATTACTCGTGTCATTTATATCTTGTATCATCGTTTGTATTATAGGATCCTCCTTTTTCGTCCTGGGTGATTATTGCTGCGATTCGACTTTTCCCTCGCTGCGTGCCGAGTGAACAACCTCGGCTTACAACTATTTAAAAGGGGACTTCTGCTGCTGCCGTTTGGCTTTTGTGATTTGTTTTTAACTGGTATTGTCTGGCCTACTGTGGGGTCGAGCAACGTGCAAGTATCGGGGCTGGCTTAAGGATGACGTGGCCGCTGTTTTTTAGTTTTGCTTTCCTCAAACTTTTAATAAAGTTGTTCATTGTTTTTCTTTGTAAGAGGTGTATATGGTGAATCATATTGTGCTTTGGTGACCGTCCATCGTATTACGGTGGAATTGTGACCCTAATTCGCTTTTTCCTTCATTTTTGTCTGAGATTTATTTTGCTTTTGGTTTCTTTCAGGAGCTGGGGTTCCACGGGTGAAAGGTCTTTGGTGGTGCTATTTCTACGTTTGCCGTGTGACACTTTTGACGTGTATGAGTGGGTGCTCTGAGTTCACGGTGAGGTGTGTGTGGAAGTGTGCTTTTTGATAATTAGTGCTGATCACTCCGGTGGGTAACCCCAGCCCTGTATTTAATGATTTTATTTTGTTTTTTTTTTATTTGGAAGTTGTGTAAATTGGTTGTTTAATATTTCGTGTCTGATTGTTTATTTTTGTTTTTTGTGTAATTGTCACCGGACCATTTTTACCATTGAGAATATTTTCAAGTTTTTAATAAACTTTGTATTTTGTATACGATGCCCACGTTTCCTGCCTACACTCATTGATAAGGGAATCGAACTTGTGTGATCTAATAAACTTTGGGGTTTACTTCTATTTCCTGGATGTAACCCTCCCAGGTGGCGTAGTCGAATTGGTTAAGTATATAAAGTTGAGCTTGGGTGTGACGAGCCGTTCAGCTCTCCCCACTAGGCACACGTCCCCCCACCCTCGCGCCACATTCGTGTTGCCTTCTGGTTCTCCCTTGTAGTTATGCTGCCATAGCGAGTCTTGCTGGAGTCCAAACTGCACAGTGACATTAACTTTCATATAACAATAAGGACACTTAATAATCCATATCCTTGTCTTCCTGTCATCCCTTGTCTCTCTCTCTCTCTCTCTCTCTCTCTCTCTCTCTCTCTCTCTCTCTCTCTCTGTCGAGTTAAACATGCTCGTGACCACTGTTCCTGCCCCTCTTCCTTCCGTGGATCTTCCCACTTCATCCAGGTCTGCCTCTGGATAGTGTTCTCTACGACTGGAGGCCACTCTGTGCAGCTTGGGACGGTTTCTCATCAACGCCTTGGGTGGTTCCATGAAATTCCTGAGTAAGAACGGGCGCTTTAAAGATGGATTGGACTGTAGATAATGTCAACAGTCTCCTACAGTGACTAAGGAATACAGTTCGCTTCTGATCATCATCACTGTACACCACAACATTGTATATCTGCTACAAATGGACATTCGGTGCAACCCAGATGAGTATGGGATCCCTCTTGAGTCAGGTTCCTCTCAAGGTTTCCTTGCCACAGTCACCACCGGCTTGTTCATCAGGAACAAACTTACACTTATAAAGAACATCTTCACTTTTAATCACCACATTATCTGTGTAAAGCTGCTTTGAGACAATGTTCATTGTTGAAAGCTCTATACAAATAAAAATGAATTGAATTGAATTGAATTGAATTTCCCAGTCGACATCAATGGAACTGACATAGAGCGAGTCTCCAGCTTTAAGTTCCAGGGATTTTAATGAGATTCTACCGCTGCATCATCAAGAGCATCCCAACCAACTCCATCACTGTATGGTACGGAGGCTCCACTGTGTGTAACGTAAAGACCTGCAAAGTCTGGTCAAAATCACTTAACGCATCACTGACACTACCTGCCACTGAGCACCCTAACCACAGCAGATGTCTGTGTAGAGCTCACAAAATAATCAAGGACTCAAAAATTGTTTAACCTCCTTCCATCAAGAAGGAGATACAGGAACATACACACCAGAACCAGCAGGTTCAGATACAGCTTTTTTCCATCCACCATCACCTTCACCATCACCTTCACCATCACACTACTAAACTCTACACTACACCATTACATCACTGTATAAACACTGTATAAACACTTTATAGACACTGGATATAACTGCTGTACAATTATACACAATGTACAAATTATAATTTTTTATACTTATATATACTTTTATCTTTTATACTTTTTTTAATACTTTTTATACTTATTCTCTACACATAATCTGCCTTACACACATCTGTACTATTTTATGTATGTGTATCTATATACAGTATACCTCACATACTGTACATCCTGGCAAATATTTTACATTTATGTTTATATTGTGTGAGTGTGTGTGTGTGTGTGTGTGTGTTTATATATATATATATATATATATATATATATATATATATATATATATATATATATATAATGTATATATAATGTGTATGTATGTATATATATATATATATATATATATATATATATATATATATATATATATATATATATATATATATATACGTATGTAAAAAAAAAAGGAAAATAAGTATTTGAACACTCTGCTATTTTGCAAGTTCTCCCACTTAGAAATCATGGAGGGTCTGAAATTGTCATCATAGGTGCATGTCCACTGTGAGAGACATAATCTAAAAAAAAAAAATCCAGAAATCACAATGTATGATTTTTTAACTATTTATTTGTATGATACAGCTGCAAATAAGTATTTGAACACCGGAGAAAGTTAATGTTAATATTTGGTACAGGAGCCTTTGTTTGCAATTACGGAGGTCAAACGTTTCCTGTAGTTTTTCACCAGGTTTGCACACACTGCAGGAGGGATTTTGGCCCACTCCTCCACACAGATCTTCTCTAGATCAGTCAGGTTTCTGGCCTGTCGCTGAGAAACACGAAGTTTGAGCTACCTCCAAAGATTCTCTATTGGATTTAGGTCTGGAGACTGGCTAGGCCACGCCAGAATCTTGATATGGTTCTTACAGAGCCACTCCTTGGTTATCCTGGCTGTGTGCTTCAGGTCATTGTCATGTTGGAAGACCCAGCCTCGACCCATCTTCAATGCTCTAACTGAGGGAAGGAGGTTGTTCCTCAAAATCTCGCAATACATGTCCCCCGGTCATCCTCTCCTTAATACAGTGCAGTATCTCTGTCCCATGTGCAGAAAAACAGCCGCAAAGCATGATACTACCACCCCCATGCTTCACAGTAGGGATGGTGTTCTTGGGATGGTACTCATCAATCTTCTTCCTCCAAACACGTTTAGTGGAATTATGACCCAAAAGATCTATTTTGGTCTCATCTGACCACATGACTTTCTCCCATGACTCCTCTGGATCATCCAAATGGTCATTGGCAAACTTAAGACGTGCCTGGACATGTGCTGGTTTAAGCAGGGGAACCTTCTGTGCCATGCATGATTTTAAACCATGACGTCTTAGTGTATTACCAACAGTAACCTTGGAAACGGTGGTCCCAGCTTTTTTCAGGTCATTTACCAGTTCCTTCCGTGTAGTTCTGGGCTGATTTCTCACCTTCCTTAGGATCATTGAGACCCCACGAGGTGAGATCTTGCATGGAGCCCCAGTCCGAGGGAGATTGACAGTCATGTTTAGCTTCTTCCATTTTCTAATGATTGCTCCAACAGTGGACCTTTTTGCACCAAGCTGCTTGGCAATTTCCCCGTAGCCCTTTCCAGCCTTGTGGAGGTGTACAATTTTGTCTCTAGTGTCTTTGGACGGCTCTTTGGTCTTGGTCATGTTAGTAGTTGGATTCTTACTGATTGTATGGGGTGGACAGGTGTCTTTATGCAGCTAACGACCTCAAACAGGTGCATCTAATTTAGGATAATAAATGTAGTGGAGGTGGACATTTTAAAGGACGACTAACAGGTCTTTGAGGGTCAGAATTCTAGCTGATAGACAGGTGTTCAAATACTTATTTGCAGCTGTATCATACAAATAAATAGTTTAAAAATCATATATTGTGATTTCTTGATTATTCTTTTTTTTAAGATTATGTCTCTCAGTGGACATGCACCTACGATGACAATTTCAGACCCCTCCATGATTTCTAAGTGGGAGAACTTGCAAAATAGCAGAGTGTTCAAATACTTATTTTCCTCACTATATATATATATATATATATATATATATATATATATATATATATATATATATATATATATATAAAAATACGCACACATTATAAACACACATACATGAATATGAAATGTTGGGCGTAAGGAGTAAATAAGATATACTATGTACAATTGTACAGTGGTTGTCAAAGAAAATGTAAATATTTTATCGCAACTAAATCACACATTCTATCTGTTCTTAATGTATATTAATACTTCCTGTTTTTAATACTTTAAGCAACATGGACATGGAGAAATATGAATGCAACATAGAGCATGAAGACAAAAAATTATTGTAAATGTTTTAAAGTAATAATGATGGTTTAAATGACGTAAATCATCAGGACACCAAACGGAACCTTTGCTATGTTTCCACACGGACAGTTAATGAGGTGATACCAGAGAAACTGCAACTCTTCAAGTCAAGTCCAGAAGATTTTATAGATATAATTATAGAGATTTTACAGATTTGAATGATGTATTGTTTTTATCTGTACGATCAATAAAGACAGTAATTTAAGTTTGTCAAGTCAAGTGAAGTTTATTTGTATAGCGATTTTCACAACAGACATTGTCTCAAAGCAGCTTTACAGAAATCAACAGTGAAGGTGAATGGTGTGTGTTTATCCCTGATGAGCAGCCGTGGCGACTGTGGTGAAGGAAAAACTCCCTTAGATGATATAAGGAAGAAACCTTGAGAGGAACCAGACTCAAAAGGGGAACCTCATCCTCCATTTGGGTGACATCAAGAGTTTGATCATAAATCTTTCAACAATACAGAACACTGGAGAGTGAGAACTAACATGAGTACTGGAGTATAAGATTATAAGTAAATGTTCTTTCAACAGTCTTTGGTATAAACAAAGGAGCTACTGAGCTCAACATTTGTGATCATCACAGATCCAGCATCAGCTTCTCCATGCCAGAGCCTTTAAACACTCCAGGAGGTCCAATGTCAAAACTCCACACATGTAGTGGGATCCAATTGGTTTGTGTCGCCATTATGAGGGAAAAACCCACAAAACACCACCTAGAGGGTAAATTGTGTAAAACATGGCGGATTTGGTGTTTGATTTGAGACTTGCCGCAGAAATAAAACAAAAGTTTACAGATTAAAAATATTTTTCGGTGGCGTTTATTTATTTATTTTATATCTAAGTAAAGAAGGGATGTCGTGAATAAGTGTATATTTTGCTGGAGGTTTTAATTCGCCTCTTTTATATTTAGTTATTTATTTATGTATTTATATTTTTTATAAAAATTGTAAAACAGAGATGCGCGCTGAATTTACAGCGCGTTAATAAAATTTAGTGCTGTTCAAAAGATTTTTGCAAAACGGATTAAAAATTTTGTTACCTAATGAATGTGTCCAGATAAAGATCCACATGCAGAGCAGAGAAAAGATGATTATGTTGACGATGATGATGATCAGGAATGTGTCTGTTCTCAGTCATGTTTACATTGCTGACTCCCTCTGTCTCATCCACATTAACTTTACTTCTTACTGCCTTCTGCCCTGCTGATTTTTAGCTTCGTAAACTAGTCTACATCTGTGGTAAGTGAGGGTCAGGACTTTATACACCAGTGGATTGAAAAAGACGCGCAATGACAGGAAATCGGTTGATGTGCTGAAATCGGTGCAGTCAATAAATTTATTGACATTTCACCAAATCAATGGATTAAAACTTGTCACGAGTCTGTTTTAAAAATGTAAGAAGTAAAAAGTACAGATATTTGTGTAAAAATGTAATGAGTAAAAAGTAAAAAGGTCTGAAAAATTAATAGTGGAGTAAAATACTGATACCAGAAAAATCTACTTAAGTACAGTAACAAAGTATTTGTACTTCGTTACTTCCCACCTCTGCCGATCTTTAAGAATAGGTGGAAATGTGCAGATCTGCAGTAACTACAGGGGAATAAAGTTGATCAGTCACACCATGAAGTTATGGGAAATAGTAGTGAAAGCCAGGCTGAGAGAAGAGGTGACCATCTGTGAGCAGCAGTATGGATTTGTAAGGAATTATCTCATCATCTGCCCCCTGGACAGGATCACCTTCTGTCGTATAGACAGGATACCCCCGAATTCAGCCTTTTCTCTCGATCTCTGCTCTCCTACAAGTGCTTGGGGAAGTCTCAAAGAAAACACACGAGGCAGCTTTCAGAGAGAAGTTCCAAAGTTTATTGTGTTGCACATGAATATATATCACAGATAAAAGGTGACAGGGAGGTCAGTGTGGGTGCGAAAAAGAGGAACGGCGCTAAAGAAGAATACAGAAATAGGAACTGTCTAGAGCATATGTGCAGATTTAGCACATATCAAAAGGGCTACAGTCTGGGTATATAAAAAATAGATTACTCGAGAACGAAATGTTCTGTGATGGGGGAAAAGTCTGTACCCTAGCAATGTACATATATGTGTATGTGTATGTATCAGAAGATGAGAACCTAATGTTCAGAGCAAAGGTTGTATTTAGAACACATAGATTATTCCCACAATTCCCCTTTTTTATGATAAACTATTAATGGATAAATAAAAGAAGGCTGTCGATCACCAGGATGAGGGAGAGATGGACAGCCATACTGGTCACTGGCTGTGCTCCTTTTTGCATGATGAGAGGTTGTTTCTCCGTTCCCTGCAGTTTCTTCTCACACGCCGTGCAATGTTGAGTATGGCCAAAGAGTCGGCACCAGAAGTTCGAGATAGAGGGAAACAGGAACTGATAGATGTCTCCTGGAGAACTCATAGGGAGGTCAAAAAGGTCAAAAAATAGTGAATAGCAAATTCATTCTTTCGAAACAGGGTGTAAGGTGGGGAACCACCCACTGGTCCAACGGCGGTTTCCAGAGGGGTCGCGAAGGATTCTTGCACATTCTAATGTTTCCTTTCACATTAGATAATAAGATTTAGATTAATGCAATCTGACTCCAATCAGATAAAACATAATAAATATTTGCATAGGTTGTTATTTTACTAATAGTATACTTTTGATGGATGTTTGTTTAGTTATTCTGATTAAGCTCTGGCATTACACTCGTTCATTCGGTTCTCATAGTCGCACATGATCCTAGTATAGGCCCTATAATTAATATACTGGTCAACGGTCATAAGCGAATCAGTATTGGTCGCTGCCAGAGGTTGGACTATACGCTTAAGCGGCCGCTCTCTGCGTGCTCAACTTTAAACATACTTTATTTAGTCCCCTTAGAGGTGACACTTAATTATTACAATAATTATTTCTAACCACAGGTAATGAATAGAATAATATTGAAATAATCAGAGGTTGAGGCTGACCCTATTTAGAGTGATCAAAACTGTTACTCTAAACGGAAATACATATTGTTAGCCTCCACGCTTCTTAGTACACTTTAACTAACGCCGAATGCTAGTCGTAGCTCTCAAATCCTCAGCTGATGTATTATTCACTATCTAACTGGGATTTAGGCCGAACCTAGCCTGATTTCAGTCCTTACGGTAACTACGGATGCAACGTTATTACTTGCAGTGTCAACATTTACCGAGCAACATAGAATGAAATCAAACATAACAATTTTTAACCAGGTAAGAACATCACAATTCAAAGCCAATTCATAGTTCAATTAAAATATGACATAAATACAAACCAATAGTATTTACATTTAAACA
The DNA here is from genome assembly GCF_946808225.1 of Silurus aristotelis. NCBI lineage: Eukaryota > Metazoa > Chordata > Actinopteri > Siluriformes > Siluridae > Silurus > Silurus aristotelis. The sequence continues at coordinate 34,974,640 of NC_139578.1, forward strand.
AGAAATATTAAACCTTTCATACCTGGTGAAGACGACACACAGTAATCGTGCGGGAGATCTGTTTACAGATTCCCTGAATTGTTGGTCAGTTCTCCTTGAATACCCAGATAGAGTAAGCATTATGTAAACATTATTTAGCCATGAAAGTTTGCATTGATTGGTTCTTACAGACCTGTGGGAGGCACCTCGCCTTTATACATTTGAAGTGGGGCACACGCCCCTTGACTCAATTAAACCTTTTTTATTATTTGTTTTATTGCTGTGGGAATGGGACCTGTGCACCAGTCGCGATAAAACCTTTGTAATGAAATGAATTGAACATTTTCCGTCGTTATTTACATGTGATATGACCTTTCTTACACATAATCATCTGATGTGTTGTAGAATGTCCTGTGTTTGAGAATGTAACAAGAAAAGGAGGGGTAGAGGGGTCAGACATTTGTCTGCAGATCTACCATTTGTATGGAGATGTGGTGTTTGAAGACCAAGGGTATCTCTCCGGGGAGCCTACTGTATTCCAAATAAAGTTCTGGTTCTCGAAAGGGGTGTTGTGGGGTCTTGGTCCCCTGCCATGAGTCCTGGAGGAAACGTGTTGTGTCGTAAAGAGTTCTTTTGATGTCCTTGTTGCCTTGGGCACCTACAGGGCCCACACCCTGCACTCTCGGGCATTGATGCTGTGTTCTCTGGGAGGGCCGACCTTTTGGTCAGGATCAAGCCAAAGTCTTACAAGCGTCACCTCCCATGGGACATTTCTTGACTCTGGTACATTTACATTTACATTTGCGGCATTTAGCAGACGCCCTTATCCAGAGCGACGTACAAAAGTGCTTTAAATCTCTAGTAATGAATAAATCTACACTGTTACGCAAGATTACAAACTTAATATAAATATAACCCTTGAACTCTACAAACTTGGAAAGTGCTAATTTAGGTATTTCAGGAAGAGGTAGGCCTTCAGTCATTGCTTAAAGACAGTCAGGGACTCTGCTGTACAGACATCTAGGGGAAGTTCATTCCACCACCTCGGTGCCAGAACAGAGAAGAGCCTTGAAGTGTACTTACCTCTCATTCTGAGAGATGGTGGTACCAGTCGAGCAGTGCTGGAGGATCTCAGACAGCGTGGTGCAGTGAGAGATGTGATGAGGTCACTGAGGTATAATGGCGCTGGTCCATTTTTGGCCTTGTAGGCAAGCATCAGTGTTTTGAATCTGATACGTGCAGCTACTGGTAGCCAGTGAAGCAAACAGCAGTGGGGTGGTGTGGGAGAACTTGGGCAGATTGAACACAAGTCGTGCAGCTGCATTTTGGATCATTTGCAGTGGACGAATAGCGTTCAGGGGAAGACCTGCCAGGAGGGAGTTGCAGTAGTCGAGTCTTGAAATCACAAGAGACTGAACAAGCACCTGGGCAGCCTGTGTGGACAGAAATGGTTGAATCCTTCGGATGTCACACACTTCTGCTCAGCCAGATGTATTGTAAATGTCACACACCAACATAATGACAGAAATGGACTCCTACAATGAACACTGCACTGTCTCACACACACACAAACTCTCAGTTTAACCAAGTCCACAAACAAAAATATAATAATTTACAATAGCGTTTTTCTTTTACTCTGCATGTTACTTAGTGGGACTTTTGGCATCCTTGCCTTGAACAATCCTCTTCAAATCTGCCTCGTATTCCGTTGTTGCCACTCGAAGCAATTCTTTCACATGGGTGTCATGGGGCTGTCATGGTTTCATGCGGCTCTTATGTTCATATCAAAGTTTGTGTTTGTTTGTTTTTTAATGTGCGTGTTCACTTCGCTTGAGTTCAATATGGTATTTTCGTGAAATGCGCATGTGCGTGAGATGAATATACTGCAGGGGTGGGCAATTAACTTTTACAAGGGGCCACATGAGAAACCTGAATTGTGTCAGAGGGCCACACCAACGATAATATTTTAGGGATGCAACGAAATGAAAATTCTATTCAAAAGGCAATGAAATCCATAATTTTTTGTGTTATGCCTTTTGCCTTGGCACCATCACTGGAAAACTTTCCTGCTTTTTAAAAAAGGATTGACTTTACTTTTCTGCGCCGCGTTCTTCTCATATTTAGAAGGCAATCGGGATGTTTGGATTTCAGGTTATAAATTAAACATGACTTGGAGAAACTCTTTGCAGATACACCCCCTCTTTAAATTTCAGCATTGCATGTTGGTTCTTATCCAGATAACCGTGTGCTGCTGCGCTTTTTTATTGCGTCATTACAATTGTTCTTCTGCAGTGTTGTTTCGGTGATTTAGGTATTTCGGCCGAAATTTTTCGGTGCATCTCTGTAATTTATGATTGGCCTCACGCCTTAATAAAACGGGCCATAATTTGCCCAGGTCTGATATACCGCAAAGTTTCCCAGTAGGGGCAAGCTCATTTACGTCTTAAAAATACCGTATTGAACTCAAGCGAAGCGAACACGCACATTAAAAAACAAGCAAACACAAACAGATCTAGAGCATGCGTGCAGATTTAGCACATATCAAAAGGGCTACAGTCTGGGTGTTTAAAAAAATAAAAGATTACCACAAGAACAAAATGTTCTTTGATGGGGGAAAAGTCTGTACCCTAGCAATGTACATATATGTGTATGTGTATGTATCAGAAGATGAGAACCTAATGTTCAGAGCAAAGGTTGTATTCAGAACACATAATGTACATAGATTATTCCCACAGGTTTCGTGCCGAGGAAGAGCACCACAGATGCATTATTTGCTTTTAGAATGTTGATGGAGAAGTATAGAGAAGGTCAAAAGGAGTTAGTAGAGGACATGGGGGTATGGAGAAGAATAATGTGCTGTTGCAACCCTTAATGGGAGAACCCGAAAGAAGAAGAAGACAGGATATGCATCAGGTAAATAATCACTTACAATTGTAGTTTCATTATCAACCTCTCATATACTTTTCTTATTTGATCTCTACCACTCTATATATCAGTTATTTTCTAAGGAAAATTACCACCCCACCTCCATTACCTACCTTTCTATCTCTTTGTATTGGTGTATATATTTTAAGTGCTTTATACGTCAGTAGTAGTATTTTATAATCAGTGTGAGATGTAATTGGGAGCAGTGTAGATGATTAATACAGGGGTGATGTGATCATATTTTCTAGATCTAGTGAGGACTCTTGCTGCTGCATTCTGAACTAACTGAAGCTTATTTCTGCACTTACTCCAACACCCAGACAGTAAAGCGTTACAGTAGTCTAATCTAGATGTTACAAAACCATCAACTAGTTTTTCTGCATCCTGTAACGACATCATATTTCTAATTTTAGCAATATTTCTAAGGTGAAAGAAGGCGATCCTGGTGATATTATTCACGTGAGACTCAAAGGAAAGACTCGGGTCAATAATCACACCGAGGTCTTTGACTGCTGTACACACTGAGACAGAAACACCATCCAGAGATGCTACAGAATCAGAAAGTTTACTTCTAGCTGCATGTGGTCCTAGTAAAAGTACTTCTGTCTTATCTGAGTTGAGCAGAAGAAAGTTATCAAGCATCCACTGTCTAATGTCCTTTACACACTCCTCAACATTGTTAAGCTGATCTCTCTCATCTGGCTTTGCTGAAATATACAGCTATGTGTCATCAGCATAGCAATAGAAGCGAATACCATGTTTATGAATAATTTCACCAAGAGGCAGCAGATATAAAGAGAAAAGCAGAGGGCCTAAGACAGATCCTTGAGGAACACCAAACTTTACCTCAGAGAGTGTGGAGAACTCACCATTTACATCAACAAACTGATAGAGATCAGTCAGATAAGACCTGAGCCAGGAGAGAGCTGTTCCCTTTATTCCAACAATGTTCTCCAGTCCAGCAAGCAGGAGATGATGATCAATGGTGTGAAAAGCTGCACTGAGGTCGAGCAAAACAAGTAAAGAGACAAAACCCTGATCAGAGGCCAATAACAGTCATTTACCACCTTAACTAGCGCCGTCTCTGTGCTATGATGAGGCTGAAATCCTGACTGATACATTTCATAAATGTTCTTCCTCAGTAGATGTGAGCAGAACTGCTGTGCTACAACCTTTTCTAGAATCTTGGAGATAAAGGGAAGGTTTGATATTGGACTGCAGTTGGACAGCTGACATGGGTCAAGGTCAGGTTTCTTAATTAGGGGGTTGATAACTGCAGTTTGAAGGTTTTAGGTACAAAATCAGTGCTGATGGAGGAGTTTATTATTTTAAAACAGGTTTAGTTACTTCTAAGAATTATCTGAGCAGTGTGTATTATGGGAGCAGTAGAAGACCCAGCGATTGAGGTGAAATGTCCTATGCCTTAAACAAAATGAGCAAAAAGTGATTGAGTCCATCCATAGCTTCTGATTCGGAAAGCATTTCATTGGTTTTTGAAGGTAGTAACATTTTCGATGCACATGTTGATATGGTCCACTGAGAGTCCAGTGTGGCCTGTGAGGCAAACATGTTCCAGTCAGTATCCTGAAACTGTTGCTGTAGAGAAGAAATGCTCCCTCTGGTCATATTTTTACTGTCTTCACAGCTGGTTTCACCTATTTGATCAGTGGTGTGTATTTGGGTAGCAGGAGCAAAGAGAGGTGATCAGACTGACCCAGATGGGGGGAGGGGAATGGAAATGTATCCCCCAGAGTCTGTTGTCCCCTCTGGTAGAGCAGGAGATTTAGTGGTGAAACTTTGGTAAAACAGATCTTAGTTTGGAGTGGTTGAAGTCTCCAGCAACGATGATAGCTTCTTTGGGATGTGCAGACTGTTGTTTGCTGATAGCTGCATGCAGTTCCTCCATAGCTAGTTTAGCGTTAGTGTCCGGTGGAATGTAGACTGCAGTCACAACAATGGCTGAGAATTATTTTGGTAAATTGAAGGGCCTGCACTTAATGATCAAATACTCTAAATGAACAGAGCAATGACTTCTAGTAACAACAAGTCTGTGCACCATGATTTGTTAACATAAATGCACAGACCTTGTCATTGAGCCATGATTCCGTAAAAAACATGACATTACATTCCTCAATCCACATGTGTGCTGTTATCCATTCATATTCATCCATATTCATCTATTTTCTTCGCAAGAGATCGTACGTTAGCAAGGAAGATGCTTGGAAGAGAGGGTAGATGCGGGTTTAGCCTTAGCCTAGCCCCTAATGCTGCCTCACATCCCATAGTGAAGAAATTACTACTGAATCGCAAATCTGGAGAGCAACTGAGCCTCGCTTTGTGCACTCTGCCATCTTGGTCGGACCAAGTAACATTACCAAGGAGCTTGTAAGCAACTCATAAAATATTTCATCATAGATCCAACTCCTCCATACCAGAGACTTTAAACATTTAAAGAGGTTCAATGTCCAAACTCTACATGAAGTGGGATCCAAATGTGCAGCAAAGTGACACAAAAACCGTATAAGTTTGTTATACGGTAAAAAAATACTTGAATAAGTCAATCAGTATGTATAATTATTCTACAAAGTGTGAAACTGTAACCAGAGCATCTTCTGTCTGCTCATGTTCTGAGAGGACTGAGAAGCCCACTTTCTGCAGAATTTAAAGATTTGTTTTATGGATTTTTAGATGAAGGTGATGGAGGTGGCTATGGCAGCGCTGTTGAGCGGTGTGACATAGCTTCCTGTTGTTGCCAGTAATTTTGTGTTTGTGTCGGAGTTTACATTTTTACAGTTTCTTTTTTTTCTTTCTCATCCCTGAAATAATCTCAAATTATCGTTTTGATTTCCTGCATCCAGAGTCCTGAGAGAATTAGTGAAAGCGAGAGCAGTCCAGTTTCTGCAGGGGAAATTCTGGATGCTCTAGGTGGAGTTTGCATTCCCCTTACTCTGTGTCAGGCTGCAGACGCGGAAGCCGATATAGTCCGATCATTGTCCTTTTATTTCAACAACCGTACAACACAAAAACACTCATAAGCCGTTGAAAACAACAAACAAAGACATCCGCTCGATACGCGTTGTCCGCTATGAGTTCGAATGTCCCAAGCATAATCCATAAAGCCTTCGGCAATGAGTAATCCAAGTCGGAAGTGGAATTCGCATATACAGCCGGCGGTCGAGCAGCCACGCGATTGTCCAGCTTGACAATATAACGACCGACAGCCTGTGACTCAAGAACGTGAGTTTATGTAGTCTGATCTTTCATGAGCCACAGCTGTCGGTAATCTTGGGAAGCAGCGTGACTGCTATCGAGGGGGGCGTGGCAGGGTGGATCTCTGACAGCTACAGACGGGGGCGTGGCAGGGTGAATCCCTGACAGCTACAGAGGGGGGCGTGGCAGGGTGAATCCCTGACAGTACCCCCCCCTCCAGGGGCGACACCTGACGCCCCAAAACCCACTTATGCCAGGCGGGCCAGGGCACTCCGAGGAAGGCCTCCTTAGACGCCTGGGAGCAACGGAGGCCTGGTGAGCATCCTCTGCGGAGAGCCGGCATGGGACAACACCTTGCAGGAGGATCCGGAACGGAGCCACGCCCTCGGTGCTGACGGGAGGCTGAGTAAAGCTCCTGGCGGGGATTGGAGCCGGAGCGACCTCTATGGCGGGGAACCAGAACTGGACACCAACCATGACAATGACCGGGGAGTGGAGGACATCCCGGGCGGAGACCAGGAACGTCGTACCACCCTCTGAGCGACCTGGAGGACCGACGTCGCCGTCAGAGGGACCTGGAGGACCGAAGTCGCCGTCAGAGGGACCTGGAGGACCGACGTCGCCGTCAGAGGGACCTGGAGGACCGACGTCACCATGCGGGGATCCTGGGGGCGATCCGTCGTCCTGAAGAGGACCTGGGGGCGAGACGTCGCCTTCTGTGGAGCCCGGGGGCGAGACGTCGCCTTCTGTGGAGCCCGGGGGCGAGACGTCGCCATTTGTGGAGCCCGGGGGCGAGACGTCGCCTTCTGTGGAGCCCGGGGGCGAGACGTCGCCTTCTGTGGAGCCTTCTGTGGAGCCCGGGGGCGAGACGTCGCCTTCTGTGGAGCCCGGGGGCGAGACGTCGCCCTCTGTGGAGCTTGGATGCGATCCTTCGCCCTGCGTGGAGCTTGGATGCGATCCTTCGCCCTGCGTGGAGCTTGGATGCGATCCTTCGCCCTGCATGGAGCCTGGATGCGATCCTTCGCCCTGAAGAGGACCCGGGGGCGAGACGTCGCCTTCTGTGGAGCCCGGGGGCGAAACGTCGCCTTCTGCGGGCGCTGGGGGCGTAACGTCACCTTCTGCGGGCGCTGGGGGCGAAACGTCGCCTTCTGCGGGCGCTGGGGACGAGCCGTCGCCTTCTGCGGGCGCTGGAGACGAGCCGTCGCCTTCTGCGGGCGCTGGAGACGAGCCGTCGCCTTCTGCGGGCGCTGGAGACGAGCCGTCGCCTTCTGCGGGCGCTGGAGACGATCCGTCGCCTTCTGCGGGCGCTGGAGACGAGCCGTCGCCTTCTGCGGGCGCTGGAGACGAGCCGTCGCCTTCTGCGGGACTGTGGGGTGAGCCGTCGCCGTCGGTGGAACCCGGGGGCAGCGGTTTAACTTCCCTTTCGCAGTCCTGGAGCCGGGGTGGGTGCACAGGGAAACCCCTGGGCGTAGGGGCGCTCCTTGGGACCCTTAGGAGCAGATCGGAGCCTACTGAGCAGCCTGGAAATGAGGTGAAGCCTGCCTGGAGATCCACGAGCGGAGAAGGGCTCGCCTGGAGGTCCACGACATCAGTGGAGCTCTCTTTGGGACACTGAAGCGGAGACGAGCTCGTGGGGTCGCTCGGAGGCGGAGACAAGCTCTCGGGAGGAGCCTGGAGCGGAGTCGTGCCCTCTTGAGGAGCCATGAGCTGGGCGGAGCGCTCTTGAGGGACCTGGAGCTGGGCGGAGCCCTTTGGAGGGACCTGGAGCTGGGCGGAGCTCTCTGGAGGGACCTGGAGCTGGGCGGAGCTCTCTGGAGGGACCTGGAGCTGGGCGGAGCTCTCTTGAAGGTCCTGGGGCGGAGCCGAGCTTTCCGTGGGCGAGATGTCGCTTTGGAAGGGGCTCTGGGATGGGGCGTCATCTGGAGAGGGACTCGGAGGAGTCACTTCGCCTTCTGTGACCGGAGGTGTCGGCGCGGCGCTCTCGTGACGACTCTGTGGCGGGAAAGCATGCTCCTGGAGACTCTGTGGCGGCGCGGCGCTCTCGTGACGACTCTGTGGCGGGAAAGCATGCTCCTGGAGACTCTGTGGCGGCGCGGCGCTCTCGTGAAGACTCTGTGGCGGGAAAGCATGCTCCTGGAGACTCTGTGGCGGCGCGGCGCTCTCGTGACGTCTCTGTGGCGGGAAAGCATGCTCCTGGAGACTCTGTGGCGGCGCGGCGCTCTCGTGAAGACTCTGTGGCGGCGCGGCGCTCTCGTGAAGACTCTGTGGCGGCGCGGCGCTCTCGTGAAGACTCTGTGGCGGCGCGGCGCTCTCGTGAAGACTCTGTGGCGGCGTGGCACGCCCACGGGAACCTCGGAACAGAGCGGCACGCCTGTAGAAGCTCTGTGACGGCATGGTGTGCTCGCCGACGCTCGGAGATGGTGTGGTGCGTCCATGAGAACCCCGGAACACAGCAGCACGCTGGTAGAGACCCTGAGATGAAGCAGCCCTCTCATCAAAACATTGGGGCTAAGCTGCAGGCTCATGGGAGATCCGGCACGGAGCCGCGTGCTCTTGAGAACCTTGGAATGGAGCACCTTCCTCCTCAAGGGGACTGTAGTGGAGATCCACCACAGTCCCCTTGAGGAGGAAGGGGACTGTAGTGGAGATCCACCACCTCTATCCCCAACTTCCCCTGGAGCAGCCCGCTGAATTCGGCGAGTGAGCCGAATTTGCCCCCTTTGGCGCTCCATAGTGAGCTGGCTTTGGAAAGAACTTCTCCAGACAGGAGGGAAATACAGAGGGCAATCTTGGCTCGTTCGGAAGGAAACCGGGAAATGTTAACAGCCACATACTCGCCGATGCCTTGCAGAAATCCGCCCAATTCATCTTTTTTCCCCGAGTAACGAGCCGGTAATCCCCTCGCGCTCTCTGAGGGGCGTGGCGCAGCCGCACTCTCATGATCTGGCTTCTGTGGATCTGAACCGCGAGAAGCGGCACTGAGCTTCCGGAGGAAATCCGAAGCCGGGTTCAGCTGCCGATCCGTTGCGGTCGGAATCGCGGAATGGCGAATCCGCGTTCGGTATAGGTCGGTCGTTCTGTCAGGCTGCAGACGCGGAAGCCGATATAGTCCGATCATTGTCCTTTTATTTCAACAACCGTACAACACAAAAACACTCATAAGCCGTTGAAAACAACAAACAAAGACATCTGCTCGATACGCGTTGTCCGCTATGAGTTCGAATGTCCCAAGCATAATCCATAAAGCCTTCGGCAATGAGTAATCCAAGTCGGAAGTGGAATTCGCATATACAGCCGGCGGTCGAGCAGCCACGCGATTGTCCAGCTTGACAATATAACGACCGACAGCCTGTGACTCAAAAACATGAGTTTATGTAGTCTGATCTTTCATGAGCCACAGCTGTCGGTAATCTTGGGAAGCAGCGTGACTGCTATCGAGGGGGGCGTGGCAGGGTGGATCTCTGACAGCTACAGACGGGGGCGTGGCAGGGTGAATCCCTGACAGCTACAGAGGGGGGCGTGGCAGGGTGAATCCCTGACACTCTGGCATAAGGGCCCTCACAGCAAGTGGGTGAGGACTCAGTGGCATAATTGCAAGTCCCACAGGAGCACCATTCCTCTTCAGTTCACGTGTGCGAAAGGTTTGCTCTCCTCATTAAGCACCCGCTGAGAAACCTGAAAGTTATAGGAGACTCTATTCTGAGGCACGTGAAATTAGTGAGACATTTAGGGGCACCAGCAGCACAGGTTATGTGTATACCGGGAGCCAGGGTGACAGATATAGCAGGCCATCTTAGGTTTTTAGGAAAGCTATATGTAGGAAAGCTATATGTTCTATAAGATAGTTTTTCACACAGGATTTAAAGAAATATGCCTTTGACAGTCAGAGGTTACTAAGAATATCATAATAGAGGTTTGTAAATTAGCAAAGGCAATGTCTGAAGCTTTAATATGCTCTGGCCCCATCCCAATGCGGCATGGCGATGTAGCCTACAGTAGGTTATGGTCGCTGAACTGCTGGATGTCCGAATGGTGCTCCAAAAACAAAGAGGGCAACATAAATAATTGGAGCTATTTTGAGGGAAAGTATTTTATGACAGAGTATATTTTGACGGAGTCATAACTCTGGATCCATCACTTGTCTCATGAGAGAGACCAAAATGTAGAAATTCCCAGAATGTCTGGTAAAGTAACCCGATTAAAATTTAATTAAATAAGAATGAACGCACAGCAGCACCTCTGATCTAAAGATAGGATTGTTGAATATTAGATCTCTCACATGAAAAGCGCTGACTATAAACTAAATTATTACCGACCAGGAGTCTAAAATAATGTGTTTGACAGAAACGTGGATTAAACTGAATGAATATGTAGCATTAAATGAAGCGAGTCTTTCTGGGTATAGTTACATACACCAACCCTGTCTAAATGGCAGAGGAGGCGGAGTCACAGCTATTTATAATAATAATCTAAACGTCACACAAAAGACTAAACACAAATGTAGCACATTCTAAGTTCTTTACACCAACATAAAATATTTAGTGTCCAAAAACAGGACCACTTAGTCAATTCCATTAATTAACATTAATTGACCCCAGGGGCCCGACTCAGATTTTCTCATAGAATTAGCAGATTTCATCTCATATTTAGCTACTTCTTTACACAAAGCATTAATTGTTGGTGACTTTAAAATTAAATTTAAAGCAGTCAAAATAATGTCAGATAAGACAGAAGTACTTTTACTAGGACCACATGCAGCTAGAAGTAAACTTTCTGATTCTGTAGCATCTCTGGATGGTGTTTCTGTCTCAGTGTGTACAGCAGTCAAAGACTTTGGTGTGATTATTGACCCGAGTCTTTCCTTTGAGTCTCACGTGAATAATATCACCAGGATCGCCTTCTTTTACCTTAGAAATATTGCTAAAATTAGAAATATGATGTCGTTACAGGATGCAGAAAAACTAGTTGATGGTTTTGTAACATCTAGATTAGACTACTGTAACGCTTTACTGTCTGGGTGTTGGAGTAAGTGCAGAAATAAGCTTCAGTTAGTTCAGAATGCAGCAGCAAGAGTCCTCACTAGATCTAGAAAATATGATCACATCAGCCCTGTTTTAATCATCTACACTGCTCCCAATTACATCTCACACTGATTATAAAATACTACTACTGACGTATAAAGCACTTAACGCTCTTACGCTGCAGAATAGAAATCACGATGTGCAGAGGTCCATGATGAACACTGTGGAATTAAACAAACCGCCAAGGTGGCACATATGAAGCTCATTTGAGAACCAGCTCTATGAATAGCCTGAAACCTGAAATAGCAGTCATTGTGAAGAATACATGCATCACCTGGTACACTGAAAAACTGGAACTCATTGAATAGCATGCCAGGCACACTGAGAAACCTCTGCAAAACGGTAAGATAAAGTGCACTCAGCAGAGAGAAGCAACAGCTCACCATGGTGCAAATAGTGTTAAAAGCTCTTCAAGATTCTCATACAGTTTGAGGGAGAGGTCATGGTTATGGCTTTGAAATATAATGCTGAGGCATACAAAAATATGCCCATTATCATTTTTACATGTAGAAGGAAAAGCTATAACATTTATGTGGATTCAGGAGCAGAGAATACCGTCATTATATCTGTGGAGTTCACAGCTCTTCCCAGAACGAGTGGATGATTGTTAAATTCAGTAATGGAGAAGTGGCAAAACAGGGATTCATGTCAGGTCAAGTGAAGTAAGCTTTATTGTCATTTCAACTATTTATAGTGCTCTTAACTTCTTCCACATTTTGTTATGTTACAGCTTTATACTGAAATGGATGAAATGGATTAAACAGTACCCCATAATGACAACATGAATGGAGTGTGTTTAAAATCTTTGCAAAATCATTCAAAATAAAAAACAAAAAAAAGACATGGAGACACTAAACACAGGAGAGAGTGAAGTGCTGGGACCCAGAAGAAATAAATCTTCATGTGACACTGATGGATGCTGGAGAACTTGTATTTCAAACACTCACAATGTTGATTACATTTTGATATTATAATTATAATAATAATATTGGGAAATTTTAGAAAATGAGCAGGAGAAGAGCTACTATCCCCTAAAGATAACAGAAAAAAGAGTGGAGTGGTGCAGAGGACAGAAGTAAAAAAGTACAAATACTAATAGAAAGATTTTTCTGGTATCAGTACTTTACTTTATTTTTTGGACTTTTTACTTTTACTCGTAACATTTTTACACAAATATCTATACTTTCTACTTCCTACATCAGGGGTGGCCAACCAGTCAAGATACCAAGAGCCACATTTTTTACTGTGTTACAGCAAAGAGCCACATCATACACATGGGCACATATGAACATCACCCATCCCTTCCTCCCTCTCTCTCTCTCTCTCTCTCTCTCTCTCTCTCTCTCTCTCTCTCTCTCCCTCTCTCTCTCACTCACACACACCTCTGCTCAGCCAGATTTATTATAAATGTCACACAACCGGCATGATAATGAGAGAAATTGACTCCTACAGTACCAAGACGACAGGCCAGTCAGTTTCAACAATATACATTGTGTGCACTCACACACACACACACACACACACACACACACACACACACACACACACACACACACACACACAAACTCTCAGTTCAACCAAGTCCACAAACAAAAATATAATAATCTACAATAGCGTTTGTGAAGTTCAGTCCCTTTTAGAAATTCCTGGTCGATGTTAGCATGGAGTGAGCTGAAGTGGTGCTGAAGATTTGAAACTTTTAAATGCGCTAATGACACCTGACATAAGGCAGAATGACTGGTCATTAACAAAAAAATAGAAACTCTCTCACTCTGTTAAAAACGTCATGTGTTAATTTAAAAATTTTCGTTTTGCTGTGCATTTTTTTCCCTGCCATTTTGAGAGCAAACTTAACACAAATTGTTTATTTAAAATTTAAGTAAGTTTGTTTCTTTTTAATGTGCGTGTTCGCTTCGCTTGAGTTCATTACGGTATTTTCATCAAATTCGCATGTGCGTAAGATGAAATACCGCAAAGTTTCCCAGTAGGGGCAAGATCATTTAAGTCTTAAAAATACCGTATTGAACTCAAGCAAACACGCACATTCAACAAAAAAAAAAAAACACAAACACGAACTTCGATATGAACGTAAGAGCCGCATGAAATCAGACAAAGAGCCACATGCGGCTCGAGAGCCGCGGATTGGCCACCCCTGTCCTACATTTTCAAATCAGACTTGTTAATTTAGTTTTAATATGTTTGGTGACATCATCAATATTCTTTCTTTTCACTGTGCCGTTTTTCACACATCAACCTGTTGCTTATCATTGTGCTGCTTTTTGAATCCACTGGTGGATCATCTCCTGTCTCTCTCACACCACAGATGTAGAATAGATTTTGAAGCTCAGAATCAGCAGGCAGAAGGCAGTAAGAAGTCTGGGGTTAATGTGGATGAGACAGAGGGAGTCAGTGATGAGAACATGACTGAGAACAGACACATTCCTGATCACCTGATCATCATCATCTTTTCTTTGCTTGTGTTCTACATGGTGGATCTTCAGTCTGGATACATTCATTAGAGAACAACATTTTATATTATTTTTGTATTAATATATTAATTAGGGTTGTCAAAATGAACCCATTAATATTGCGTTAACACAAATTCATTTTAATGGCACAAATCTTATTAACGTGTGATTAATGCATCATGCATTTCTGTTTGACCCAAATATATTTATATTAAAAATGTAAATCAGTAAATATAAAAAGGTTCAATTAAAACAACACACATTTATTCACAATGTCCTTTCTTTACTCAGATATATATATATATAAAAACTCCATCGCAAAATCATTTTGTTAATTAATTAATTTGTTTTATTTATGTCTCAAATCAGCACTAAAATCCGCCATGATGCACACATACAGCAATTACATTATTCACACTGATCACTCCCAGCTCATACTGTTTAAGGTCTATCAGTCTCTTCCAGTCGATGCTGTGGTATATTTCAGATGATGATTTGTTCTTCTCCTGCTAACCCAGCCATTAGGGAGGCGCAAGCCAGTGCACTCTTAGTGAAGGAGAAGGAAAGATTCTGGAGTGAGCTGGATGAAGTGGTAGAAGGTGTAGGAATGAAAGATTGGTTATTGAAGCAGACTTTAATGGGCATGTAGGTGAAGGGAACAGAGGTGATGAGGAGGTGATGGTAGGTATGGTTTTAAGGAGAGGAATGTGGAAGGGCAGATGGTGGTGGATTTTGCTAAAAGGAAATGGCAGTAGAAAGATTTATAATCACACTCTTGATGTCACCCATATGAGGATGGGTTCCCCTTTTGAGTCCGGTTCCTCTCAAGGTTTCTTCCTCATTACATCTAAGGGAGTTTTTCCTTGCCACAGTCACCACAGCTGCTCATCAGGGATAAACACACACCTTCACCTTCACTGTTGATTTCTGTAAAGCTGCTTTGAGATAATGTCTGTTGTGAAAAGCGCAATACAAATAAACTTGACTTGACTTGACTTGAATACGTATTTTAAGAAGAAGGAGGATCATAGGGTGACCTAAAAGAGTGGAGGAAGATGCACACAGGTGGACTATGTCCTATGTAGGAGATGCAACCTGAAGGAGATTGGAGACTGTAAGGTGTTGGCAGGGGACAGTGTAGCTAGACAGCATGAGATGGTGGTCTGTAGGATGGTTTTGGAGGCGAAGAAGAAGAGGAGGAGAGTGAGGACTGAAAGAAGAATAAGATGGTGGAAGCTGAAAGAGGACGAGTGTAGTGTAGTGTGGTTTAAGGAAGAGGTCAGACAGGAGTTCGGTAGTGGTGAAGAGGTGTTGGAGTGATGAGACAGAGTACATGTGAGTGAATGAGAGGGAGGGCAGTGGAGTGATGCGGTTGCAGGGAGAAGAGGTGGAGAAGGTGGAGGATTTTAGGTACCTGAGGTCAACAGTGCAGAGTAATGGAGAGTGTGTTAGAGAAGTGAAGAAAAGAGTGCAGGCAGGGTGGAGTGGGTGGAGAAGAGTGATAGCAGGAGTGATTTGTGATAGAAGAGTATCTGTGAGAGTGAAAGGGAAAGTTTATAGGACTGTGGTGAGACCTGAGATGTTGTATGGATTAGAGACAGTGGCATTGAGTAAAAGACAGGAGGTGGAGCTGGAGGTAGCAGAGCTGAAGATGTTGAGATGTTCATTGGAAGTGACGACGATGGACAGGATTAGAAATAAGTTTATTAGAGGGACAGCGCATGTAGGACGTTTTGGAGACAAGGTGAGGGAGGTGAGATTGAGATGGTTTGGACATGTGCAGAGGAGGGACATGAATTATATTGGTAGAAGAATGCTGAGGATGGAGCCACCAGGTAGGAGGATAAGAGGAAGAACAAGGAGTAGGTTTATAGATGTGGTGAGGGAAGACATGCAGGTAGTTGGTTTGAAAGTGGCAGATGTAGAGGACAGGGTGGTATGGAGACGGATGATCCACTGTGGCGACCCCTAATGGGAGAAGCCGAAAGAAGAAGAAAAAGATTTGTTCTTCTCCTGCTCACCTTTCACCTCTTTTAACTTATCAGATGTTTCTCATTATAAATCTGCTGATGCCTGTGAGGGAATACAGACGTCCACAGTCAGTAAGATTGTACATTATTAGACACCAAACAGATTTTGTACATTTCCTCCATTGGGATGAATAAGGTATGTGTGTGTGTGTGTGTGTGTGTGTGTGTGTGTGTGTGTGTGTGTGTGTGTGTGTGTGTGTGTGTGTGTGTGTGTGTGTGTGTGCGCACACATCCGTCATATCACTTCTTGTCTCAGGAATTGAGGTGTAAAGAGTACGGTGTGGAATACTGAGTGTTCACATGAACATGTAGGACCAGGACTAATCTGATGGTTTTCTCTCTCAGTGATCAGTAGTAGAGCATCTCAGAGACATCACTGAAGAACACGTGGAAATATGTGTGAGTGTATACTATTTAGTATGCAGGAGCAGCCTAATTTTACCTTTAGGGGTCTCGCACCAGGATTTAAAAACAAGTTTCACAAACTAGGCATCATATTTGACAGCAATTTGAATGTTGCAAAGCAAAAAAGCTCAGCTATAAACAAACTTCTTTCAACTCTGTTTACTATCAAAGGTGAAGCCTTTTGTTTCAATAAAAGATATTATAAGTTCTAGATTAGATTTCTGCAATGCTCTTTATTTAGGCATTTCTCAGTCCTCTCTCTATCTACAGCTGGTTCAGAACACTGCAGCACAGCTTTTAACTGGTACCAGTAACTTGGGAATCCCCTCCCTCCTGATCTCACGACTGAAAGGGAATTCTCTACTTCTAAAAACTAAAATAAAGACCCATTTATTTTCCAAAGCCTGTGTTGTGTAGTAGATGGTGTGCAGTCTCCTGTTTCTTTACGTTTATTTGATTTGTTGTGTTTTAATGCTTATTTTATTTCTCTACTGTTTTAAGTTCTTACAAGTTACTTCTTTCTTTTATGATATTGTTTATGTTATTACTTTATGTTCATTCAAATGTTATTACTATTTTGGACATTGCCTCTTGCACTTTGTTCAGCACCTAGCTTCTACCTGGTAGATGTTTAGACGATATATAAATAAAGATGATTGATTGATTGATTGATTGATTGATTGATTGATTGATTACAGCACACAGTCATGTGATCTCTGATGTCACAGTGCTGCATGGTTCTGATACTTACAGGGTTCCTTTAGAGGAACTAAATTTGTTTACACTGAACCAACCACTAGCAGCAGCAGCAGGACAATCATCCACACTGTGGAAGCCCTCATAACACTTGAGCTGTGACCTGTACACACACACACACACACACACACACACACACACACACACACACACACACACACACACACAGTAATGTCCATGTTAGTTCCAGGTTACACTGTAGGATTAAACAGTTCATTAAAGTAAAATAAATTCAGGGTGTGTTTCTCTTCACCAAATACATTCAGCTAAAATAGTAAAAGATCTAAAATAGTTTTAGAAAGATGAAATAAAAATAAAGCTGAAATGGAAGATTTTATTAATAAAGTTCATAGTTTATACTTTGTATTAATTGCGATCTTTTACATAGTTTTCCATAAACAGAACAGCATGGTGCAAAAATTCAGCTTTTCTGCACATTCTTTTTTGTTAGTGACACTTTTGGTGCACTTTTATCATGTCGGATTGTTTACACCAGGAAACAGCTGATGAGCCTCCAACACAGCAACACCCTCAGACAAACATCTGAAATCCCAGAGAGTTAAAGGGGAAATACCTGTGCTGCCGAGTGGGGAAAAGACGACGAATAAGAAAGAGGAGATACAGACCATATCTTCATTCTATTATCATGGGAAACATAAGATCGCTGTCTAACAAGATGGACAAGTTAACATCACTTTCAAAGAGCAAGAGTGTTTTTTGCGAAGCTTTTGTTATGTGTTTCATGGAAACATGGCTGTATAATTTCACAACAGACTGTAAGTTGAGCTGGCTTTCAGTTAGGGCAGGCGGATAAGAATTTCACTGTTAGCGGTTAGAAGAAAGGAGAGGGAGTCATGATTTACGTAAACAATAAATGGTACAATCCTGGACACATTACAATGAAGGAAAGAGTGTGCAGCTCTGACATCCAACTGTTAGCGGAAAGTGTCTATCCATATTTTTTGCTCAGGAAGTTTTCCAAAGCCATTATCATGTTTACGTTTCCCTACTGATGAGGCGGCGTGGGCTGCTGACATCATCAACACGACATTGAGATTTCAGACACTGCACCACTTCATAGCTATCTCTGGGGATTTCAACCATGTCACCCTAGATTCAAGCTTCATGCAGTGTTTTAGCACATATTCAACCTAAACCTAAGCATATTGACTGTACTGCCCTGTTCAAAACAGAATTACTGGTTCCTGTTTTCAAAAACAAACATCCAAGGAAACACGGTGACTACAGGCCAGTGGCTCCAACATTACATGTCATGAAGTCAATAGTGCTGAAGCAACTGAGAACAACATTTAAACCATCTCCGAACCCTCTGCAGTTCACTTATCAGCTGCGTACTGTAGCAGAGGACATTATCATCTTCCTGCTAAACAGAGTTTACACCACCTTGAGGAGACAGGCTACACTGCAACGGCGCACCTCAGGGGAAAGTCCTGCCTTCCTTTCTAATCACACTCTACACATCAGACTTCAGAAACTAAGCACAGTCCTGCTATCTGCAGATGTTCTCTGAAGACTCTGCTGTTGAAGGCTGTATTAGGAGAGGTCAGGAGACCTGCAGTGTGGTGGACAGCTTTGTAGAGTGGTATAAATGAAATCACCTGCAACTCAGTGTCTCAAAGACAAAAGGGCTAGGTTTGGATTTAGGAAGCCGAGGACTACCTTAAGCCCAATCAGCATCATGGGCACTAAGGGCATGTGGACAACTATAAGGACCTGGGTGTCCACATAGACAACAAGCTGGAATGGACCAAAAACACTGAGCACTGTAGAAAAGGAGCCACAGGTCCATTAATGTCTGCAGAAACATGCTGCAGATGTTCTACCACTTGCTGGTAGCCAGCATCATCTTCTACGCTGTAGTGTGCTGGGGTAGCAGGGTGAAGGCAGCCGAGGCCAACAGACTCAACAAGCTTATTAGGAAAGCAGACTCTGCCATAAGAATGGAGCTCTGGTTTAGGTGTCTGAGAGGAGAATGCTGAGGAAACTTCTCAGTATCCTTAACAAAGTGTCACACCCACTGCATGTGGCACTTAAGGCTTTGATGGCAGACATAAAGTCAATGTTCCATCAGGCCAGAGTTTCCAAGTCTCAGGTTGACATTTTAAGGTTCTTGTGGTGGCAGTGATGTTTCTAAGCCTCAGGTTGAGTACTGCATGACTGTTTATCTTTTTGAAGCAGGGTCCTCTCTGAACTGTCCAAACTTTGCTCTAAACAAACTATCACTGACAATCAGCACTGTTTTAGTCCAGAAGTGTTAAACACTATTGAAGCTAACTTTTATGATGATGACTGCTTAAAGTCTTTTGAAACAGAGCAGGAAGCAGTGAACATGATGAAGGACCTTACTGGTCTTTGCCACAAGGGTGGATTAAGGTAGATAAATGAGCTGAATTTGGAAAGGGATAAACTCCCCATAGAGAAAGCACTAGGACTGCTATGGTATGTAAAGAGTAATATGTTCAAGCTTAACATCTCTTTTAAGGATAGACCCCACACCAGAAGAAACATCTTGTCAATAGTAAGTTCCATTCATGATCTGCTGAGTTTCTTATCTCCTGACAACATTTTGTGCATGTAGCGTTTTTGATGGCCAAAGCCAGAGTTGCACCATTGAAGCAGGTGACAATTCCACACATAGAGGTCGTGGCAGCTATCTTGGCTGGTAGAATTGATAAGATGTTAAAAAAGGGAGCTACAGATAAACCTGGACAATTCAACATTCTGGACATACAGTCAGTCAGTGTTGAAGTATATAGTGAATGAAAATACGAGATTTTGCATATTTGTGGCCAATCGGATCTCCATTTTAAGAGAAAATACAGAAGTGGAACAGTGGAAATACAACAGGTCGAAACTAAACGCTCTGATTTGGCATCCAGAGGGATGAACACCAACACTTTTGTGAAGTCAAGGAGTGGATTAGTGGACCAGATTTTTGTGGAAATCAAAAGATGAATGGCCATAGAATCCTACAGAATCTTTGTCACTCTACCTTGATGATGTTGAGGTAAAGAAGTCTACAAGGGTCTACAGCACTTTGGTCTATACACATGAAAACCCCACATACCATCTTCTTTATTTCTTCTCATGTTGGATTAAGGTAAAACAAACTGTTGCCTGGTACTTGAAGCTGAAGGGTATTTTTCTGATACTTAGTGCAAAAAGAAAGAAGTTCCTGTAAGAAAACACGGTGCAGGGACAGGAGCCAGATTATTCTGTCAGGGTGTGTGACTGGGTGGAAGGACCCAAATTCACAATACAAGCAAAGCAAAAATCCAAAACGAGGCAGGATCAGGAATAGGGAACAGGGAACAGGACCAGGCAAGGTGGCAAGAGTACTCTCATTGAGTTAGGAACCCAGTAAGATAATCTGGCACTGAGCTAACTTATTGTTGTCCTTCAAAAATGGGTGGCAGAAAGAAGGAAATACTGGATTAACAATGCTAACTATGCAGCTCACAAAGCTTTATCTAAATGTGCTGTGTGCAGGCCAAGCTGTCATCTGTACTCATCTTCCTGGACTTTTCAGCAGCATTTGACACAGTCAACCACAAGACACTTTTGTCAACCCTCAAGAGCCTAGGTATCTGCGGAACAGCATGGGAATGGTTTGCTTCCTACCTGGAAGGTCGTTCATACCAGGTAACATGGAGGGGATCCACATCTGCCCATGCAGACTCACCACTGGTGTCCCACAAAGCTCGGTACTTGGTCCCCTCCTTTTCTCTCTATATACCCACTCCATTGGTGAAGTAATATCCTCACATGGGTTTTCTTATTACTGCTATGCAGATGACACTCAACTAATCTTTTCTTTCCCTCCATCAGATACCACCGCTTCCGCTCAGATCTCGGCATGCTTGACAGACATATCTTCGTGGATGAGTGCTCACCAACTAAAACTTAACCCCCAGAAAAACAGAACTGCTGGTCATCCCAGTCGATTCATCTCCAGGTAACACAAGATCTCCAAATAACACTTCATGACTCTCTGCTCTCCCCTTCAGCTACTGCTCGTAACCTTGGGGTAACAATGGACAATCAACTGACTTCCTTCCCACATGTTGCTAACGTGTCTCGTTCTTGTAGATTCCTTCTCTACAACATCCGAAGGATTCGACCATTTCTGTCCACACAGGCTGCCCAGATGCTTGTTCAGTCTCTTGTCATTTCAAGACTCGACTACTGCAACTCTCTGCTGGCAGGTCTTCCCCTGAACGCTATCCGTCCACTGCGAATGATCCAAAACGCAGCTGCACGGCTTGTGTTCAACCAGCCCAGGTTCTCCCACACCACCCCACTGCTGCTCCTCCACTGGCTTCCAGTAGCTGCACGCACAGATTCAAAACACTGATGATGCCTACAAGGCCAAAAATGGACCAGCACCATCTTACCTCAGTGAACTTATCACATCTCGCACTGCACCACGCTGTCTGAGATCCTCCAGCACTGCTCCACTGGTACCACCTTCTCTCAGAATGAAAGGTAAGAACACTTCAAGGCTCTTCTCTGTTCTGGCACCAAGGTGGTGGAATGAACTTCCCCTAGATGTCCGTACAGCGGAGTCCCTGACTATCTTCAAACAACGACTGAAGACCTACCTCTTCCTGAAATACTTAAATGAGCACTTTCCAAGTTTGTAGAATTCAAGAGTTATATTTATATTAAGTTTTGTAATCTTGTGTACCAGTGTAGATTTATTCATTACTAGAGACTCAAAGCACTTTTGTACGTCGGTCTGGATAAGGGCGTCTGCTAAATGCCGCAAATATAAATGTAAATGTAAATGTCCGAGGCAAAAAAAGGATAACAAAAAATGCCAGATCTCCCTAAAGAGATACTTGAAGCAAACATTTTCCCATTCACCAATATGGGTGTGAATTATTTTGGACCCTTGGAAACAAAAAGGGGAAGAAGCCTGGTGAAACAATATTGTGTCATATTTACTTGTATGTCAAGTAGAGCAGTGATTCTAGAAATGGCTCACTCTTTAGACACAGACTCATGCATTAATGAAGCATATTATGCAGCATATTCGCTCTGACAATGGATCCAACCTAGTATGAGCTAAAAAGAGAGTTGCAAGACGTAAGTTGGAATACGGAGAAGATTAAGAAGTATATGCTTCAAAAAAATTATACAGTGGTCTTTTAACCCCCTGGCAGCATCACATTATGGTGGAGTGTGGGAAAGGTTGATACATATGATTAGGCAAGGCCATTCTAATCAGCTGTCCCAACAGCACAGTATCTGATGATGAATATGACCTAGAAGCACTGACACCAAACCTTATTTTGCTTTTTAAATGTCATCCGGTTTTTCCTCCAGGACTATTACAAAAAAACAAATCTTTATATCTGACATCATTGGAGACAAGTTCAATATCTAACAGATCTGTTTTGGAAACAGTGGACAAAGGAAAATCTGCCCTTGTTACAGGAAAAAAAAAATGGACAATTACCAAAAGGTTACAAAAGATTTGTAATGGTGGTGTATAATAAAGCTCCCAGAGGATCATGGATTTTAGGACGCATTGAAAATATCTTAACAGATGCCACAGCGTTAGTAAGAACTGTGCAAGTCAGAACCAAAACCAGTATATTTGAAAGACCAGTAAGGAAGCTGTGCCTGCTCTTTTAAGGTCCTGAGGAGAAGAATTGAGGTGGGTATTATTCCCATTTGAAGATCAAATGGAGGAACGCTGTGGGCCCAGACTTGTGCTGACCAGCTGTGCGGCATATTGCTGTACATGTTTGACCTGAGCCTGAAGCTGGGGAAGGTGCCACAGCTATAGAAAACATCCTGCATGGTGCCTGTACCACAGATGGTGCCTGTCACATCCAAAAGTCTTTGGGAACTACCGACTAGTAGCACTGGCCTCGCATCTGATGAAGACATTGGAGAGGCTATTGCTCACTCATCTCTGACCTCTGGTTAACCCACCAATGGATTCACTTCAGTTTGCCTACCAACCTAGCATTGGAGTGGAAGACGCTGTCATCTTCCTCCTAAATTAGGCTATTTCGCACCTGAAAAAGGCTGGGAGCACTGAGTCATGTTTTTTTACTTTAGTGTCTTTAACACCATCCAGCCTGTGCTCCTGAGGGATAAGATGGTGTACATGGGAGTGGACCATCATCTGTCCACCTGGATATTGGACTACCTCACAGACCGACCACAGAATGTGAGGACTCGTGACTGTGAGTCTTTCATGATTGTCTGCAACACTGGAGCCCCACAGGGAACAGTTCTAGCCCCGTTCCTCTTCACCGTCTACACTCCAGACTTCATGTTCAGCTCAGCAAACTGTTACCTGCAGAAGTTCTTTGATGACTCTGCCATCGTCTGTCTGATCACGGATGATGATGACAGGGAGTACAGAGGACTGATCCAGAACTTGGTGAACTAGTGCCAACAGAGCTGCCTCCAGATAAACAAGGGGAAAACCAAAGAACTGGAGGTGGATTTCCGTAGGCACAAACAAACTTTATTAACACCAGTGAAAATTTAGGGAAAGGACATTGTGAGAGTGGACTCTTACAAATACCTGGGTGTTCATCTGAACAGCAAACTGGACTGGACAGACAACACTGAGGCAATTTACAGCAGGAAAAATAAGTATTTGACACATCAGCATTTTTATCAGTAAGGGGATTTCTAAGTGGGCTATTGACACAAAATTTCCACCAGATGTAGCCATGAATCCAAATACTGAATTCATACAAAGAAATCAGAACATTTAAGTATACAAGTTGAGTCATAATAAATAAAGTTAAATGACACAGGGAATATATATTGGACACATGAAGATAACAAGGTGCAAAAGGGCATAGAAAGCCAGGAGATCACCTGAAATCTGTCAGTATTGAGAGAGAAACCCTGCCCCCTATCAGTACTAATTGATATCAGCTGCTTTAGTCCTAATTGATGGCCTATAAATTCCCATTGATGGGAATGGTTATAGGCGCATTAACAAAATGCTAAATGTTCCTGAGAGCACTGTGGGGAACATTATCCGGAAATGGAAAGAGCATCAGTTCACCATAAACCGGCCACGATCAGGTGCTCCACGTAAGATCCCTGTCCGAAGAGTCCAAAGAATAATCAGGATAGTTCGCCAAGAGCCAAGAACCACTCAGGCAGAACTTCAGGAAGACCTTGCATCCGCAGGTACTGTTGTTTCAAAGAAAACTATAAGCAATGCACTGAATCGCCATGGCATCCATGCACGCTCACCACGCAAGACTCCATTGCTGAACAAAAAGCATGTTGAGGCTCGGTTAAAGTTTGCAAAAGAGCATTTGGAGAAGTCTGTGGATTATTGGGAGACTATAGTATGGTCAGATGAAAGCAAAATTTTACTTTTTGGCAGTCATTCTACACACTATGTTTGGAGAAGAAATGGCACTGCCTACCACCCCAAGAAGACCATACCAACAGTTAAGTTCGGGGTGGAAGCTTCATGGTTTGGGGCTGCAGAAAGGGGTACTGGCAGACTTTATATTATTGAAGGCAGTATGAATGGAGAAATGTACCGGGACATTCTGGATAAAAATCTGCTGCCATCCACCAGAAAGCTGAAAATGAAAAGAGGGTGGACCTTTCAGCAAGACAATGATCCCAAACACAAGGCCAAGGAAACAATGAAGTGGTTTCAAATAAAGAAAATCAAGTTGCTTGAATGGACCAGTCAATCACCTGACCTAAATCCCATAAAAAATCTATGGAGAGAACTGAAGATTAAAGTTCATAAAAGTGGCCCAAGGAACCTTCAAGATTTAAAGACTATTTGTGTGGAAGAATGGGCCAGAATCACTCCTGAGCAATGCAGACGACTGGTCCCTCCATACAAGAGGCATCTAGAAGCTGTAATCACCAACAAAGGCTTTTCTACAAAGTACTAAATAAAGTGTGTTCAATACTTATTCATTTCACTTTATTTATTATGACTCAACTTTTATACTTAAATGCTCTGATTTCTTTGTATGAATTCAATATTTGGATTCATGGCTACATCTGGTGGAAATTTTGTGTCAATAGGCCACTTAGAAATCCCCTTACTGATAAAAATGCTGATGTGTCAAATACTTATTTCCCCCAGTGTATAAGAAAAGGCAGAGCAGACTCTTTCTGCTGAGGAGATTGTCTTTTGGGGTGCAGGGAGAGCCACTGAAGACCTTTGTTGACTCTGTCGTGGCCTCAGCCATATTCTATAGTGTGGTCTGCTGGTGCAGCAACAACTCTACTGCAAAAAGGAAGAGACTGGACAAGCTGATCAGGAAGTTCAGCATAGTTCTGGGGATTCCTCTGGGAGAAATGAGGATGGTAGCAAAACTATCATCATTGCTGGAGAACGACTCTCACCACCTGTATAATACAGTTTCATCTCTGAGCAGCTCCTTCAGTGACGCACTTTTACGCACTTTTACATCCTAAGTGTCTCTAATGGACTCGACCTGACTGCAGTCCAACATCGTAACCGAGTGAGGAAATGCTCACATTCAATGGCGTCTGGCAATTTGGAGAAGTGTTCTCTCTTCAAGGATTAATCCAGGTCTTCACTGTACAGGGCAAAATGCGTGAGGGAAATGGTGGTCACACCAGATTTGTGAACAAGATTTGAGAGAAATAGACCTTTTGTGTGCATAGAAAAAGTCTTAGATCTTTGAGTTCAGATGAAAAAAGGGGCAAAAACAAAAGTGTTGCGTTTATAATTTTGTTCAGTGTAGAATTATTTTCACATTTTTATATGTATATTTCTTGTAATCTGAACCTGACTCTGGCAGAAGAATTTCTTTCAGGATTAATAAAGTTCTATCATGTTATATGAAGGTGAAAATGTTGCTGTCAGTTTTAGACGCTCAGTTCTGGAGGATTAAAGTGTGATTTGATCAATTAAACATCACAAGCAGGAAAAATCACAAGTGCACAAGATTCCTATGAAGTCCAATCACATGATCACGTCCACCTTCACAAACTCTTCTGCTTTGATTTCATCCAAAACAGCAAACCGTATAGAACAAAGAACACTGCTGCTGATCTTCTAGAACTGAATGATAAATGGTCATGTGACCTGATTTCATTCAAGTCATTATCAGATGCCAGAATCAGACTGTTTGCAGTGATCACACTTTCACACACAAAACTGTTCTCAATGTTTCCCAGAATTCACTTTATTCTGATAAATGTAGAAGTTTCTACACAAATCACTCTGAATACGTACCTCTCACTGATACTGAGTAAATATGAAGATCTTCTTTATTCACTGAGTCCTGGACTCTGTAAACTCCTCCATCAGCTACATTTATTCCTCTCAGAGTAAGAAGTGTGTTAGTGAGTGATGTTCTCGGTGTGTATTTATCTGTACAGGTCAGTGATCTTCTCTCCACACTGCAGATCTGTTCACCATATGGATCTACTGAATCTTTACTCTTATAGATCATCTCCACTCTATCTGATAGGTATAAATCCAGCTGCAGATCTTCACCAGGGTTTATGTTCAGTGAAGATGTCATGGCTGAGGAGAAACACAACATTGTAAAAGTGTTATAACACATTAAAGCTGAATCAATGAGAGTTTATAAGCTATAGAGCAGATAAAGTAAAGACACTTACGATTGATGCTGAGACGAACATGTTCAATGTCCACATCATCACAAACACACGTGTACACGTTCCTCTTACTGTAATCAGCTGCAGTGATGGTGAGGCTCAGATCTTCATTCAGGTACTGATCATGAGACATTTTATATCCATCTGATGAGCTGCAGGACGTCTGATCACACCGAGCCACTACATAACCTGTCTTACTAAACAGAGTCCATTTGGCTTCACCAGAACATCTCTGTTTACAAGGCAGAACTGCAGTCTGATTAAACTTCACCTGTACAGTAGTATCAGCTGATCCAGATACTGAAAGAGAGAAACAGAATAAAATATAAATCTATACATGTACATATAATGAGATGAAACTGATGTGCTACACATTTCAGTATAAATCCTTCCTCTAGACGTCTTTGTGTTTCTAAACTAAAACTGAGGCACATGTGACCTGCAGCATGGAGTGACATTAAACGTATCAGATGCACTGCAGTAAGAATTTTCACACTTTGAGCTCCTGAACTCTGGAGTAAATCCTGAGAAAGTAAATGAAATGAATCCTGAAACAGGTTTAATGGAGGTTTGGAGACTGTAAGAGGAACGAGCTGAGCTCCGCGTGAGCAGGGAGACTGAAATCACACTCACCTGGGATAGAGATGAAGATGAAGATGAGGGTGAATGAAAGCAGGACATGGTGAGGAACCCTGCAGGACTCCATGTCTGAGACACAACAGCACCAGCAGCACTGCACAGGTCAGAACAGGGGAGTCATTAACAACACAATATCTCTCACACCAACACACACACACACACACACACACACACACACACACACACACACACACAGCCCTATTTAACCACATCCAGAAACACAGGAACTTCAGAACCAACACCAGCATTTAGACTAGAGACAGAACACACACACACACACACACACACACACACACACACACACACACACACACACACACACACACACACACACAGTCCTAAGCTGAAGGTTAGTAATTATTACGGGTGAATAATTGCTTTTTCAATTATAATTCATTATTTTACACTTATTTTTTACATTTATCTGCAGCAACATTTAATTTGATAGTGAACAGAGAATTTGTACAACACTCACACTGACACTACTACACTATTACTACAATTCATATAAACTAATAATAATTCAAAAATTAAACTGTTTTTTATTTATTGTTTTTTTTCTTCACAACAGAAGGAGAAGGAAAGAGGAAGTAAAAGCATGTCACGAGCAGTTTTTCCAGTGTGTGTGATTTCTTCCCCAAAACTGTAATTAGGAATAAAAGAAGAAACTGTATTTCTGTACAAATAAAGAAATACAGAACTCTTACCAAACTCTTACAGAACTCTAACAAATCTCTTACAGAACTCTTACAGAACTGTTTCCTGTGGGGTTTTGTACAGAAACTCTTCATGGTGAGGAGATAAAAAGTGCAGCTCGGTATGAAGAGATAAAGTGATGTGAGTAACAGGTAAAAGTGTAAAGTGTGTAGAAGATGTGTGTGTGTTATAATATGAATCCTGAACTCACCAAAGTGTGAAGATTAGAAACTCTGGTTGATCTTCTCCTCTCCGTGATCTTTAACATCAAACTGTCTAGTTCTCCCTCTTCTCCTTTTATTCCTACCGTACTTCTCCTTTTCCTTTTCCTTATTTTTTTTTCCCAATTGGTGTATTAGAGGTTTAAAAAAGGTAGAATATTTAATTTTAAATTCTATTAATCAGACATATTAACCAGATCATTACTCATCTCAGCCTATTCCACCATTATTTATTTATTATTATTTATACTTTACTGCACTACACTGATTACATGCTGTCTTTTGCACCTCTTGACTGTTGCTGATTTTTGCACTACATTGTTCTGTTTAATATTCACTCCCGGGTAGAGTGTTTACAGTTCTCCTCGCACAGTACTGTATATTCAGAGTGTACAGTAGGTTTACTGGTCGGCACTATCTTGGTTTTGTGTCTTGTCTTGTGTTGTCTGTCTGCACTGTTTTTTGTCTGCACTGTTTGCACTGGTTGCACTTGATGCACTTTATTAGCTTTGTGTTGTGTTGTAGCTCTATGTTGTTTGTTTGTTGTTGTTTAGTGTAGCACCAGGGTTCCAGAGGAACATTTTCTCGTTTTTACTGTGTACTGTGTACCACTGTGTATAGTAGAAATGACAATAAAATCCTCTTGACTTGACATTAATCTTAGTTAATTTTCTATACTTTTCCTTGTTCGGCACCAGTATTTAAGGGACTATTTACTGTATATTGTGAAACTGGTCATTCATATGCTGTATAAGTTACCTTTAAGTTGATGTCTTTTGACATCAGAATAGCCAAAAGGCCTGCAAGATATTAAAAAACTACAGGAGACCACCCCTCCCCACTAAAGCAAACAAATACCTTGCTGATGACCTCAACACCTTCTACTGCAGGTTCGAGAACAATATCTTCAAACCTCTCATCCAACCCAGCCCACTGTCTGCACCATCACACCTCTGGGAACCCATCTTACAACTCCTCCCAGCACTTAAGTTGTGCTTACGATTTGTGAAGAGGATGTGTATCGACAGAAGACAATGTATTTTCCCGGCCCAGATGGTGTCTCCCCCTCCTGTCTCAAAGCATGTGCTGACCAACTGGCTACTATCTTTACCTATATCTTCAACAGATCACTGAAGCTGTGTGAGGTCCCCTCCTGCCTTGTGTCTTCTCCCTACTACAATTCTCCCTCTATATGAACGACTGCACATCAATGTGTCATCTGTGGAGAACTTCAAATTTCTGGGCATCATTTCCCAATACTTAAAATGTGAGTCTAACATAAAATCCATTCTTAAAAAGGCCCAGCAGAGGATGTACTTTCTACACCAATTAAGGAAGTACAGTCTGCACAGGAGCTGTTGATGCAGTTCAACACTGCAGTCATTAAATCTGTCCTTCACTCATCCATCACCATCTGGTTTGGTGCAGCAACAAAACAGGACAGGAACAGACTGCAGAAAACAGTTAAAACAGTTAAAACAGTTAACAGTTAAAAATTGTCTTTATTGTCTTTTATCTGTTTTTATCTTGTCTTGTCTGTTTTGTCTCGTATAGTCTAAGCTGAATGTATAGTTTTATTTATGTCTGTACTTTGAGAGTCACTAACAACTGAAACCAAATTAATTGCGTGTGTCAACACACATGGCTAATAAACCTGATTCTGATTTTGATTGTGGTATCAAAAAATTTCAAGGGTAGTTTTGTAATACTCCAACAGAAAGCAGCACAAGGCTGCATGCAGTCACAGGGAGTGTCGACCTTCATATGTCAGTGTGCCAAAAGACATCGTCCACATCGTGTGTACATCAGGAGCTGTGCAACTATTGCTATTCTGTCCACATGCATTACCACGTCTGCGATTTCATCAAGGACAGCAAGTCACAAAAAAGGGGAAACGTAAAGTAAATTTTCATTGCTAGAGACTCAAAGTTCATTGATGGAGACTCAAAGCACTTTTGTACGTCGCTCTGGATAAGGGCTTCTGCTAAATGTCGCAAATGTAAATGTTAATGATGTAATTCTGTGTGAAAGTGGGCAAATCTGCCACATAGACATTTGACATGATTCTGCAAGTGTGAATTGAAAGTGTGAATCAAAGTGTTGTCTCTTGCACATTCCAGGCCTTGACTCCATTTTATGTTCTTATTAGTGTACCAATGTTTCTGATTACTCTCCTTGTTTGTGTGTTTTTGTTTTTTGTTTAGCTTTCGCTTTCGCTACTTATGGTTTTCTGTGTATCGGACTTTTATGTCAGAATGTTCAGGTTATAGGATCTAAGGCAGATGCAAAAGGAGCAGGGGAGAAAAGCTGTGCAGAGCCGAATCGGGAAGCCGAATCGGGAAGCCGATTCAAGGAGTCGATTCAGGGAGCCGATTCAGGGAGGCGATTCAGGGAGCCGATTTAGGGAGCTGATTCAGGGAGCTGATTCAGGGAGCCGATCCTACGCGGAGGGCGAGGATGCCGAGCCGGAAGCGGGGGCGCGTTCAGCGCGAGCCGGAAACCTAAACGCGCGTTCAGTGCGAGCTGAGCCGAGCCGGAAGCCGGAGCGCGCACAGCGCGAACAGAGCAGAGCCGAGCAGGAAACCGGAGCGCGTTCAGCGCGAGCAGAGCAGAGCCGAGCCAGAAACCGGAGCGCATTCAGCGTGAGCCGAGCCGAGTCGGAAACCGGAGGACAGAATAGTCAGGTCAGAAACAAACAAACGAACAAACAAACAAACAAACAAACAAAACAGAGAAGACGCTGGAGAGTGTTCAGGGCAAGCCTAAAGACAATCTGGCACTGACTGGAGGATTCAGGCGTCCTTATAAATGCCAGAAAATTAGACGCCAATTCCGTGCAGCTGGTTGGGAGAGGGTGTTTCCTCGGTGATTGAGGCGGTAATGCCAGCAGTGCACAGGCGGGCTGACAGTACCCCCCCATCCAGGGCGGCCCCGGACGCCCCAACAGGCTGGCCCGGGTGGGCCCGATGAAAGCCGGCAATCAGGTCAGGGTCCAGGACAAAGCGGGAGAGGACCCAGGAGCGCTCCTCAGGACCATAGCCCTCCCAATCCACAAGGTACTGAAGGCCCCGACCACGACGACGGGAGCGGAGCAGGCGGCGCACGGTGTAGGCAGGACCCCCACCAATGACCCGGGCGGGCGGAGGGGGCCTTGCGGAGGGCACCAGGGAGCAGGCCCGAACTCCAGAGCGGAGCCCCTCGGGGACGAACAGGAGACCAGTGGGGCAACCCTCGGGGACAGGGCCCCTGTCTCGGGCCTCCCTGACCCGCTCCTCCAAAGCGAGGCTAAGGGTGTGGACCGACACAGACTTGGCAAGGATGGTCTCTGGGCATGGCTCCTCCTCCTGGGCATGGACTCTAGAGAGCGCATCAGGCTTGACATTCCGGCTCCCAGGCCGGTACGAAAGAGAGAACTGGAAGCGGCCAAAGAAAAGGCCCCATCTGGCCTTTTGGGGGTTGAGTCACTTAGCCGATTGGAGGTACTCAAGGTTGCGATGATCCGTCCAGACCAGAAAGGGGACCTCCGCACCCTCCAACCAATGGCGCCATTCCTCCAAGGCAAGTTTGACGGCAAGGAGCTCCCTCTCACCCACCGGGTAGTTACGTTCCGAGGAGCTAAGGCGCCTGGAATAAAAGGCGCAAGGATGCAGGCGGTTATCCTCAGGGCAGACCTGGGAGAGCACCGCCCCTACCCCTACGCCGGAGGCGTCGACTTCAACAACGAACTGCCGAGCCGGGTCAGGAAAGATGAGGATAGGCGCCTCCGTGAATCGCCGCTTAAGCCCCAGAAATGCCTCCACAGCCTCGGGGCCCCAAACAAACAAGCGGAGGGAAGACGTCAGAAGGTGGAGGGGTGCCGCCACCGAACTATAGCCCTTCACGAAGCGGCGATAAAAGTTGCCGAATCCCAGGAACCTTTGTAATTGGCGGCGGGAGGTGGGGGTCGGCCAGTACCGGATTGCCTGGACCCTGGCAGGGTCCATCCGGATACTCCCTGCTGAAAGCAGGTATCCCAGGAACGAGGTATGTGAGGTGTGGAACTCACATTTCTCGGGTTTTACGTAGAGCCCGTTCTTGAGAAGTCTCTCCAAAACCTGACGCACCTGCCGGACGTGCTCGTCCATGGAATGGGAGAAGATCAAGATATCATCCAGGTAGACGAACACGAACGTATTGAGCATGTCACGGAGGACCTCGTTGACTAGAGCCTGAAAGACGGCCGGAGCGTTGGTTAGGCCGAACGGCATGACGAGGTACTCGTAATGTCCAGCTGGGGTGTTGAAGGCGGTCTTCCACTCGTCCCCCTCCCTGACACGCACCAGGTGGTACGCGTTGCGTAGATCCAGCTTAGTGAAGATTGTGGCCCCATGCAGGAGCTCAAACGCCGAGGCCATAAGCGGCAAGGGGTAACGGTTCCGGACAGTGATAGCATTAAGACCCCGGTAGTCGATGCAGGGGCGTAGGGACCCATCCTTCTTTTCAACAAAGAAGAAACCCGCCCCAGCCGGGGAGGAGGATGGTCGGATGATACCCGCCGCCAGGGACTCCCGGATATACTGGTTCATGGCAGTCCTCTCCGGGGCGGACAACTGATACAGGCGCCCCCTAGGGGGACTGGCTCCGGGAAGCAGTTCGATGGCACAGTCAAAGTGCCGGTGGGGAGGCAGGGAGGTAGCCAAGGCCTTACTGAACACGCGCGCAAGGCCATGATAGATCGCAGGAACCGATGCTAACTCGGAGTGTTCGGGAGTGACAGCCGGCAGTGGTTTGGGTGGCGGGGGAGCAAGGCAGTGGCCGAAGCAATGCACACCCCAATCCAGAATACGCGTGGATTGTGTTTCCGAAGCCAAGGGAACCCGAGCAAAACGGGGGCTTGGGGAGAGGAGATGACCAGGAAGGAAAGCCACTCCTGATGTTGTTCCCCCACTGACATGAGTAGAGGCTTAGTGCGGTGCGTGGCCCGGCCTAAAAGGCTGCCGTCCAGGGCTCTGATCAGCAGAGCTTCGGATAGGGGTTCCATTGGGAACCAGCAGTTGCTGGGCAAGCTTGAGGTCGATGAATTCAGTCAATTCTTTGCCTCCGGGGCCAACCTGAAGGTGGACCAAGATAGTGGGTTTGGAGGGAGCAGGGAAGGAGTGGCTCGCGGGTGCTCCCCCCTTTACCGACGAGCCTTGCCTTTTACCGGGCAGGAGGCGGCCATGTGCCCTTTACCCCCGCAGTAGAGGCAAAGACCTAGAGACCGACGCTTTTCCTTCTCAGCGGGGGTCAGGTGGTGGCGTCCTATCTCCATGGCTGGCGGCGGAGAGAAAGAACGGGTGCCAGAACCCGAGGCACGAGGTGGGGAACAGCTCGCAGTTGAAGGACTGTGAGGATCTAGACTCTGAGCAGGGTAACCACGCTCCCGGCGGCGTTCCTTAATGCGCCGATCGATGCGTGTAGCCAATGAGATCAGTGAATCCAGATCCCGGGGCGGATCACGAGTAGCAAGTTCATCCTTAACGGCAGAGGAGAGGCCCTGGAGGAAAGTATCGTAAAGCGCAATGCGATCCCATCCGCTGTCAGTGGCTTGTGTCCGGAACTCCGCCCGCGAACTCTGCAACAGAGCGATGCCCCTGTGCGGCCGAGACCAGGGAGCGGGCGGCATCTTGGCGTGGTGTAGATGTGCCGAAGACCTTCCGGAGTTCGGCAGAAAAGGCGGCGAACGATCTGCAGTTGGCTGATTGACATTCCCACTCCGCAGTGGCCCACCTTAGGGCCCGGCCTGACAGGAGGGAAATGACGTAGGCCACCTTGGAGCGCTCTGTACCAAACTGGGAGGGCTGCATGCTAAAAATCAGGTCACACTGCATAACAAACGATCGGCAGGAGTCCGGGTCGCCCGAAAATCGGGCTGGTTGCGCGAGCTGAGGCTCACGCATGGCCGAAGGGGTGGTAGGACGAGCAGGGGCCGGCCGGGCCGGGGCTGCAGGCGACGATGGCAGTGAAGCACCTGTGGTGAGTCGGTCACCAAAACGTGTGCGCAAAAATCCCATGATTTCCTGCACGCCAGTAGAGAGGTTTTGGATTTGTTCCTGGCTGACAGTTTCCTCGACTCTGGTTTTGGATCTACTACTGTGTTGTTGTAAATAAACCTTGTATAGATTCTACGTCCCTTGTCCTAGGAAATATGTTACAAAATACTTTGCCGCCTGAGCTGGCGAGTCAAGTTTACATTTTTTATCAACTACCATGGGGAAATGCTCACCGCTTACTTCAAACAGCCTAAAGGCACACCAGATGTCAAACAATGATTTACTGCAAGCTTTGCGTGTGCTGACTACTGGCAGTCCCAAATCATCCGCAATGGCCCTTCCAGATAATTTTGATGGTGCTGCTGATGACTGCCAGGGTTTTCTTCGCCAATGTGATGTCTATTTTATGCATCAAGCAAAGCTGATGTGATGAATTCTACAAAGTGTTCACTACTGTTAACACTGCTCACCGGTAAGGCCTTAGATTGGGCCTCGGCCGTTTGGGGCTATAAAGAACAAATCAGAAGTTCATACACAAATTTCACTCAGATCCTTGAGATCTTTTAATATCTTGCAGGGGGGCTAGACGTGTCAAGACAGGTACTGCAGCTACGCCAGGGGTTTGACTCAGTGGTATATGCCATGAAATTTCGGACCCTGGAGATGCGGAGAGTTTCTGGAACAATACGGCTCTACGAGCCGCATTCAGGAGGGTCTGAGTCCTACTCTGCAGGTAGAAATGGCCTGCATGGAAGAGAACAGCTCATTGTCACATCATGCTTGTCATCCACCTTCAAATCCTTAACAGGAACCAGCACCCAGCATGTCGCATCCCACGTTTTCCCACTTTGGGTCCGGCTATGCTTTTAATGTGGCAAAGCTGGCCATTATGCCCAGAGAAACACTAGACTAAGGTGAGCATGTTTGAACAGTGTGCAGTTACCAGGGAAATTGCACTGCCCTCTGGATCCAGGGTTTTCTGCGATCTTAAAGTCTCTGGGTCTGCCATCAATGTTATCCATCAAGTGTTATCCACCTAAATGAGGAGTTTCACCTGAACCATCCAGACCAACCAGCCTCCCGACCTCAGGGCCAGCCGTGTAGAAAAACACCTGGAGCTGTTCCTAAAAGTGGGCGTTCTGTCACTATCATCAGCCCCGCCACTCCACCAGAGGGAGTTGTCACCTGAATTCTGAACATCTTCAGGTCATGAGTCACTTCCTGTGATAAGCACTTATATTCCATGCCAATGCTATGCTACGTCCTAGATTGCAGTTTAACATTTTCTTTCCAGTGCCTCTCTTCTTATTCAAGGGTTAGAGTTAGTAAGAATAGGTTAGGTTTGTAATTCAAATATTTTATTTGGCACATTTATGCTGGATGCCCTTCCTAATGCAACCCTTCCTAATTATCCGGGCTTGGGCCATCACTAACAGTGCATTGGCCTGTGCAACCATAATGGCTGAGTTATATGATGTTTGTGGATGATATTGTGATTTGTGGTGAGAGTAGGGAGCAGGTGGAGAAGAGCCTGAAGAGGTGAAGGTACATGCTGGACAGAAGGGGAATGAAAGTCAGTAGGAGTAAGACAGAGTACATGTGTGTGAATGAGAGGGAGGGCAGTGGAGGGGTGCGGTTGCAGGGAGAAGAGGTGGAGAAGGTGGAGGAGTTCAGGTACCTGGGGTCAACAGTGCAAAGTAATGGAGAGTGTGTTAGGGAAGTGAAAAAAAGAGTGCAGGTAGGTTGAAGTGGGTGGAGAAGAGTGATAGCAGGAGTGATTTGTGATAGAAGAGTATCTGTGAGCGTGAAAGGGAAAGTTTATAGGACTGTGGTGAGACCTGAGATGTTGTATGTTTTAGAGACAGTGGCATTGAGTAAAAGACAGGAGGTTGAGCTGGAGGTAGCAGAGCTGAAGATGTTGAGATGTTCGTTGGGAGTGACGACGATGGACAGGATTAGAAATTAGTTTATTAGAGGGACTGTGCATGTAGGACGTTTTGGAGACACAGTGATGGAGGTGAGATTGAGATGGTTTGGACATTTGCAGGGGAGGGACATGGGGTATATCAGTAGAAGAATGCTGAGGATGGAGCCACCAGGAAGGAGGAAAAAAAGAAGAACAAGGAGGAGGTTTTAAGATGTCGTGAGGGAAGACATGCAGGTAGTTGGTTTGAAAGAGGCAGAGGCAGATGTGGCAGTGGTGGCTGTCTTATAGCTGGTGGAGCAATCAGAACAATGGGCATTTCATTTTGCTGAATTAGTTGGCCAATATAAGAAGCCCATAGTTACCTTGCTAAGGTGTGTTTTCCATGATCATTGGCGGCTGTGGGGCAAATTATTATACTGTGGTTTGCTTCTTTTGTTTGAGTGACGGATTCTATTATAAAGGGGAAAAGTTCCTCTCTGCTTGGTGGTTGTTTCCTTCGGCGTGCCGTGTTCAACAGTTGGGGGGTGTTGTATTGTGTGAGTGCATGAGTGCTTGCTGTGGATTCAGAGACCAGTAGAGTGAGGTGCCCAGCCCAGGAGTTCCATCAGGTTGAGTATTAGTATATAGAATCAATTTGCTTTATTGTAATTTGAATGTGTTTTCATTTAACCTCTGTGTCCTGTCCTGAATGTAGCTGTAGTTGAAATTTAATATTATTTCTCTGTTAAAGGCGATTCCCCAGTAGATTAGCCCATTGCTTTGTTTTCTTAATCTACCACTCTCTATCCCAATTATTTTTTAAGGAGACTTACCACCCCACCTTCATTACCTACCTTTTTATATCTACATATTGGTGTGTGCATATCTATCTATCTATCTATCTATCTATCTATCTATCTATCTATCTAGAGAGAGAGAGAGAGAGAGAGAGAGAGATAGAGAGATAGATAGATAGATAGATAGATAGATAGATAGATAGATAGATAGATAGATAGATAGATATCAAGAGTCAAGAGCAGTGTTGTAAAAATAGTAACTAGTTACAGTTACTTGTTACTTCATTCAAAAAGTAACTCCGTTAATTTGTTGATTATTTACACCAAAAAGTAATGCGTTACTGTTAAAAGTAACTTTTTTGTTACTTTTTTAAAGAACCTTCTTTAATGTTCCCATTAATGCCCTTTTATGCGTTATGGTCTACACAAACACAAAACTGACTTAAACACTATTTTATTAAAGTCAGAGCAGCACAAACTGAATATATCACAAGGATTTCTGAAATAAAGAACAAAACAAGCTGAATAATAGATTCACAATCAAACACTATAGAGGCTTCTGCTGTTGTGTTGAGCTCTTAAACATGTTCCTTTCACAGCTGAAGTATGAAAACTATCAACAATGTAGAACACCGGGTTAGCGCATAGCTACTAGCTCCTCAGGCATGGAGGTCCTGGAGGAGCTACAACAGATTGGAGTTGCTGTTTATCGCAGTAGATACGAGCTTCGAACCAGAAAGACACAGATTATATTTGACTTAAAAGTTTTTGTCTTTATGCTCAACTAAAGTAAAATAATGATCATATTTCCACTTTGAGAAACTCGTCTTGCTCTCGCCTCGACTCGCCATTAATGCCGCACAGACCTGAATTAACGGAGACACGCCCACAGTGCGTCTTCTTCCTGTTTACAGTGGTTCATCCACCAATCCTACAGCGCGTCTTCTTCCTGTTTACAGTGGTTCATCCACCAATCCTACAGTGCGTCTGTTTCCTGTTTACAGAGGTTCATCCACCAATCCTACAATGCGACGCTGCTGTAAGCAGGTTAGGCTGTAGTCTACACTTCAGCCCAAATTCATTCATTTATAAAAGTAACGGGAAACGCACCATACGGTAATGGTAACGGAGTTACTTTATTTTTAAAAGTAACGCGTTACAGTATTAGTTACTGTCAAAAGTAACGCGTTACCGGTAACGTATGGTCATTTCAACCATATATACTGTAACTGACCCAGTACAGAGTGAAATGAGGTAACTTTCATTGTGTGTTGCCCTCCAACACAGAAAGGAGGAAATGTCCTGGACCTGGTTTCACCCACCTTACCCCAGCTACAGACATGACTGCCACTCAACTTCAAATTTCTGATCATCACCTAGTTTCACTTTTCAATCTCTCTTCCTATTCTACCGAAAAACAATTTACATGTCTCTCTTATCCGTCCTAACCTTCACTCAATCGCTCCCTCCTCTGTAGCTTCCTGTACTCTTTCATTTCTTCCTGACCCTAACTCCTTTTCCTCTCTACCATTGGACTTTGCCACTGACTCCTTCCTCTCCTCTCTTTCCTCATCCATGGACCTCCTCTGTCCCTTGACTACAAAACCCAAGAAGATGTCTTGTCCCACACCCTGGTGGTCAGAGGTTTTGCGCAGCAATTGGCGAGAACTCAGATCTGCAGAGCGGAAGTGGAAAAAAATCACAACTCGATGTAGACCTCGCATCTTACTGTGCACTCCTGCCCATATTTTCTTCGGATGTGATTTCTGCTAAAACTGCCTTCTTTAAGTAAAAGCTCAAGGCCTCTGCACAAGATTCTCATAAGCTCCACAACATCTCTTCACTATTCAACCCCCCTGCCACACCTGCTTCATCCTCCCTGTCTGTGCTGATGACACTCATCTTTTCTTTCCCTCCATCAGATACCACAGCTTCCGCTCGGCTCTTAGCATGTTTGACAGACATATCTTCATGGATGAGTGCTCATAAATTAAAACTTAACCCCAGCAAAACTAAACTGCTGTTAATCCCAGGTGATTCATCTCCAGGTCAAGATCTCCAAATAACACTTTATGACTCTCTGCACTCCCTTCAGTCACTGCTCACAACCTTGGGGTAACTATGGACAATCAACTGTCCTTCTTCTCACATGTTGCAAATGTTGCTTGTTCTTGTCAATTTCTTCTCTACAACATCCGAAGGATTTGATCATTTCTCTCCACACAGGCTGCCCAGGTGCTTGTTCAGTCTCTTGTCATTTCAAGACTTGACTACTGCAGCTCTCTGTTGGCAGGTCTTCCCCTGAACGCTATTCGTACACTGCAAATGATCCAAAACGCAGCTGCATGACTTGTGTTCAATCTGCCCAAGTTCTCCCACACCACCCCACTGCTGCTCCTCCACTGGCTTCCAGTAGCTGAACGTATCAGATTCAAAACACTGATGTTCACCTACAAGGCCAAAAATGGACCATCACCATCTTACCTCAGAGACCTCATCACATCTCACACTGCACCACGCTGTCTGAGATCCTCCAGCACTGCTCCACTGGTACCGCCTTCACTCAGAATAAGAGGTAAGTACACTTCAAGGCTCTTCTCTGTTCTGGCACCGAGGCGGTGGAATGAACTTCCCCTAGATGTCCGTACAGCAGAGTCCCTGACTATCTTCAAGCAACGATTGAAGACCTTCATCTTCCTGAAACAATTAAATTAGCACTTTCCAAGTTTGCTTTGTATAATTCTAGTTACAGTCAGATTTATATGAAGTTTGCAATCCAGTGTACCAGTGTAGATTTATTTATTCATTGCTAGAGACTCAAAGCACTTTTGTACTTCGCTCTGGACACAGGCGTCTGCTAAATGCTGTAAATGTACATGTATATTGTGCAGTGTGTGTGTGTGTGTGTGTGTGTGTGTGTGTGTGTGTGTGTGTGTGTGTGCAAGTCAGAACTGGATACAGGAGAAAATGTAAACATAGAAGTTTGTGCAAAACAGCAATAGCAGCAGTCAAATGGATTTACAAAAACAGCATGTAATCAGTTGTGTATTAATAAATAACAGGATATGGGTGATACTGAAGTCATGGATGTGTGAAGTGAGTGTGTGTTTGAGTTCAGTTTGTAGCAGTTTAGTACACACAGTTGAGGGTGTGTGTGTGTGTGTGTGTGTGTGTGTGTGTGTGTGTGTGTGTGTTTCAGTTTAGTTTCTATGTGTTGAGGAGTCTGATGGCTTGCGAGAAAAAACTTTTGCATAGTCTGGTTCTGCTGTTGGCTTTGTGGATGTATGAGGGGTACTTGCTCTCTGCCTATTTGCCCTGTAGTTTTACAAAAATCTCCTTTCGAATGACACTTTATATTTTTAAATATAACTTTCAAGTATATTTTGACCCTTTCTGTTCTACTTCCTGTTTGTGCTGAACAGTTCACCACTTCTGCCATGAGTGACGTATTTTCTTTGACAATTAGTGAACCATCATTTCTTTTGTACTGTTTTGAGTTTTTTCCACTTGTCTTTGGTCCTGGTTTATCTCTTCTACTTGTACTGGCATTGTTGCTTTTACTTTTGTATGACTTCAGCATGACACTCCTTCCTTTATTTTAATATTTCTTACTTTCACATCATTTTAATAGGCTATGCAGCCACTGTACACAACATCATGTTCACTTTTACAATTAGAACACTTTAGCTTTGCTTAATGCTCACATTGTCTATAATTCATGATTGAGCCACACCTAGCACATTGCTGTTTACCCTTAAACACTGCAGCTACATGTCCATGTTTTTGCCCTGTGAAACATCTAATGCTGGAGTTATGTAAACTCTGTGACTCATTTATGAAACATTAACCGTTTAAGCATAATGTCCTCATCGAGATCTAAGATGATAGACTGTCCATCTTCTCACTGTTTCTGACATATTGCTTTTTGATTTAATTATCTTTTTCTACTATCACAGAGTTCCTGATTTTATCCAGTTCTGCAACTTTTGGGACTCTGGTGATTACTCACAATTAAACACAAATGACCGTAAAAGACTGTAGAAAGATCATCAGTCATAATCACACACTCCAGTGCTCATGTTAGTTCTCACTCTCCAGTGTTCTGTAGTGTTTAAAGACTATAATCACACTCTTGATGTCACCCAAATGAGGATGAGGTTCTGCTTTTGAGTCTGGTTCCTCTCAAGGTTTCTTCCTCATAACATTTAAGGGAGTTTTTTAGACACGTCAAGTCAAGTGAAGTTTATTTCTATTGCGCTTTTTTCAACAGACATTGTCTCAAAGCAGTTTTACAGAAATTAACAGTGAAGGTGAACGATGTGTGTTTATCCCTGATGAGCAGCATGGAGTCTGTGGTGAAGGAAAAACTCCCTTAGATGTAATGAGGAAGAAACCTTGAGAGGAACCAGACTCAAAAGCAGAACCTCATCCTCATTTGGGTGACATCAAGAGTTTGATCATAAATCTTTAAACAATACAGAACACTGGAGAGTGAGAACTAACATGAGCACTGGAGTGTGTGATTATGACTGATGATCTTTCTACAGTCTTTTACAGTCATTATGGTTATAAAACTAGGAGCTACTGAGCAACTCATAAAATAACTCAACATCTGAGATCATCACAGATCCAACACCAGCTTCTCCATTCCAGAGCCTTTAAACACTCAAAGCGGTCCAGTGTCCAAACACCACATGAAGTGGGATCCAATTGGCACTGGTACGTTTCAAGGTGGTACGGGAAGTTTGCGTGTTTCGCATCTATTTCTTTAAAGGTCCACAATCCTCATGAGGTGGGACGTGACTGGAGCTGGCCAAACCTCAGGATGTCTCGGGATGGGGCGAGAAAGAGAAGCAGTGGAGAGGAATTAGCGTAGCTGCTGTTCATGATATTAACAGCACAAGTTGATGTGATCAGATGTTCTGGAGCACAAGGTTATGATGTGATGTGTGTTATGTGTAGAACTCAATAAAAACATACGTCTTTAATCTACACTTAAACTGGGAGAGTGTATCTGAACCCCGAACACTGTCAGGAAGACTATTCCAGAGTTTTGGAGCTAAATGTAAAAATGTTCTACCACCTTTAGTGGACTTTGCTATTCTAAGAACTACTAGAAGCCCAGAGTTTTGAGATCTCAGGGAGCGTGACGGATTGTAGCGTGTTAAAAGACTGGATAGA
Source organism: Silurus aristotelis (assembly GCF_946808225.1). Classification (NCBI taxonomy): domain Eukaryota; kingdom Metazoa; phylum Chordata; class Actinopteri; order Siluriformes; family Siluridae; genus Silurus; species Silurus aristotelis. Next base: position 35,016,578 of record NC_139578.1, read on the forward strand.
TACATAGGAGCCAAACCATTTAGTGCTTTATAAGTGAGTAGCAGTAGTTTGTAGTCTATTCGAAACTTAATAGGAAGCCAATGTAGGGACGATAAGATTGGGGTTATATGATCGTATTTTCTCGACCTAGTAAGAACTCTTGCTGCTGCATTCTGAACTAACTGAAGCTTGTTTATTAATGATGCAGGACATCCACCTAGTAATGCATTACAGTAGTCTATTCTAGAGGTCATAAACGCATGGACGAGCTTCTCTGCATCAGATATAGATAACATATTTCTTAGCTTAGAAATATTTCTAAGGTGAAAGAAGGCTGTTTTTGTAACTTGGTTGATATGATTTTTAAAAGATAAGTTGCTGTCTAACGTGTTTGGATCCAGATTAGGTTTCTTAATTAGGGGCTTAATAACTGCTAACTTGAGGGGTTTAGGGACGTGACCTAAAGATGGTGAGGAGTTAATAATATTGAGAAGAGGCTCACCAGCTGTATGGAACACTTCCTTCAGTAGATTAGTTGAAATGGGATCTAACTGACATACTGATTTAGCTTTGGTAATAACATCATACAGCTCTTCCTGTCCTGTACATGTAAAACAGTGAAGTTGTAGGTGAGATTGGATGAGGAGATGCTGTCAGAGGTTGGACCTCCACATATGTTTTTCTAATGTTATCAATATTTTCAGTGAAGAAATTCATAAAGTCTTCACTACTAAACTGTGATGAAACACATTTTTCAGATCCCTGATTTGTAGTTAATTTAGCTACTGTACTGAAAAGAAACCTGGGATTGTTTTTGTTGTTTTCTACGAGTTGCTCAGGTGTTCAGCTCTAGCAGCTTTTAGCGCCTGTCTGTAGCTAAGCATACTGTCTTTATACGCAATTCTAAATACCTCCAATTCAGTTGGTCTGGTGATGTTTTGTTTAACCCCAAAAGAGTTTAAAAAGTCGACAAATGATAATCCTAGAGCATCGTTTACATCATCTACATGAATATTAAAATCTCCTACAAGCAGCACTTTATCAAAATTAATCAAGAGATTGGATAGAAAACAAGCAAACTCTTGAAGAAAATCAGCGTAGGGCCCTGGGGGTCTGTACACGGTGACCAGAGCGAGTTTTCTATGCATCTCTGAAAGTGCAATTTTAAGAACGAGCACTTCAAATGATTTAAAGCTGAATCCTAATCTCTGACTAACATTAAGAGAGGCACTATAAATGGTTCCTACACCCCCCCCACGACCAGTCTGACGGGGCTCTTGCTTATAAACATATCCTGACGGTGTCGACTCGTTTAGACCCATATAATCACCTGGTTTAATCCAGGTCTCAGTGAGACAGAGTGCTGAGAGATTATTATCTGTGATCATCTCATTTACAATCAGTGCTTTGGGTGCAAGTGATCTAATGTTTAAAAGACCGAACTTTAGAACTTTGTTGTGTTTGTTTATCTGGCATTTTTCAGTTTTAACTGCAATAAGATTATTTCTGGATCTTGTGTATGTAATTCTTGGTTTTACTACACGAGGAATAGATACGGTTTCTATAAACTGAGCTGTGTGTGAACTTGTAACTATTTGGTCTGTAGTATGCGTGTTCTTATAGTTGAAGATTTCTTGATGTCTTACCAGTCAGATGGTGTGAAGTATCCTAGAGATGTTATCTGATAGCACTGCTGCTCCAACTCTGCTGGGGTGCAGGCCATCAGGGCAGAAGAACCTCGGACGCTCCCAGAAACAGTTCCAGTTATTAACAAAGAGAAGTTTATGTTCCCGACACCATGACTGTAACCATTCATTTAGTGCATGGCTGTTCATCAGGGATAAATACACATCATTCACCTTCACGCTTAAAATTCTTTAAAGCTGCTTTGAGACAATGTCTGTTGTAAAAAGCGCAATAGAAATAAACTTCACTCCTTTTGTAAAGGTCTTTCTAGTGGAACTATTCTATTTAATGTTTGTCCTGCCATAGATTTTAATCCCAATGCTATTTTTTGTTGCTTTTGGTCTTTGCACATGTTTAATGAAGAGTCTGGGCACTCTTAGTTTCTCTTAGTGTTTATTTGAGGTCTTTAGTTAGTTAATTGGGTTTATTGCAGCGACTTATTGTGAAATCTTTGATAGTACCGTAAACACTTTTTTATACACACATGACATGAAGTGCAGATACACACTGTACACTTCTTTACACCCTTCAGAAATGTTGCTCTACTGAAACACAATAAAGGTATTGGTGTATTAGAAAATGAGAAAATCTGTGAGAAACTGATCCTAAATATACTTTTATTTAGAGTTCCATAAAACAACAATAAAATATAGTAACATTTTATATAAAGTCTCACCGAGTTTTCAATTGTTATAAAGATTATTGCTGAAATCTGTAATATAGAAACAGACCTCATTTATCACAATATGATCATGTTATATTGCATAGCCCTATTTTACAGGCTAATAAAAAGTAAAAGTACAAAGGTCCTTTTCACCATTTTTTGTTCTATTATTAAAGAATAATCATTGGTAATAAAATACTCGTGCTTTTCCATTAAGACAAAGTCCATTCTAAACCTGTTCTGAGATGATTTATCTGATTAGCATGGTTGTAAACATTGGTTTTATGAGGGAGTTTGTGGGCTGCATGTCACCTTTCATCAGTGCCAGGTTCCGAACTCGAACCAGGTTTGAAAGTGTTGAAGAAGATGGTGTGAGGTCAAGTGCAGAGAAAGTTTTCTTTTTTAAGGGGGGGTTCATCTGGTAGAGAAAAGGTAGACATCTTTAATTATGACTCTGATGTTCTGGAGCTGATGAGCGCTCCTCTAGCCCTACCAGTCCACCAGATACTGTATTGGGAAAAGTTATCTGTAACTGTTTCTACTTTGTTATATGGTTAAGAATACTTAAATAAGCCAATCACTATGTACCATTTTTCTACAAAGGGTGAAGATTTTAAAATAAAGCTGTAAACAGAGCATGGGGCTTCTTCTGTCTGCTCATGCTCTGAGAGGACTGGCAAGCCCACTTTCTGCAGAGCTTTAAGATTGGTTTTATGGATTTTTAAGTGAAGGTGATGAAGGAAACGACCAGATAATGAAGGTAATGTACAGATATTTTGACCATCAGCAATATTCATGAGAAAGAATTATGGTGAATCAGTTCCTCAGTTAGGAATCTGGGTGACTGATTATGGAAGGCAGAGGAAGTAGAAAAAAAAAGAGGGAAATGAAAGTGATTTGTAGATAGATCTGCAGTTAAAGTGAAAATCTGAAGCAGAAGTTAGGGTGAGGAAAAGAAGGGAGGGTCAGGACAGAATGTTTTAAGAAAAGAAAACTTGGTGGGATTTTGCTAAATTTTACATGATCTGGAGTGAAAATAATGTGTACATGACACAAAGTCTGGGATAATGACAACTATGCAGGAAACAGAAGTTATCCAAAATCTCAGAGAAAAGAAATCACGATGTTGGAGACTGATGATGTGGGTTACAGTAATCTCACCCTGTTACTTCCACATGCAGTTTCACTTGGACTCTTACAAATAAACAGTACACACGTCAGCAGCAAGAAAACCACAGTTAGCTTCAGACATTTCCAGTGTACATCATACCTATGTAGCAATAATCTTTGAGGTTTGTTCCCCTGGGCCAGTTTGCAGAAAAATCTTTGGACAACTTTGACCTGGTTCTGTTCATGGATGGGGCCGATTACAAAGATCCAGAAACAGGTGGCACTTGTGTTGGGTTTGCAGTAGTAAATAAACATGACAATTTGAAAGCAGAATCTTTGCCATGTCATTTTCCCGCTCATGCAGCAGAACTAGTAGCTTTAACTGAAGTAACTAAATGAGCAAAGAAATCCAGTGGTGACTGAAAAACTCAGGTAGCATGAATAGAATAGAAGAGCCTTAACATGTCACATATACATTACAGCACCGTGAAATTCTTTCTTCACATATACCAGCTTGCTTGGAAGCTGGGGTCAGACATGATACAGTGCCCTGGTGCACAGAGGGTTAAGGGCCTTGCTCAAGGGCCCAAAAAAAGCAGCTTGGTGATACCAGGGCTTGAACAGCTGACCTTCTAATCATTAAACCAGCACTTTAACTCCGACTCCCATGAGGAGGAAACCATGAGATCAACCATACTCAAAAGGGAACATCATCTTTATCACCAAATGTGCATTTATTACAATTCTATGAGTGTTGAGGTTATAAACTCTTTAGTGATGGACGCTTACATGCAGAACTGTCCATGCAAACTCTGGTCCTGAGCACACTGACTGTTGATATTAATTGTAGTTAAAATCCTTTTTGCTCAGGAACTTTATGGATTTTGAGGCTGTAGATGTGGAACCATCTCCAGCTGTACAGGCTGTCTCCAACTGGAAGAGTAGAACATCCAAAAGAAGGACATCCAGATAAATCATGCAAATCTGAACAGAAGAAAGGGACAGGAACACTGATTACTGTTAACCCAGGAACATGTTTAATGCAATAAAGAGAGAGAGAGAGAGAGAGAGAGAGAGAGAGAGAGAGAGGGAGAGAGAGAGAGAGAGAGAGAGAGAGAGAGAGAGAGAGAGAGAGAGGAGAGAGTGAGTGAGAAGAGAGAGAGAGAGAGAGAGAGAGAGAGAGAGAGAGAGAGAGAGAGAGGGAGAGAGAGAGAGAGAGAGAGAGAGAGAGAGAGGAGAGAGTGAGTGAGAAGAGAGAGAGAGAGAGAGAGAGAGAGAGAGAGAGAGAGAGAGAGAGAGAGAGAGAGAGAGAGAGAGAAAATATTGCATTGCAGTATAAGCATTTGCATTTTTTCCTAAATGTTTAAAGATTGAAAATAAACTTGGAATAAAAGCACCACAATAACATGCACAGTGATCGTCAGTGATAAACTTTTGCATGATAAAATGTAAAATATCGAAAACTCCAGACTGTTTGCTGATTACTACAAATCTGTCTTGCTACATTTGTAGGGCTGAAAGTTATTGACATTCCATTTGAGTAAAGTTAATTGTGTTGTCCATTCATTGTTTTGGTGACACTGTTACAGTTTACTCATGCAGTCATTGCTTATTTATACACTATTGTTCACAAGTGTTACTGCACTGGTCATTTACAGTTCTATACATGTTAAGTGTTTAAAATGTGTTTCATGAAGTTATCTTGGGAATTAGAGAATAAATCCATTATTAAGTTAAATGGTTATATGATTTAAATATAACTATGTAAATAAGCTGATTTGAATATTTCAATTTGTGAAAAATTCTGTCAAGTTTCATGAACTTAAAATGTTCAAGTTAGTTGTACAGGTCATTAATCATTTTCACTGGTTTTTGGACAATAGGAAAAAGGTTTCTCTAACTTAATATCTTTAAAGAACTAGCATTTTTTAAAGAAAGCAACTTATTACATTTTACAATGCACTCAGTGTTAAATATCTGGTAGATGAACTTTCCAGAAGGTGCACAAGCCCCCTGACCTGTAGTCCTTCTACAGAAAGCAGTGCTAAACCAAGGTCAAGAGCATGAGGAAGGACCTCAGTCATCCCAGCAATGGACTGTTCTCTTATTTGTAGTCTGGGAAATGCTTCCATTAGCAGAACACCAAAACAGAGAGGATGGAAAAAAGCTTCTTCATGCAGGGAATTTGGGCCCTCAACCAGAAGAACACCAAGATCTTGGATTTGCCTGCACAATCCTCAGAACCACACAGAGATCATGTGATGTGACATGTAAAGGGTGAGGTGGCTGATGGGAAACATAGTCTTTGTTCACTCTGAGCTCCAAAGTGTCATTTAGCTGAGATTCCCAGCACAGTGAATTATTACACTACAGAAAAACATTTTTCATCAGAAAATTCGGAGCAAAATACTTGTTTTTTTTTTTACTTTTAATTGATAAAATATCCATAAAACATTAACAAAAAGCAAACATAAAATATATTGTATTTGAATAACGAGTGTTAAATCTGTACACACACACACACACACACACACACACACACACACACACACACACACAAATGGTACAAATAAAAACAATAAATGTGTCATTCAAATCTGTAAAGGTTGTACTTTTATATGTATACATTCATAACAAAATGCTGTGCAGACAGGGGGCGCTCTCTGCTGTCTCACTCATCTCTCTTCACAGACACATCAATAAAACAACCTGAATCTCAGTGAATATTTGCGTCACATGATATGTGATACTGATAATCTCTGGTATCAGCTCATTATCACTCATGTGATCGCGCCTCACACTGAGCACTGTGCTGTTCATATGGAAATGATCTGAGGTGAAGCAGGTAATCATGTACACACCCCTGAATAATGACACAAAACGTCAAGTTTGATCATAGAATGGACTTTAGCTTGTGTTTGAATGATGGCAGCTACACAGGAGAAGAAGCACTTCAGGTGGACCATGACTGTGACTGCATGGGATCTGATCAACATCTGGATTTCACTTTTCGTTTAGGACTGTGGCTGTTATTCAGCATGATAGTTAAATATATTCTAAATAAATTACAAATACAAATAACATAAAAAATGTATACACATTCTTTCTTGTAGCAAGTCATAATGCAGATCTTTGTCTTCTGAGGTGTGAATCTCACATGATCATTCACACCTCCTCGTATTCAGACCTTCTAAACATAAAGTGTCTTAAACATTTAAATCAATAGATTGTTTTCTGTGAATGAGTGAACAGGATGGTGTTTATATCATATGAAGGAAAAACACTACTGCACCACTTCTCAAAAGTCTTGTGAACAAAACTTTAACCATTTATATGTTTATAAACACCTGGAAAAGGCACAAATGTCCAGGCGTGTAAAAACTTCTCCAAGCACCAAAACACCCTCAGACCCCAGAGGGTTAAATTATTATTATATAGAGGAACTGAATTCGCTTCCTCTGACAGATTGTTACACCCACTGCACCAGCCAGCAGCAGCACCAGCACCACTATCAGGACAATCATCCACACTGGTGAAGCCCTCCTATCATCTAAAAACACACACACACACACACACACACACACACACACACACAAACACATACACACACACACAAACACACACACACACACACACACACACACACACACACACACACACACAGAGTATCGTCCATGTTAGTTCCAGGTTAAAACTTCAAAACTTCACTTAGACTGTAGGATTAAAACGTTCATTAAAGTGTAATAAATTCTGCAAAAATAGTAAAAGATCTAAAATACTGTTAGAAATATTAAATAAAAATAAAGCTGAAATGGAAGACTTTAGTAATAAAGTTCATGGTATATACTTTAATTCTGTGCAAAACAAAATTCCTGGTTTCTGTTCCCAAAAAACAAACTTCCAAGGAAACACAGTGACTACAGGCCAGTGGTTCTGACATCACATGTCATAAAGTCAATGGAGAGACTGGTCCTGAAGCACCTGAGAACAACATTTAAACCATCTCTGGACCCTCTGCAGTTCACTTATCAGGTCTGGACTGGAGTAGAGGGAGGTTATTATCTTCCTGCTGAACAGAGTTTACACCACCTTGAAAGAGACAGGTGACACTGCGAAAGTCATGTTTCTTGACTTATCAAATGCTTTCAACACTATATGACCTGCACTGCTCAGTGATAAGCTACTGAAAATGAGAGTTGATGCTCCTCTGGTACCTGCATTATCACCTACCTCACAGGTCCACAGTAGTGCAGCTGCAAAACGCATCGCAAAAATCATAGTGAGCAGCAATGGGGCACCTCAGGGGACAGTCCTGTCTCCCTTTCTGTTTACACTCTACACATCAGACTTGAGACACAGCTCACAGTCCTGCTATCTGCAGAAGTTCTCTGATGACTCTGCTGTTGAAGGCTGTATTAGGAGAGGTCAGGAGACCTGCAGTGTGGTGGACAGCTTTATAGAGTTGTATAGATGAAATAATCTGCAACTCAGCGTCTCAAAGACAAAAGAGCTAGTGGTAGATTTAGGAAGCTGAGGACTACCTTAAGCCCAATCAGCATCATGGGCACTGAGGTGGACATTGTGGACAACTATAAGGAACCTGGGTGTCCACATAGACAACAAGCTGGAATGGACCAAAAACACTGATGCACTGTATAAAAGCAGCCTCAGGTCCGTTAATGTCTGCAGAACCATGCTGCAGATGTTCTACCACTCGGTGGTAGCCAGCGTCATATTCTACGCTGTAGTGTGCTGTGGTAGCAGGGTGAAGGCAGCCGATGCCAACAGACTCAACAAGCTTATTATGAAAGCAGACTCTGTTATAAGAACGGAGCTGGAGTGGGCGGTTAAGGTGTCTGAAATGAGAATGCTGAAACTTCTCAGTATCCTTGATAACGCGTCACACCCCTACATGTGACACTGGAGTCCTACCGAGCACATTCAGCCGTACACAGAGATCATTAAAGACAACCACAGAACGCCACAGGAGATCTTTCCTAGCAGTGTCTATCAAACTCTATAACTCCTCTCTTTCAGTAGGGAGCAGAGCTGACACACTGAACACTGACAGCATCACTGTCCCATTATAGATATTATTAAAATCTCACAATAATTACAATGAACATTAATATAATACCATATGCAATTCACACCATGTGCAATATTGTATTATGTGCAATATGTTCTTAGTTTGCTAGTACTTTATTGGTACTTTTGAATACATACACACATTTTATATATATATATATATATATATATATATATATATATATATATATATATATATATATATATATTTAAAATGTGTGTATGTATGTGTGAGAATGTAGAGTGAAGGAGGGAGGCGTGGCTGGTTGCTCTCTGACATTACTCCCTTCTCCAGGAGGCGGCTCCTAACCCAGTGCCAGTGACGCCCGCGACCACAGGGTGCAGGACCGTTAGGGTGATTGATGAAAACTCCTCCAGGAGTGCTGGGTCCAGGACGTCTTGTCTGGAGACCCATGAGCACTCCTCTAGTCCATACCCCTCCCAGTTAATGAGGTATTCTAGGGTGGAGCCCGCCACCGTGAGTCCAGAATCTCTCGGACGGCGTAAACAGAGGCTTGGTCCAGCACCTCCAGGGAAGGCGGATCGATGGTGGCTCCAGGGTTCTCTGTGGCAGGGGGTGGAGAAGGGTTTTAGGAGTGACACATGGAAGGTAGGCTGGATGTGGTACCTAAGAGGGAGGTCAAGCCGGTAAGACACTTCATTGATCTGCCGCGTAATTTTGAACGGCCCAATGTAACGCGGGCTGAGCTTCCTGGAGGGCAGTCGGAGATGCAGATCTCAGCTCGACAACCACAACTGGTTTGTAAGGAGGTGCCTCTAATCTTCGAGGATCTGTGAACCTCCTTGTCGTTCTGAGGGCTCTTTGGAGTTGGTTATGTGCCGACTCCCAAACTCTCTCGCTCTCCCAGAACTAGTGGTCCATCGCAAGGATGTCCGAAGGTTCATCCGCCCAGGGAAATAGTGGCGGTTGGAAACCGAGCACGCACAGGAATGGGGAATGTGAATTTCAGGACTGTGCTCCCTGAACTCCATCAGCATGTGGACTTTGCAACAAGAGGAGTGAACATGCTGAATCTTGTTTACACAAATATCCCCGGCGCGTATCGTGCGGAGCCCCACCTCCATCTTGGCTACTCAGACCACTGCTCTGTTAAGCTAATTCCAGCATACAGACCGCTCGTCAGACGCTCTAAGCTGGTTCTGAAACAGGTGAAAACCTGGCCAGAAGGAGCCACTTCTGCTCTTCAGGACTGTTTTGAGTGCACTGACTAGGACATGTTTAGAGAGGCTGCAACCAACAGTGATTCCATCAACTTGGAGGAGTACACATCATCAGTGACCAAACTGTCCCTTGCCATCAGAGAGGCGAAGCGTGCACACGCAAAGAAAATCCACGACCACTTTCAGGACAGCAGAGACACCCGGTGCATGTGGCAGGGCATCCAGGCGATTACTAACTACACGACAACATCACCTGGTTGTGACCGTTACGCCTCCCTCCCAGATGCGCTGAACGACTTCTACGCCCGGTTTGCGGTACAGAACAACGTGAAGGCGAGGTAAACCATCCCTTCTCCCACTGACCAGGTGCTCTGTCTTACCACAGCTGAAGTGAGGAAAACTTTATGCAGAGTTAACCCACGGAAGTCTGATGGACCTGACAAGCATCTGAGAGCCTGAGGGCATCTAGGAGAAGTTCATTCCACCACCTCGGTGCCAGAACAGAGAAAAGCCTTGAAGTGTACTTGCCTCTCATTCTGAGAGAAGGTGGTACCAGTCGAGCAGTGCTGGAGGATCTCAGACAGCGTGGTGCAGGAGAGATGTAATGAGGTCACTGAGGGAAGATGGTGCTGGTCCATTTTTGGCCTTGTAGGCAAGCATCAGTGTTTTGAATCTGATACGTGCAGCTACTGGAAGCCAGTGAAGGGAGCGCAGCAGTGGGGTGGTGTGGAAGAACTTAGGCTGATTGAACACAAGCTGTGCAGCTGCGTTTTGGATCATTTGCAGTGGATGGATAGCGTTCAAGGTAAGACCTGCCAGCAGAGAGTTGCAGTAGTCGAGTCTTGAAATCACAAGAGACTAAACAAGCACCTGGGCAGCCTGTGTGAACAGAAATGGTTGAATCCTTTAGATGTTGTAGAGAAGAAATCTACAAGAGACACATTAGCAACATGTGGGAAGAAGGACAGTTCATTGTCCATAGTTAACCCAAGGTTACGAGCAGGGGCTGAAGGGGAGAGCAGAGAGTCATGAAGTGTTATTTGGAGATCTTGACCTGGAGATGAATCACCTGGGATGACCAGCAGTTCTGTTGAGTTTTTAGTTGGTAAACACTCATCCATGAAGATATGTCTGTCAAGCATGCCGAGATCCGAGTGGAAGCTGTGGTATCTGATGGAGGGAAAGAAAAGATTAGTTGAGTGTCATCTGCATAGCAGTGATAAGAAAACCCATGTGAGGATATGACTTCACCAATGGAGTGGGTATAGAGGGAGAAAAGGAGGGGACCAAGTACCGAACCAGTGGTGAGTCTGCACAGGGCAGATGTGGATCCCCTCCATGTTACCTGGTATGAGCGACCTTCCAGGTAGAAAGCAAACCATTCCCATGCTGTTCCGCAGATACCGAGGCTCTTGAGGGTTGACAAAATTGTCTAGTGGTTGACTGTGTCAAATGCTGCTGAAAGGTCCAGGGAAATAAGTACAGATGACAGCTTGGCTGACCGAGCAGCATGCAGTTTCTCAGAAACAGTCAAAAGGCCTGTCTCTGTGAAATGTGCCGCTTTGAACCCAGACTGGTTAGGATCATATAGGTTGTTCTGTGAGAGATAGACAGACAGTTGGTCAAAAACAGTGAGTTTCAGAGATTTAGAAAGAAAGGAGAGAAGTGATACCTGTCTGTAGTTGTTGATGTCTGATGGATCCAGAGCAGGTTTCTTCAAGTTAGGAATGACCCTTGCTTGCTTGAAGGTAGTTGGTACATAGCCAGATGTTAATGACCCGTTGATAATTGTGGAGATGAAGGGCAGGAGCTCATGTGTGATGGTCTGAAGTATAGTTGAAGGGATTGGATCCAGAGGACATGCCATCAGAAAAACGGTTCCAAAGCATTCGGGCCACACACAAAAAGACTGTGTAACAATTTCTTTCCTAAAGCCATTAGGCTTCTCAATACACAGAACTGAAACAGAACACACACACACACACACACACACACACACACACACACACACACACACACACACACACACACACACACACACACTCCAATGTGTGTTACCAAACTGTAGAACCTGGACTTAACACTTAACACACACTCATTACTCATCCAAATCCATTTAACAACCATTTATTTATTTATTATTATTTATACCTAACCGTACTACAATCTTTAACTGCTATTTTTTGCTTTGACTGTATTACATTACTCTGTTTACATGCTGTCTTTTGCACCTCTTGACTGCTGCTGTTTTTTGCACTACATTGTTCTGTTTATATTCACTCCTGGGTATAGTTTTTACAGTTCTCCTCGCACAGTACTGTATAATCAAAGTATACAGTAGGTTTACTGTTCGGCGCTATATTAGGTTTTGTGTCTTGTGTTGTCTTCTGTACTGTTTTTTGTCTGCACTGTTTGCACTAGGTTGCACTTGATGCCCCTTTATGTAGCTTGTTTTGTGTTATAGCTCTATGTTGTTGTTTAGTGTAGCACCAGGGTTCCGGAGGAACGTTGTCTCGTTTTTACTGTGTACTATGTACCACTGTGTATAGTAGAAATTACAATAAAAGCCTCTTGACTTGACTTGACTTCTTGTGATCGGTGATCACCGTGAACGGATGTGTCGCCCCTTCCAACCAGTGCCGCCACTCTTTTAGAGCCAGGCTTATAGCCAGAAGTTCCCAATTTCCAATGTCATAGTTCTGTTCTGCGGGAGAGAGTTTCTTTGAAAAGAAGGCACAGGGTTGCAGGCGTAGTGGGTTGCCCATATGTTGGGATAGGGCGCCCCCTGCACCTGTGGAGGAGGCCGTTGGGGAAATGTCCATAGTCATGGACAGTCCATACGGCATGTCCCGTTACTTACAGTGCCCAGAGGGGTGTTAAAGGCCATCTTCCACTCGTCGCCCTTGCGTATATGCACCAAGTTGTAAGCACTCTGGAGGTCTAACTTGGTGAAGACCTGTGCCCCACAGTGATCTTCCAGGGCGGCCGGGACCAGGGGGAGCGGGTAAAGGAGTTGAGATTGCAGAAATCAATACACGGCCGAAGACCGCCATCCTTCTTCTCCACGAAGAAGAAGCTAGAGGCCGCTGGAGAAGAGGATGGGGTGATGAAGCCCTGCTTTAAGGTTTCTTGTATGTAGTTCTCCATAGCTCTGGGACGGACAGCGGGTAGACTCGACCCTTGGGCAACTTGGCACCTGGCATCAGGTCGATGGCACAATCCCAAGGGCAATGAGGGGGCAGGCAAGTGGCAGCCTGCTTGTTGAATACATCCATAAACGATCGGGACTCGGGAGGAACCTTCATTTCCTTGTGGGTCTCAGGACTTCCAACTAGTGTTAATGCTAGGGAGATTTGGGCTGGGCGTGTTTTGGGCAGGTGGTGCAGGCAGTCGTTTCGGGACTCTTGGCTCTACACTAGGATGTCACATGGGTTCCAGAAGAATTTAGCGGAGAGTCACAAGAGTCTGGGACACCTGAGAATGATGCTGGCAGTGAAGTGTTTGAGGACCAAGAACCTGATCTCACCCAACCAAGCCCTAACAGTTTCCCCTGGATCGTCTGGACGGCGAGCTCCTAAATCCCTCTCTCACAGGCCAGCTGGAGGCGCTCTAGGCACTCTTGGGTGATGAAATTGCCCGCGGAGCCCGAATCATTGGATAAGTGGGTGATGTCAGAGGTGAGATCTACAGTACTCACGAACGGGTGTGGAGGTTGGGCAGGAAACTGGTAAATAAATTGACCGGGATCACCACAATACAGGCAAGCCCCCGCCGCGAGGCAATTTCTTGTTAGCGGTTTGGACCCGATCTGCATGGGTTCTGGTTCTGGGATAGAAGGGACAGTGGGGCGAGGTGACGGTTCAGCCTTCCGGGATTGACAGGCAGCCAGCCGCTGGGAGATGCATATGGATCTTTGGATGAATGCCTCGAGACCCAGCGCATCGTCATATATCGCCATGGCCATCTTGATTTCTTGATTAAGCCGCTGATGATATGCGCCAAAGAGAGCGGTTTAATTCCAACCACTAGTGGCAGCCAGGGTGCGAAAGTGGAGGCTATATTCCATGAGAGAGGAGGACCCTTGGCGCAGACATAAGAGTTGGTCTGCCGTGGTGAGGGGCCCCGGTGGCTATGCAGATCACTTCCGTGAAGTGGCTGGTGAAGAGCACATATGAGGTGGTAAAGGCACTATTGGTGCTCCATATCGCTCTCGCCCATGACAGAGCCTTAATGCTTAGCAGTGATATGAGGAAAGTCATCTTGGAACGATCAGTGGGGAACTTGGTAGGCTTTCCTGTCTTAGAAAGACCAGGCATCAGAAACCGGGAGTAAAACAGATTGTCGTTTATTAGTCTAAACATGCAAACACAAGAGAGCAGGAGATGAAACTGTAGCAAATGACAAATTTAACTGGATGCTTGACTTGAAGCGTAGCAAGGAGCATGTATGATTTGATTAAAGTGTGATTTGATCAATTAAACATCACAAGCAGAAAAAATCACAAGTGCACAAGATTCCTATGAAGTCCATTCACATGATCACTGTGGCAGTGGGGGCGTGGCTGAGCGCCGGTTTGTGGATGGAGGGCGAGGCTGGAAGCAGAAAGGCGTAGGAATGACACACCTCAAGGAAATCCTGACTAACAAATGTTCTCTCTCTTGCAGTTATCAGGGGGAGCATATAAAGAGGAGCAAAAGGGTGTGCCATGGTGTGTGCCTATGAGCTTCTGAAATAGCACTGAACACTGAAAATAAATAATTTTATTTTGAACTGTTTCTGTCCTGAGTGATTTCTCCTTCCCCAAACCGTCAGCTCTCCCACAATCATGTCCACATTTACAAACACTTCTGCTTCTCACAGGGTTTCATTCAAAACTGCAAACTGTGTAGAACAAAGAACACTGCTGCTGATCTTTTAGAAGCCAGTGATACTGCAACATAAACAACCCCAAATATCTGAAACCACGTCCATCTGTCTCAGAGCTGAACACAGATCATCAGCTACAGTCCTGTATGTCTTAGTTATCAGGAGTGATAAAGAGGAAGACATTTTCTGATTAGAACTGAATGATAAATGGTCATGTGACCTTATTTCATCAAGTCATTATCAGATGCCAGAATCAGACTGTTTGCAGTGATCACACTTTCACACACAAAACTGTTCTCAATTTTTCCCAGAGTTCACTTTATTCTGATTAATGTAGAAGTTTCTACACAAATCACTCTGAATACGTACCTTTCAATGATACTGCGTAAATATGAAGATCTTCTTTATACACTGAGTCCTGGACGATGTAAATTCCTCCATCAGCTACATTTATTATGAAGTGTGTTAGTGAGTGATGTTTTCGGTGTATATTTATCTGTACAGTTCAGTGATCTTCTCTCCACACTGCAAATCTGTTCACCATGTAGATCTACTAAATCTTTACTCTTAAAGATGACCTCCACTCTCTCTGATACATGTAACTTCAGCAGCAGATCTTCACCCGTATTTATGTGAACTGATTATTTTATGGCTGAGGAGAAAAACAGTCACCATTGTAAGTTTTGAAAATGACACAAATATGAATTTTCACAAAGTCTGCTGCCTCAGTTTTTATGATGGCAATTTGCATAAACTCCAAAATGTTCAAACTCCAAAACACACAAAAAGAGTGGTCAGATGAAATGCAAAGTCTCTTTTTGCCATGAAAATAAACTTTAATAAACATATATATCAAAGTTAAAAATGAAAATTTCCACTGCATTTCAGCTGAGCCACAAAAAAGACCAGCTTATATCATGTCACGATTCTCAAAATCAAATCAAATTATATTTGTCACATACACATACATACAGAGTACGACATGCAGTGAAATGCTTTATACAACTGTCCGGCATGAGGACATAGAATGGGGAGAAAAATAAAACAAAGAAAAAAAAGGCAGATAAATAAAGAGTATAAACTATGGCTAACACTGAGGAGAGCTAAAAACCTCCTAAAGGAAGTGCAGAAGGAAGAAGCAAACAAGATCACGCTTCTACAAAGATCCCTTCAAATTTGTCTCTTCACAAAGGAGAAGAGCGGAGAGCTCTCAGTGTCAAAGGCCACCCTGGAAGAACATCTGAAAAACTTCTGCACAGATGAAAGACACCAAGAAAAAGTTACACTCCCACATGACATGCCACCAGTCAACCCACCAGAGCACAAGCTGGATATCAGCCCACCCAGGTGGAGTGAGGTAGAACAAACCGTGCATAGAGCAAGGGCCGCATCATCTCCAGGCCCCAATGGAGTTCCATACAAGCTCTACAAAAATGCTCCAGCTGTCCTGCGTTTCCTCTGGAATCTGAAGAGAGTTGTGTGGCAAAAGAAGGAGATACCAACATCCTGGCAGAGAGCCGGAGGAATCCTTATCCCCCAGGAAAAGGAATCAGCAGAGATCGGGCAGTTCCCGACAGATCAGCCTTCAAAACATGGAGGGAAAAATCTCTCAAGAAGCTGTCAGACCACCGGTTCCACATCAGCGAGGAACCTATCCCAACTGTCTCTGAGAAGCCAGTGAAGAGCCTAGGGTATGATGCCTCCCTTAAAGACAAAGAGCAAGTAGAGCAGTTTAGGAAGGAGGTAGCCAGTGGCCTGGAGAACATCGACAGAACCCTGCTTTCTGGCAAGCTAAAGCTCTGGTGCATGGCAGAGGCAGAGGGATGCTATATCTGCCCATTGCCAGTCTGGTAGAGGAGTAGAAGAGTGCTAAAGTCAGACTGGTGATGATGCTACTGGATTCGAGCGATCCCTTTGTAGCCCAAGCCGCCCCCATCTTGGCCACCGGAAGTAAGTGGACCCCGTTGGCTGCAACTGAGCAGGCAAAGGCAGCACTCAGACACAAGGACATCGTGGGTTGAGTGCAGGAGGGAAGGAGTGGTCTTGGACTTGGGGCCAGTTCACCAGTGTGGAGCAAGGCCTCTCCATCTCAGAGACGCAAGATGGTGGTCAAGGAGATACGTCGGGAGAAGGAAGCAAGAAGGTGCGCCCAAGCTGTGGCACAGGCAAAGCAAGGACAGTGGATTACATAGGAAGGAGTGGCGAAGAGGAAGATCTCCTGGAAAGAGCTGTGGGAAATGGAGACATTCAGAGCGAGCTTTACCATCAGGGCTGCCTATGATGTCCTACCTTCTCCTGCAAACCTAAGCCAATGGTGCCCTCTATGCCCAAGTCTAGCAACACTGAAGCACATCTTAGTGGGATGCAAGACCAGCCTAAGCCAAAGCCGTTTCACCTAGCAGCACAACCAGGTGCTGAAGTGTCTTGCTGCAGTGTTGAAAAGTCAACAGACAAGTGTAAATGCCCTTCCTCCCCCATCATCCCAGTGGCAGCCAACACCATTTGTCCGGGAGGGTGAGGGTCAAGCCAACCTTACTACGATAAGATCAGACTTTGGTCAGCTGGGAGGAGCACAGGACTGGAAGCTGCTGGCAGACTTGAATAAGAAATTCTGTTTCCCAGCTGAAATTGCAGCCACCAACCTGCGACCAGACCTTGTTCTGTGGTCAGCCTCGCTCAAGCTTGTCTACATCATCGAGCTCACCGTGCCCTGGGAGGGTGCAGTTCAGATGAACTGATGAACCCTCTGGAGGTGTCATGGGCCTATCAGCAAAACAACCAGGAAGGAGGGCACCCACTTGACAACCCAAAGGGTGCCATCACTCAGTTGACCATCCCACGGAGTCTCAACGGTGCCTCAGGTCATGTGATGGGTTTATGCACTGAGTTACAAGAAAGGAGCAACCTCAGGAGAAGGATCGACTGAGGAGTAGTGTGGCAGAGGGTGCCATCACTCAATTGACCATCCCACAGAGTCTCATCGGTGCCTCAAGTATGCATTAAGGGATATCAACATCAAGTCCTATACAACAGATCTGTAAAATATAAAATATATAAAAAATATCTATACCCACTCTATTGGTAAAGTCATATCCTCACATGGGTTTTCTTATCACTGCTATGCAGATGATACTCAACTATTCTTTTCTTTCCCTCCATCAGATACCACAGCTTCTGCTTGGATCTTGGCATGCTTGACAGACATATCTTCATGGATAAGTGCTTACCAACTAAAACTCAACCCCAGCAAAACAGAACTGCTGGTCATCCCAGGTGATTCATCTCCAGGTCAAGATCTCCAAATAACACTTTATGACCTCCAGTCTTCCAGCACTGCTGTACGTCGCTCTGGATAAGGGCGTCTGCTAAATGCCGCAAATGTAGATGTAAATATATATGAGGAAAAAGTGTATATACAAGATAAGCTTATGACAGTAAACAGTAATCACATAAGGTGGTTGATGTTCACTGTGCTGTGCAAGTCCACAGTTAGAGTGACAGTCCAGAGATTGAAGTGTCGTAGTGCAAAAAGAAAAATATTTGCAGAAAAGTGTGGCGATGGAGAGAGAGGACCAGGTTTAGATTCTGGGTGTTTCCTGGTTCAAACTCCGAATGGCCTGTGGGAAGAAGCTCCTCCTCATTCTCTCTGTGTTCACTTTCAGGGAGCGGAAGCATTTCCCTAAACGCAACAAAGAAAAGAGTCCATTGTTGGGATGGCTGAGGTCCTTCATATTCTTCCTGGCTCTGGTCCTGCACCACATTCTGTAGATGTCCTAAAGGTAAGGGAGCTCAGTGTGGATAGTACGTTCAGCTGAACGTACCACCCTCTGGAGGGCTCGCCTGTCCTGCATGGTGATGTTCCCAAACCAGGAAGTGATGCTACCCGTCAGAACGCTCTCAATGGTACAAGTGTAAAAAGTCTTTAGCACCTGAGAGGGTAGTTTAAAGTCCCTTAAGTGTCTCAGATGGTACAGACGCTGCCGGGCCTTCTTCACCAGGGTGTTGGTGTGACAGGACCAAGAGAGGTCCTGTGTGATGTGAACCCCTACGTACCGGAAACTGTCCACTCTCTCCACTGGGGTCTCCACTGATGTTTAGCGGTTGGTATGACCATTCCTGCTTAAAGTCTATTATCAACTCCTTAGTCTTGCTGACGTTCAGGAGAAGGTTGTTCTCCTGGCACCATCTCTCCAGGTTTTTAACCTCTTGTAGGTTGGCCGTCTCATCATTGTTAAAGATCAGGCCCACCACGCCGTGGTCTGGTACCGCTCGGTTCAGCCATGTCTTGGTGAAGCAGAGAAGGTTGCAGTACTAGTACTAGTACTAGTAGGAATGTCCCTCTGGAACTTGACCCTTGCCCTGATGTCGTCTAGCTTGTTTTCCAGTGACTGGATGTTGGCTAACAGGATACTAGGTAAGGGAGCACGGTGTGTGCGTACCCTCAGCCTGTTCCTGATGCTGGCTCGTTTCCCTCGTGGACGCCGGTATGGGTCGCGTCCTTTTGTTCTTCCTCAGGATCTCGCTCGGTCAGCATGGGTCCGGGTTTAAAAACGGCAAAAGGTGAGTGGATTGTACACCAATAGCTATAAGAGTGTCTCTGTCATATCTAATGATGTCCATCTTGTGTAGATGAATTGGTAACTAAGTAAATAAAAATATTAAATAAACAAAAATAGAGAAAACGTAGCCGGAGCAGTCGTGACGGCAGCCAACCTCACCGGCGCCATCTTGATCTCTAGATTCTATCATTAACACAGGTCAGAGAGTTGAAGAGGACAAGGCTGGAAATCACTCTGCCATGCTGAATGAGTTAGAATAACAAACTGGAAGCTTTAAAAGAATGGTGCTAGAAATCATTGTACTTTCTCTGTTAACCAGGATACCTGCATGGAAACACGTGCAGTCATCATTGTTTTGTACAAAAAGGGAATCACAGGGAAGGATATTGCTGCTAGTAAGATTACACCTAAATTAACCATTTATAGGGTCATCAAGAACTTTGAGGAGAAAGGTTCAATTGTTGTAAAGATAGCTTCAAGGTACCCAAGAAAATCCAGCAAGGTCTCCTAAAGTTGATTCAGCTATGGGACAATAGTAAGCCGGTAAGATAAAGTCTTGTCTGTCCTTAAATACCGGGAGACGCGGTATTTCAAGAGGCAGGTGAACAAACAAAAACCCACAAACTCCAAGCATTGATTCTTTAAAAATGAGTTGCCATCAGTCAGGATGTGGCCCAGAGGTTGATTGCCAGCATGCCTGAGCGAATTGTAGTGGTCTTGGAAAATAAGGTCAACACTGCAAATATTGATTCTTTGCATAAACTTCATGTAATTGTCAGTAAAAGCCTTTGGCATTTACGAAATGCTTGTAATTATACTTCAGCATTCCATAGTAACATCTGTTACTACTTAAGTACATCCTCTGCTGGGCCTTTTTAAGAATAGCGTTTATTTTAGACTCCCGTTTGTGGTTTGTGGACTCCCATTTCAGGTCTTGGGAAATGGTAGTTCCCAGAAACTCGAAGGTCTAAAGTCTAAAGTCCACTATTATCTCCACAGTTTTGAGCGTGTTTAGCTCTAGGTTGTGCTGACTGCACCATAGTACCAGCCACTTCACCCCCTGCTGATATGCAGACTTGTCGCAATCTTGGATTAGTCCAATAAGCATAGTATCATCTGCAAATTTCAGGAGTTTAACAGCTGGGTCACCTGATGTGCTTTTATTGTAATAAAAGCCAAAATGAAGTCGACCAACAGAATCCGGGCATATCTCCCTGAGCAGTCAAGGTGTTGCAGAATGCAGTGCAGCCCCATGTTGACTGTGTGATACAACGTTCTTTTTGCTCAGTAGGCAGACTGTAGGGGATCCAGCATCTGTTTCTTTACATTCTTCAAGTGGGCCAATACCAGCTGCTCAAAGGTCTTCATGACGACAGATATCAGAGCGCCAGGCCTGTAGTCATTCAGTCCAGTGATGGAGGGTCTCTTGGGGACTGGGATGATTGTGGAGAGTTTAAAGCAGGAGGGGACCTCACACAGCTCCAGTGATCTGTTAAAGATATGAGTAAAGATAGGAGCCAGTTGGTGTGAGCCAGTAATTAGAGTTCCCCAAGGCTGCCTGGTGTACAGAGTAATATTAGTTAGTTTTTTTTTTTTTTTTCAGTCATTCAAACATTACAACATACACAAACAGAATTTTTATAGTACAGCAATGACTGAAGGGGTTTAGGCTGAAGTGAAACACTTATTGATGCCTAACCCTATGCATCCTTTAAAATTTTCTAGCAGTGATCCAGTGTGTAATTTTCTCCAGTGGGACAAATAATATGCTGCCTGTATTTTAGAAGTTTGAGTGTTAGTTTTGCTCTGTTAAAGTCCCCAAGGATAATAAATAGGGAAGTCGGATGTTTTTGCTCCAAGCCGGGTATTTGGTTTACCAGGTTTTCAGTGCATTACTCACGTTGGCCTGTGGTGGGATGTAACCTCCGGTCAGTAAAACAGGGAGCAGCAGATAATGCAAAGTCTTTGTTTGTTCCATGAAGAAGAATCAGTTTGTCCATTTTGTACTGCAATGAGTGGAGATTCAAATGAATCGATGGGAGCGCAGTTATAAATCCCCTCTGTCGTAGCTTCACCGGTGCGCTTCCTCTGCTGGCGTTTCCTCCATGTTTCATAGAGAGCAGCTGCTCCTCCAACTAAGATCTCCAAAATAACTTTCCGGGTTTGTAAACACTGGTAAAAAAAAGTATCTAGAGTAAATGTCAGGCTGCAGACGCGGAAGCAGATAAAGTCCAATCATGTTCTTTATTGAGGTGCAAAAAACAAAACACTCATACACCAATGAAAACAAAAGCAAACCCAGACATCCGCTCGTAACGAAGTATCCACTATGAGCGCGAATGTCAAACGCCTAATCCCAATGCAAGTAAAGCTTTCGGCAATGAGTACTTAAATAAGGAAATGGAGTTCGGAGAAATAGCCAGCGGTGAATCCCGGCGTTTGAGCAGCCACGCGATTTACCTGCATGACAATACAACGACCGACAGCCTGTGACTCAAGAACGTGAGTTTATGTAGTCTGATCTTTCATGAGCCACAGCTGTCGGTAATCTTGGGAAGCAGCGTGACTGCTATCGAGGGGGGCGTGGCAGGGTGGATCTCTGACAGCTACAGACGGGGGCGTGGCAGGGTGAATCCCTGACAGCTACAGAGGGGGGCGTGGCAGGGTGAATCCCTGACAGTAAACTGCCCAATGTTTAACAGTTCTTAAGCAGTGTAAGTGATTAGGGCAGGTTAACCAAACATACAGACAATAAAATAAAAGAAAGAAAAAAGTCGTGCCAAGGCTGCAATCCGTGGCGCCATCTTGAAGTATTCAAGATTATATTTCATTTTTATTTATTTCTCCTTGTAATCTAAAGCAGACTCCGGCAGAAGAATTTCCTCCAGGATTAATAAAGTTGAAACTTATCTTTTGTTATATGAAGGTGAAAATGTTCGTGTCAGTTTTAGACGCTAAGTTCTGTCTTAAAGTGTGATTTGATCAATTAAACATCACAAGCAGGAAAAATCACAAGAGCACAAGATTCCTATGAAGTCCACTCACATCTTACATCCACCTTCACAAACACTTTGTGTTTCTCACAGTGTTTCATCCAAAACAGCAAACTGTATAGAACAAAGAACACTGCTGCTGATCTTCTAGAAGCCTCTGATACTGCACCATAAACAACCCAAAATATATGAAACCACCTCCATCTGTCTCAGAGCTGAACACAGATCATCTGCTACAGTCCTGTATGTCTTAGTTATCATGAGTGATAAAGACATTTCACTCACATTTCTATGGATTTCTATTTCTATTGGATTGTTATTTCACACATATTCTGATTAGAACTAAATGATAAATGGTCATGTGATCTGATTTCATTCAAGTCAGCTTGTTGTTTCTTGACTGTTTCGTTTTGGCGCACTGTTTGGATAGCTTTGGCTAACGTTAGCTCTGGGTCCAGTTGTAAACGTTCTAACAGTGTTCTGGCAGTTTGTCTGCTGCTGTTATGAAAGCCTCTACATTTTCAAAGTTGTTTTGGCATGGCCGATTAAACTGAGCCCGTTTAAATTTGACGTGTGTTTGCCGACACAGTGCCTCTACCACAGAGTCATATGTCTTTCTGTCCGACTCACCCAGCGGTAATAGAGCGAAGATATCATCTGCTTCGTCCCCCATGGCATATAACAAGGAGTTGACCTGGTATTTCTCAGGCTTTTCACTCAATCCAGACGCTAAACGAAAGCACTCAAAACGTTTGATCCATCTCGGATAATCCACCGAATTGGAGAAATCAAACGGCTCCATTTGCGATATCTGCACTGCTGCAACAGCCATTATGCAGTTTGCTTTCTGCCTGCGTTTTTCTGTAACCTAATCGTTAGGTTCACTTCTGACACCATGTATTATAATCTCTGTGCTTTCTCAGTAACCACGCAGTACACCGTCATGTCCAACTCACATGGTGTCCGGCCGACAAACACAGGCGGAAACCGAAGTCCGTTTTACAAGTTTAATGTAGTGGAACAGCACAAAACCTAACCAAGATAAAGCTCAGGGTTATAATCTGTATGGTGAATCGGGAATGCAGGAGTTAGATTCCGAACCTGGAAAGTCACTAGGAACCAGGAAGTCCTATAGGAAGGTTAGAGAAGCGGGATCCATAAGGCGCCAGGGGAAAGGCGAGATCCTTGGGGAAGGCGAGATGAGAAAGCCGAGATGAGTCCTTGGGTGTTCTGCCAGCATAATCTGAGAGAACGGACACGGAACGAGAGGAGAGGGGCCTTAAGTTGGCCCTGGGGTGATGAGCACCAGGTGCCGGTGTTTAGTATGAGGGAGACTCACTGTGTGAGGGCGGGGTGTTAAGGAAAGGTGAGGCTGGTGGATCCCTGACACATGGTGAACATCCATTTATTTATTAAACTTCTGTCCCCCTCACATACAGTGTGGCAAAAAAGTATTTAGTCACCCACCAATTGTGCAAGTTCTCCCACTTTAAAAGATGAGAGAGGCCTGTAATTTTCATCATAGTTACGCTTCAACCAGAAGAGACCAAATATAAGAGACAAAATGAGAAAAAAAAATCTAGAAAATCACATTGACTGATTTTTTAAGAATTTATTTGCAGATAATGGTGGAAAATAAGTATTTGGTCAATAACAAAAGTTCATCTCAATACTTATTATGTTATATACACTTTGTTGGCAATGACAGAGATCAAAGTTTTCTGTAAGTCTCCACAAGGTTTTTACACACTGTTGCTGGTAGTTTGGCCCGTTCCTCCATGCAGATCTCCTCTAGAGCAGTGATGTTTTGGGGCTGTCGCTGGGCAACACGGATTTTCAAGTCCCTCCAATGATTTTCTATGGGGTTGGGATGTGGAGACTGGCTAGGTCACTCCAGGACCTTGAAATGCTTCTTATGAAGCCACTCCTTCATTCCCTGGGTGATGTGTTTGGAATCATTGTCA
This sequence comes from Silurus aristotelis, assembly GCF_946808225.1. Lineage (NCBI taxonomy): Eukaryota > Metazoa > Chordata > Actinopteri > Siluriformes > Siluridae > Silurus > Silurus aristotelis. The sequence goes on from NC_139578.1 coordinate 35,040,669, forward strand.
TGCTGAAAGACCCAGCCACGTCTCATCTTCAATACCCTTGCTGATGGAAGAAGTTTTTCACTCAAAATCTCATGATACATGGCCCCATTCATTCTTTCCTTTACACGGATCAGTCGTCCTGGTCCCTTGGCAGAAAAACAGCCCCAAAGCATGATATTTCCACCCCCATGCTTCACAGTAGTTATGTTGTTCTTTGGATGCAACTTAGCATTCTTTCTCCTCCAAACACGACAAGTTGAGTTTTTACCAAAAAGTTCTATTTTGGTTTTATCTGACCATATAACATTCTCCCAATCCTCTTCTGGATCATTCAAATGCTCTCTAGCAAACTTCAGATGGCCCCGGACATGTACTGGCTTAAGCAGGGGGACACGTCTGGCACTGCAGGATATGAGTGTGTTACTGATGGTAGCCTTTGTTACTTTGGTCCCAGCTCTCTGCAGGTCATTCACTAGGTCCCCCCGTGTGGTTCTGGGATTTTTGCTTACAGTTTTTGTGATAATTTTGACCCCACGGGGTGAGATCTTGCGTGGAGCCCCAGATCGAGGGGGATTATCAGTGGTCTTGTATGTTTTCCATTTTATAATAATTGCTCCCACAGTTGATTTCTTCACACCAAGCTGCTCACCTACTGCAGATTCAGTCTTCCAGCCTGGTGCAGGTCTACAAGTTTGTTTCTGGTGTCCTTTTTTGTTTGTTTCTGGTGTCCTCTTTGGTCTTGGCCATAGTGGAGTTTGGAGTCTGAATGTTTGAGGTGGTGGACAGGTGTCTTTTATACTGATAACAAGTTCAAACAGGTGCCATTAATACAGGAAACAAGTGGAGGACAGAGGAGCCTCTTGAAATAGAAATTACAGGTCTGTAGGTGACCAAATATTTATTTTTTCACCATAATTTGCAAATAAATTCTTAAAAAATCAGACAATGTGATTTTCTGGATTTTTTTTTTCTCATTTGGTCTCTCATAGTTGAAGTCTACCTATGATGTACGGGCCTCTCTCATCTTTTAAAGTGAGAGAACTTACACAATTGGCGGCTGACTAAATATTTTTTTGCCCCACTGTACCTAGTCACTCCACACTCTCCAGTGCATTCTGGGCAATGCAGTCCCGATTGTTACAACTTTCACACACAAAACTGTTCTCAATGTTTCCCAGAATTCACTTTATTCTGATAAATGTAGAAGTTTCTACACAAATCACTCTGAATACGTACCTCTCACTGATACTGCGTAAATATGAAGATCTTCTTTATACACTGAGTCCTGGATGCTGTAAACTCCATCATCAGCTACATTTATTCCACTCAGAGTAAGTAGTGTGTTAGTGAGTGATGTTCTCTGTGTGTATTTATCTTTACAGTTCAGTGATCTTCTCTCCACACTGCAGATCTGTTCACTGTTATAGATCACCTCCATGTGGTGATATGTGTAACTCCAGCAGCAGATCATCACCAGGGTTTATGTTAAGTAAAGATTTCATGGCTGAGGAGAAACACAATATTGTAAGTGGAAGTAAATGTGTTATAACATTAAAGTTGAATCAGTGAGAGTTTATAAGCTATAGAGCAGATAAAGTAAAGACACTTACTCTCGATTCTGAGAAGAACATCATCAATTTGCAAGAAGTGGGGGTGCTGCAGCTTTGTTTTATTGGCTTTAAAAAATGTAGGCCTATTAAAAATATTTTGCACAATTTATAAATTCCTTATGAATATTTTAGGAAAAGATTTTGACACACGTAGGCTATTAAGTGTATTTTGGATTTTAATTTAATTATTTTGATTATTTAAATTATATTGATTTTTCAGGTTCATGTGTAAAGCGCGTTTCACACGCGCGGGTGATTTGAGTTTGGCTTTCTCTGGCAGCGCGCACACATAGCCTAAATGCCTTGCCCTTGTGGAAGATCAAATTAGCTCTTCATACCTTTTACAACAACATGAAGATATCAGAAGAAGAGATCGGTGGTCTCTTTCCTGCTCGTGTTCCACATCCCTCTCAAAGCGCAGAGCGGGAGGCTATAACGCGTCTTTGTGTGGAAATATACAACTGTTTTTTTTTTTTGTTGTTTTTTTTTAAGGATTCAACTTTATTATATTATGTAAGTTACCAGTATTTACTGATATTTATTTTAATGCTTTACAGGCTTTAGTGTGTTGTTTCTTTGGGGTTTTTTTTTATTATTATTTCAAAACAACCCCCCAACCACCGCAACACCGCCGGTATTTGGTCCACTACCACCGCGGTGGTAAAAAAAAAAAAAAAGTGCCATCGTCACAGCCCTATGTTATTTATTAAAATGTATTCTAAATAGGCTCATAGGTTTTTTGTCAAAAAAATATTAATAATAATAATTCACAGCACCCCCTGTTCAAAATTACTTCCAGCGGCCCTGTCATTCAGGTACTGATCATGAGATATTTTATATCCATCTGATGAGCTGCAGGACGTCTGATCACACCGAGCCACTACAACATCTCTCTTACTGAACAGAGTCCATTTGGCTTCACCAGAACATTTCTGTACACAAGGCAGAACTGCAGGCTGATTAAACTTCACCTGTACAGTACCATCAGCTGATCCAGGTACTGAAAGAGAGAATCAGAATAAAATATAAATCTATACATGTACATATAATGAACAGAAACTGATGTGCTACACATTTCAGTTTAAATCCTTCCTCTAGACGTCTTTGTGTTTCTAAACTAAAACTGAGGCACATGTGACCTGCAGCATGGAGTGACATTAAACGTTTTAGATGCACTGCAGTAAGAATTTTCACACTTTGAGCTCCTGAACTCTGGAGTAAATCCTGAGAAAGTAAATGAAATGAATCCTGAAACAGGTTTAATGGAGGTTTGGAGACTGTAAGAGGAACGAGCTGAGCTCCGTGTGAGCAGGGAGACTGAAATCACACTCACCTGGGATAGAGATGAAGATGAAGATGAGGGTGAATGAAAGCAGGACATGGTGAGGAACCCTGCAGGACTCCATGTCTGAGACACAACAGCACCAGCAGCACTGCACAGATGAGAACAGGGGAGTCATTAACCACATCCAGAAACACTGGAACTTTAAAACCAACACCAGCATTTAGACTAGAGACAGAACACACACACACACACACACACACACACACACACACACACACACACACACACACATACACACAGCACTAAGGTAAAAGGCTAGGACTTATTAAGAGTATTAAGTTATTTGGGATTTATTTGTAGCAATCATCATCGGAGAATAACTACTAAACATACTACTGTAACTGTAATAATAATAATAAATCATCATCATCTTCTTTCAGCTTCTCCCATTAGGGGTCACCACAGTGGATCATCCATCTCCATACACCCAGTCCTCTACATCTGCCTCTTTCAGACCAACTTCCTGCATGTCTTCCCTCACCACATCCATAAAAATAATGTGACCGAGCGTTAGTGCGGGTTCGCCTAAACACATAAGGAAGAAAACAATAAATATGCAACCACAGGTTCAAGTCCCTCTTTGTCCTGGGCAAGAACTGCACCAACTGCCAAGTTGGATGCATCAGTGTAAATTTTAAAAGGTACACTAAAGTCAGGCAATATCACTACAGGGCCAGATGACAACACACCTTTGAAAAGGTTAAATGATGTCACATTCGGGAGTCCACACAAAGGGGGCATTCTTTCCAATGAGTTGGTTCAGTGGTAGCGCTCATATTCACTTGTCTGGAAGTGGTGAACAAACCCTTTCCCAGGCTGGGACATGCTAGCTAGCTTCAGGGTTGGTCGACCTCCTCATGATGTCTAGCTTTTCTTCAAAATGGATTTTCAAGTATGTCCGAGACCAAATCAATTTCTCTTCTTCCGTAGGCGTAAAAAAGTCTAACTCAGATGTATTAATGTGTGCAGAGCTACACACGTGTTTTACCAGTCAAACTCGGCTGTAACAGTTTCCCTCTGACCAACCAATCAGAGGACAGAAAAATGCTGACGCTATTCTGTTCCAGCTAGCTGCCCTGTGAGGAGAATCTGAAATCTGATCGGTTAAAGAAACAGAGTTATTTCTTAAGGAGACTATGGTAAAAGGGCCAGCAGTACTGACTTTGAAGGCACTGACCAGATTAGATTGACCTGGCAGCACATAAAGGCTGAAATCTAACATTCACATACACGTACTGGAAGCAGTGCAGCCGAGAGAAACGCTATGATATGAAGAGAATAATCTGTTGGGAATAAACTAATACAACTTAATGAAACAAATATTAGAATTTAGGTTGTAAATGTAGGTCAGTGCTTCTGATAGTGTTTAGGCCAACAGAGAAGGCTTTGCTAAAGCTTGACAGCCAGCCACTGACGTCTTCAGGGACTGAGTAGCAATCATTAACACTGTCCTTCTGAGGGCCCCCAGGTAGTACAGCTGGTGTTTGGGCCGCAACATCAGCGACAGTCTGTTCTGCAACGTTCTGCCCTGTCAGGATACATGAATCGCACGGCCCTTTTTCTTGAATCATCTTTATGACAGTTCCTACGAGGAACTCAGTAATTTACGAGGAGCAGGGCTGGGGCTGCATCTAGCAGCGGACCGAGCAGCACATGAGTCATTATAATCACGAACATCCATACTTGATGTATTCATCACTGCGTTGGAAAATTTAATTTTTTTCCAAATGTTATTACCCGTGCACTGTCAAAAACACATGATTGGCATCCACAGCCCCCGCAGACACACTGGCACATACCAATAGACTCAAAGCGGCCTCCACTCCATTCAATTATCGCTCTTAAATTTGCGCTGGTTTTCAATCTTTTGTTTTCAATTCTGTTGATCCTATCGCGGTCCCGTCTCGGATATAAATCGTCTTCGTTTTTAGACCACATGATGGCCGCATCCATGCTGAACTCGCGCATGCTAACTCAACTAAGCACTTAGAATAAACAACTATAAACCAGACTAACAACTGCACCACCAATCATTTCAAACCTTTTATTCCAGTCAGTAGCATTGTGGAAACAAAATGACTGATGGAAAATGTAGCCAATAAATGCAGGATTGTAACGATATATGGGAGGATTTTATTACCCACGTGTGAGTCTTAGTTTTATTATTCTTTATAAACTCTTACAGGTCGAAACAGCACACATGCACACAAACCAGGAAGTGATGCAGCTCTCAATTTGGCACAAACAGCTGTTTATAACTCGTGCTAACTGGACTTTGTTTACAAAAAAAAGAAAACAAAGAAAAAAATTAACACTCAAAAAAGGTGTTTTTTTCGGAGATTTGCACAAAGCAGCGATGTGGAAAATATTCTTGGGGGCAAAGTAACAACAGAGACTTGGAGATCTGCATGGAGATGCGATTTTACATCTATAAGTTACAATAAATTTTCCTTTATAGTTTATACAATGTTTCTGTCAGGCGTGAGTGAGGGAGGCGGAAGCCGAGGCACAGCAAACAGTCTCTAATGAACAAAAGTTTGAAAAGCCCGAGCCAGGAACACACACACAGAGTCCAAACATGAACAATAACGGACAACGGAGTGGGGTGAGTGAGGCGCTTAAGTACGCTGCGAGGGTGATGAGGAACAGGTGTGTGGAATCAGTATGATGGCGAGGTGCTCCAAACGGGCGGGGCGCCCACGGGAGAAGAAGCAGGGTGATCCCTGACACCACCCCCTCCCCCAGGGGCGGCACCAGACGCCCTGAACCGGCGGCGCGGCCTGCCCCTCGACCGAGGCGCTGGGCAGCGAGGATGGGCCGCGTGGAACTCAGCCAGCAACGCCGGGTCCAGAATGTCCTGCCGGGCCACCCACGACCGTTCCTCCGGGCCAAATCCCTCCCAGTCCACCAGATATTCGAGGCGACCCCGGCGCTGTCTGGACTCCAGGACCTCTCTCACCACGTAGACCCCGGGCTGGTCCACGACTTCCGGTGGGTCGGGCGCTACGGGGCCACCTGGAGGGCGAGAGACAGAAGAGGCACACGGTTTCAATATGGACACGTGGAACGTGGGATGGATACGGTACCTTGGCGGCAGTGCGAGCCGGTAGGACACTGCGCTGACTTGGTCGGTGATCCTGAAGGGCCCTATGAACCGGGGGCTCAGCTTGCGACAGGGCAGTTTGAGTTTCAGGTCCCTGGTGGACAGCCATACCAGGTCTCCAGGACGGTAGCGGGGGGAGTCCAGCCGCCGTGCGTCAGCGTGTCGGCGGGTGTTGCGGAGGGCTCGACGCAGCTGGGTGTGCGCTGCCTCCCAGACCCGACTGCTCTCCCGGAACCAGTAGTCGACGGATGGCACGCTGCTGGGCTCGTCCGACCAAGGGAACAGGGGCGGCTGAAAACCCAGCATGCACCGGAACGGGGTGAGCCCCGTGGAGTCCTGACGTAGCGAGTTCTGGGCGTATTCGGCCCACGGCAGGAACCTACACCAGTCCTCCTGATCCTGACCGCAATAGGTCCTCAGGTAGCGGCTCAACTCCTGGATCTTCCGCTCCGCCAGGCCGTTGGATTGTGGGTGGTATCCCGACGTGAGATTCACCGAGACACCCAGGAGTCGAAAGAAAGCCCTCCAGACCCGAGATGCGAACTGTGGGCCCCGGTCCGACACGACCTCCTCCGGGAGACCGAAGTTCCGGAAGACGTGATGGAACAAAGCCTCCGCAGTCTCAAGTGCGGTGGGGAGGCCCTTTATGGGGATGAATCGACAGGCCTTAGAAAAGCGATCTACTACCACCAGAATGCAGGTGTGGCCGTCTGACCTGGGTAGATCCGTCACGAAGTCAATCCCCAGGTGCGACCAGGGACGCTGAGGGACGGGGAGCGGCATCAGCTTCCCCACCGGCAGGTGGCGTGGGACTTTGGACATCGCGCAGGTGGGACACTACTCCACGAGGCGCTTTACTTCTCTGGTCATGCCGGGCCACCAGTACTTAGTCTGGAGGATCTGGATGGTCCGCTTCTCCCCTGGATGGCCGGTGCCCGGTCCCTCGTGGACAGACCTAAAGAGACGGGGCCGGCAAGAGGCAGGAACGATGGTGCGCCCTGCTGGGCACCCGGCCAGAGCAGCCTCTCGGCGGGCAGCGGAGGCGATTTCCTGGTCGACCTCCCAGACAATCGGCCCCAGGATGAGTGCAGGAGGGAGGATGGGTTCAGGTTCACCTGGTTCGTCCGGTCCGTACATCCGGGAGAGGGCGTCGGCCTTGCCATTCAGTGTCCCGGCTCAATAGGTGATCTGGAAACGGAACCTTGTGAAGAACAGCGCCCAGCGTGCCTGTCGGGGGTTTAGCCTCCGGGCCTTCCGTAGGTATTGGAGGTTCTTGTAGTCGGTGACCACCGTGAATGGGTGCTCGGCTCCCTCAAGCCAGTGTCTCCATTCCTCTAGGGCCAGCTTGATGCCCAGCAGCTCGCGGTTCCCGATATCGTAGTTCTGCTCGGTGGTGGAGAGCTTGTGCGAGAAGAAAGCGCAGGGGTGGAGCTGGGGGGGAGACCCTGATCTCTGAGACAGGGTGGCCCCTACCCTGGTCGAGGAGGCATCCACTTCGACCACGAAAGGCCTCCAGGGATCGGGGTTACGCAGGACCGGGGCGCAACAGAAACGACGGCGAAGCTCGTCGAAGGCCTCTTGAGCCTCGTTGTTCCACCTCAGGGTGCGGGCCTTTCCCCTGAGGAGCGAGGTGAGTGGGGCAGTGATCCTGCTGTAGCCCTGGATAAACCGGCGATAAAAGTTAGCGAACCCCAGAAAGCGTTGGAGCTCCCTGACTGACTCCGGGACCGGCCACTCCCTCACCGCCCTTACTTTCTTACTTTCCATCTGGATGCCCTCCGCACTGATGATGTAGCCCAAGAAGTGGATGGTATGGCGGTGGAACTCGCACTTCGAGAGGTTCAAATAGAGACGCTGTGAACGAAGCACCCTCAGCACCGCTCGCACGTGTCGTCGGTGTTCCTCCAGATCCCGGGAATAGATCAGTATGTCGTCGATGTAGACCATGACGAATCTCTGGAGGAAAGGCCGGAGTACCTCGTTCATGAAACCCTGGAAGACGGCGGGAGAGATGGAGAGGCCGTACGGCATGACCCGGTACTCATAGTGCCCCGAGGGGGTGATGAAGGCCGTTTTCCACTCATCCCCCTTCCTGATGCGCACCAGGTTGTAGGTGCTCCGGAGGTCAAGCTTGGAGAACACCCGCGCCTCCCTCAGGTCCTCCAGAGCTGCGGGCACGAGTGGGAGGGGGTAGGGAAGAGGTGCGATCTGCAAGTTTAGCTGACGGTAGTCGATGCAGGGACGCAGACCTCCAGCGCCTACGAAGCGCCTGTTGCACGTACTCCTCCATGGCTTTACGCTCCGGAACGGACAGGGGATACACACAACCCTTGGGTAGCTTTGCCCCGGGCAGTAGGTCGATGCAGCAGTCCCAAGGTCGGTGAGGGGGGAGACGGGTGGCGGCCTGCGCGCTGAACACATCTCCAAACTAACTATACTCCCTCGGGATCTCCACAGGGGTCGTGGTTGTGGCCTCCTCCACCTGAGTGGCTCCTATCACGGCTCCTGGGGTTCGCGTGGGGAGATGTGAGAGGCAGTGTGCCTTACAGCGGGGACTTCACTCCAGGATGTCACAGGGGTCCCAAGAGCATCTAGGCCGGTGTTTCTGAAGCCAGGGCCTCACCAGGATCACACTGACCGTGGATTTCTCCAGGACCAGGAACCGGATCGCCTCTCGATGGAATAGCCCCACTTGTAACGTTATATCCGGCGTGCAGTACTTCACCCACCCTTCACCCAGCGGGCGTCCCTGGATGGTTTGGACAGCTAGATCCTGGGAGCCCCGCTCTCGGCGGAGGCATAGTCGGTCGAGGCAGGCCTGGGAGATAAGGTTCCCCGCCGAGCCGGAATCGACTAGGGCACGCACAGAGATGGAGAGAGTGGGGGTTATGAGAGACACATCGAGCTTAGATAGACGGGAAATTGTCAGTTGGTAACTCTACTGTACTCACCACGGCACGAGCAGGGCGTGTGGGGCACTGTGAGATGGAATGCCCCTGGGATCCGCAGTACAGACACCTGCCGGCAGCGAGATGGCGGTTCCTCTCCCGTCTAGACAGCCTTTGCGATCCCAGCTGCATCGGCTCGCCTTCCGGGGCCGCGGATGCGCCCTGTGGAGTGCCCAATGGGTGAAGAGTAGGATTGTCCACCGCTAGGCGCTGAGAGAGCCCGATCGATTTTTGAATGAAGGTCTCCAACCCCACTGAATCCTCATGAATAGCCATTGCCTGCCGTATCTCTGAATTTAATCCCATCCGATACACACCCAGCAGCGCTGACTCGTTCCAGCCACTAGATGCCGCCAGGGTGCGGAAACGGAGGCTGTAATCGGTGATGCTTTCGTTCCCCTGACGTAACCTGAGCAGCTGGTCGGTTGTGGTAAGAGTCCCGGAGGCGGCGCAGAAAACTTCCAGGAAATGTTCGGTAAACCGGGCATATGAGTGCGTCACTGGGCCAGCCGCTTTCCACAGGGATTGTGCCCAAGCCAGCGCTCTCCCGGAGAGGAGGGAGATGAAAAACGCCACCTTCGACCGCTCCGTGGGAAAACGCTGTGGTTGCATCTCGATGTAGAGATTTACCTGTAGCATGAAGCCGCGGCATTCAGATGCCTTTTCGGAAAACGTGGCCGGAAGCGCCATGGGACTGTTGGTGAGCGCGGGGGGGTTTTGCTGAGCCGCCGCGGATGGGAAGGCGGCTTGGAGCGCGGCGATGAGATCCTGTATCGCCGTGGGCTCGGCGACTGCCTGATCTTCCATCGCGAGGTAAGCGCGGGGCAGATATTACGTTGGTTTCCTTCTTTTCCTTCCTTTCTTTCGGTCCGTTATTCTGTCAGCCGTGAGTGAGCAAGGCGGAAGCCGAGGCACAGCAAACAGTCTTTAATGAACAAAAATTAGAAAAGCCCGAGCCAGGAACACACACACAGAGTCCAAACATGAACAATAACGGACAACGGAGTGGGGTGAGTGAGGCGCTTAAGTACGCTGCGAGGGTGATGAGGAACAGGTGTGTGGAATCAGTATGATGGCGAGGTGCTCCGAGCGGGCGGGGCGCGCACGGGAGAAGAAGCAGGGTGATCCCTGACAGTTATAGGTTACATTGCCCATTTGTTTTTGAAAGAGAAATGCTTGAAAAGTAAGTTTGTGTGTGTGTGTGTGTGTGTGTGTGTGTGTGTGTGTGTGTGTGTGTGTGTGTGTGTGTGTGTGTGTGTGTATTGTTGAGATTGAAATGGCTGCACATTAAAATGAATGGTCATGACTGTAAAACAATACTTGTCTGCTACCTGGTCATCAATATGAACACCAACTCAATCTCAATATCTAAACATGTAGAACAAAAGCCTTTAATGGTCAGCAGTTGATTTATATTGTGACGTCGGCCTCACGTCATGCCCACAACAACAGGCAAGCACTCTGAACACTCAGGCAGGTGGGTGCTGAATGGACAGCGCCATGTCAGCACCCGTGTTATGGAAAGCTGTGGCGCACATGGCAGGGGGGCGGAGCATCACAACAAGGTGCAGCTGAGACCTAATGAGGAGATCAGCAACTCTTCACCCTCATCAAGGTGACTGAAGAGTATAAAAGGAGCCACGTAGGAAGGCAGATTGGAGAATGTTCGGCTCCAGACTAATTCACGGATTCGCGCTCACTTTAATTACAGGGAGCAAATCGCTACAATATGCAGACTGTTTGAATAGAGTATGAATGAACTTGTGAGTTTAGCAGGTGGGTCTCAAACAGGGGGAGGGAGAAAAGGGTCAGACACAGTCTCAGATAAATGTTTGTAGGAATCTAATTTTTCATTAAAATCTTCATAAAACTCATGAGACATGTCCAGTACTTTTCTGAATTGCTCCAGGACTGATTTCATGTAATTATATATGAAATAGAAATTTTCAATTCAAGATTTTTTATATTATATATATTTAACTTAATTTATAACATTCTTACGGTGGCCGAGAAGTGCAAAACACATTAACAAATCCGAAAACAAAACAACAAATCCAAAAACAAAATTACAAATCCGAAAACACAACGACAAGTCAGACAAACCGGAAAAGGTAGGTATAGTTTGTGAATGGAAACTTACAGATCATTGGACAAGACACCTGTCAGTCAAGATATACAGGTGAATGACAGGTGTCTCATCCAATGATCGGTAAGTTTACGTTCACAAACTATACCTACCTTTTCCGGTTTGTCTGAATCGTTGCACGAAACACATTAACAAATCCTAAAACACAACGACAAGTCAGATAAATTGGAAAAGGTAGGTATAGTTTGTGAATGGAAACTTATCAATCATTGGATGAGACACATGTCATTCACCTGTATATCTTGACTGACAGGTGTCTCGTCCAATGATCTGTAAGTTTCCATTCAGGGTCTGACTTGTCGTTGTGTTTTTGGATTTGTTCATTTGTTTTCGGATTTGTTAATGTGTTTTGCACTTCTCGGCCACCGTACGTTTTATAACGTATTATCTTTTTGCAATATCAACTTGGAATAATGGATCAAAGTGTCTTCTTTTTAAAGATATCTAAATCGTGTATGTAGCACATTTCTATCAGGAACTGGAAACATTTAAAGTTAGGTAGAGCATTTCAGCTGTGAGTCCCAAAATCTGTGCCAAAGGCTAACAGGGTCGACACCCGCAGTAACACTGAACCAAAAAACACACCGCTGCCACTAATGTGACCGAGCATTCGAGCAGAGTTCACCTAAACACTTATAAGGAAGAAAACCGTAAACGAGGGCATCCAAACTGTTCCCAGCTTTATTCCACACTTCTCTCACATGGTATATATCTTGCCGACAAATAGCAAGCCCCGTACACACACATACAACAAGCACCAGTTGATCCAGAATTAGTACAGCATAACATCATTCAATAAAGTCTGTTACAATAATAATAATAATAATAATAATAATAATAATAATAATAATAATAATAATAAACAGTTTATTCATGAATTAAACCGTAATTTTATTAGTACAGAACGACACACATGTCAACACTCAAAACAATAAATGCACAGATGTGTGGCCTGTGCGACTCTGTTTATCTTTACATATTAAGTGTAATAATCGTGTGTGTGTGTGTGTGTGTGTGTGTGTGTGTGTGTGTGTGTGTGTGTGTGTGTGTTTTTAGTAAATAGTAATAAAGCAGAAAGCTGTCTTCTTCTTCTTCTTTCGGCTTCTCCCATTAGGGGTCGCCACAGCGGATCATCCGTCTCCATACCACCCTGTCCTCTATATCTGCCTCTTTTACACCAACTACCTGCATGTCTTCCCTCACCACATCCATGAACCTCCTCCTTGGCCTTCCTCTTTTCCTCCTACCTGGTGGCTCCATCTTCAGCATTTTTCTACCAATATAATTCATGTCCCTTCTCTGCACATGTCCAAACCATCTCAATCTCGCCTCCCTCACCTTGTCACCAAAACATCCTACATGGGCTGTCCCTCTAATAAACTCATTTCTAATCTTGTCCATCCTCGTCACTCCCAACGAAAACCTCAACATCTTCAGCTCTGCTACCTCCAGCTCCACCTCCTGTCTTTTACTCAATGCCACTGTCTCTAATCCATACAACATCGCAGGTCTCACCACAGTCCTATAAACCTTCCCTTTCATTCTTGCAGATACTCTTCTGTCACAAATCACTCCTGTCACTCTTCTCCACCCACTCCACCCTGCCTGCACTCTTTTCTTTACTTCCCTAACACACTCTCCATTACTTTGCACTGTTGACCCCAGGTACCTGAACTCCTCCACCTTCTCCACCTCTTCTCCCTGCAACCGCATCACTCCACCGCCCTCCCTCTCATTCACACACATGTACTCTGTCTTACTCCTACTGACTTTCATTCCCCTTCTCTCCAGCGCATATCTCCACCTCTCCAGGCTCTTCTCAACCTGCTCTCTACTCTCACCACAAATCACAATATCATCTGCAAACATCATAGTCCAGGGAGACTCCTGTCTGACCTCGTCCGTCAACCTGTCCATCACCACTGCAAACAGGAAAGGGCTCAGGGCCGATCCTTGATGCAGTCCAACCTTCACCCTGAACCAGTCTGTCGTACCTACTGCACACTTTACTGCCGTCACACTGTCCTCATACATGTCCTGCACCACCCTCACATACTTCTCTGACACACCTGACTTCCTCATACAATACCACAACTCCTCTCTCGGCACCCTGTCGTACGCTTTCTCTAAATCCACAAATACACAATGCAGCTCCTTCTGTCCTTCTCTATACTTCTCCATCAACATCCTCAAAGCAAATAAGGCATCTGTGGTGCTCTTCCTCGGCATGAAACCATACTGTTGCTCACAGATGGTCACCTCTTCTCTCAGCCTGGCTTCCACTACTCTTTCCCATAACTTCATGGTGTGACTGATCAATTTAATTCCCCTGTAGTTACTGCAGGTCTGCACATCTCCCTTATGCTTAAAGATCGGTACCAGCACACTCCTTCTCCATTCCTCAGGCATCCTCTCCCCTTCCAGAATCCTGTTAAACAATCTGGTTAAAAACTCCACTGCCATCTCTCCTAAACATCTCCACGCTTCTACCGGTATGTCATCTGGTCCAACCGACTTTCCATTCTTCATCCTCTTAATCGCTGCTCTCACTTCCTCCTTACTAATCCTATCTACATCCTGCTTCACCAACTCCACATCCTCCAACCTTCTCTCTCTCTGATTTTCCTCATTCATCAGCTGCTCAAAATATTCCCTCCATCTTCTCAACACACTCTCCTCACTAGTCAACACATTTCCCTCTCCATCCTTTATTGCTCTAACTTGCAGTACATCCTTCCCAGCTCGGTCCCTCTGCTTGGCCAATCGGTATAAATCCTTTTCTCCTTCCTTAGTGTCCAACCTCTTATACAGTTCCTCATATGCCTTTTCCTTGGCTTTCGCCACATCCCTTTTAACCTGCTGCCGCATCTCCTTGTACTCCTGCCTACTTTTCTCATCACTCTGTCGATCCCACTTCTGTTTTGCCAACCTCTTTCCCCTAATGCTCTCCTGCACTTCCTCATTCCACCACCACGTCTCCTTGTCTTGCTTTCTATTTCCAGATGTCACACCAAGTACTTTTCTAGCTGCCTCCCTCATCACTCCTGCAGTAGTTGCCCAATCATCCGGCACCTCTTCACCACCACCGAGCCCCTGTCTGACCTCTTCCCTGAACCTCACACTACACTCTTCCTCCTTCAGTTTCCACCATCTTATTCTTCTTTCAAACTTTACTTTCCTCCTCTTCTTCTTCGCCTCCAAACCATCCTACAGACCACCATCCGATGCTGTCTAGCTACACTGTCCCCCGCCAACACCTTACAGTCTCCAATCTCCTTCAGGTTGCATCTCCTACACAGAAGATAATCCACCTGTGTGCACCTTCCTCCACTCTTATACGTCACCCTATGATCCTCCTTCTTCTTAAAATACGTGTTCACCACTGCCATTTCCATCCTTTTAGCAAAATCTACCACCATCTGCCCTTCCACATTCCTCTCCTTAAAACCATACCTACCCATCACCTCCTCATCACCTCTGTTCCCTTCACCTACATGCCCATTAAAGTCTGCCCCAATCACCAATCGTTCTTTCCTAGGTACGCCATCTACCACTTCATCTAATTCACTCCAGAATCTTTCTTTCTCCTCCATCTCACAGCCAACTTGTGGAGCATAGGCACTGATGACATTTATCATCATCCCTTCAACTTCCACCTTCACGATCATCACCCTATCAGAAACTCTTTTCACCTCCACTACACTCTTACTGTACGCTTCCTTCAGAATCACCCCTACACCATTTCTCTTCCCATCCACACCATGATAAAACAGTTTAAACCCACCTCCAATGTTCCTGCTCTTACTCCCTTTCCACTTGGTCTCCTGAACACACAGCATATCTACCTTTCTCCTCTCCATCATATCAGCTATCTCTCTCCCTTTACCCGTCATAGTACCAACATTTAAAATACCAACCCGAACCTCTACTCTCCTACACTGCTCCTTTTCCTGCCGTCTCTGTAGACGTCTTCCTCCTCTCCTTCTCCTCCTTCAGACAACAGTAGCCCAATTTCCACCGGTACCCTGTCGGCTAACGATACCTGTGGCGGTCGTTGTTAACCCGGGCCTCGACCGATCCGGTATGAAATTCTCATTTGTGATCCGCATATTTGATTTGGCACATGTTTTACGCTGGATGCCCTTCCTAACGCAACCCTCCCCATTTACCCGGGCTTGGGACCGGCACTAAGAGTACACTGGCTTGTGCCCCCCTAATGGCTGGGTCAATAAAGCAGAAAGCTGTATTTGTGTATAA
This sequence comes from Silurus aristotelis, assembly GCF_946808225.1. Lineage (NCBI taxonomy): Eukaryota > Metazoa > Chordata > Actinopteri > Siluriformes > Siluridae > Silurus > Silurus aristotelis. Next base: position 35,056,057 of record NC_139578.1, read on the forward strand.
TGAATTTCAGAACTGTTTCCTGTGGGGTTTTGTACAGAAACTCTTCATGGTGAGGAGATGAAAAGTGCAGCTCGGGATGAAGAGATAAAGTGATGTGAGTTACAGGTGAAAGTGTAAAGTGTGTAGAAGATGTGTGTGTGTGTTATAATGTGGGTCATAAACTCACCAAAACGTGAAGATTAGAAACTCTGGTTGATCTCCACTCTGTGCTTTTACACATCCACCGTCCACTGCTACTTTCACTTTAGAGCGCATGCGCACTACACACACACACACACACACACACACACACACACATTCCCTTTAATGGTCTGGATCTCTTGGGTTTTCTCTCCATCATTTTCACCACTTCTTCCTCTCATCTGCTCAGCTTTTATTTTCTACACACTAATGAGATGAATTACAGATGCAGTAGATGCAGAAAGTCTTCACAGCTCTCCACTTTTCCACATTTTATTATAGCTTTATTCCAAACATGTATTAAATTCATTATGTTCCTAAAGATTCTACAAACAAAACCCCATAATGACAGCGTGGAAGAAGTTTGCTTAACATATTTGCAAATTTATTAAAAATAAACAATCACATGTAGATAAAAGCTTAGCAGGAATTTTATGCAGGTTTCCTACAGGATTTTCAGCTCATTCTCCTGTAGGATACATGCAGGAAGTCTCTGAAAGAATCAGTTGTATGCAGGAATTACGTTCCTGCTGGTCTATTTACAACATTGTGTGCAGGAGAGAGATGTAGGAGTTTAGCATTTTCTTCTGCAGGTGGAAAACTACACAACAAAACTATATATTTTCACATGATACCATTTATTGTATTTATTGGTAGAATTTCTTTACAAATAATAATAGTAAAAGATTAAAGGTGGATACTAGCAGACAACCACCCTGACAGATAAACTACTTATATAAATGAATAGATAAAATACAGAACAGGAAAAGTAATAGTCTGTTGCAGATTCAGGGCACAGAAATCCTCATTTTCTTTCTTTAATAGAATAATTTCTTGCAATAGCTGCGTTTCTCAGCTCGACTCTTCAGCTTGATTGTCCATGACAGCATTCTTTCTGTGAATAACCTAAAGATAGAAATACAATATTGATATCTTAGTGTCATTACTATTTTTTTATTTAAAATATAATGATCTTCTTCTTCTTCTTTCGGCTGCTCCCATTAGGGGTCTCCACAGCGGATCATCCGTCTCCATACCACCCTGTCCTCTACATCTGCCTCTTTTACAGCTTCATGTTCATCACCCTATCAGAAACTCTCTTCACCTCCACTACACTCTTACTGTACTCTTCCTTCAGAATCCCCCCTACACCATTTCTCTTTCCATCCACACCATGATAGAACAGTTTAAACACCTCCAATGTTCCTGCTCTTACTCTCTTTCCACACAACATCTCTACCTTTCTCCTCTCCATCATATCAGCTACCTCTCTCTCTATTTAAAAGATAATGATAATAATCATAAAAGTTGGCAATATAGCTACTTATATATATATATATATATATATATATATATATATATATATATATATATATATATATATATATATATATATATCCATCCATCCATCCATCCATCTTCTCCCGCTTATCCGATGCCGGGTCGCGGGGGCAGCAGTCTAAGCAAAGATGCCCAGACTTCCCTCTCCCTAGACACTTCTTCCAGCTCTTCCGGGGGGACACCAAGGCGTTCCCAGGCCAGCCGGGAGACATAGTCTCTCCAGCGTGTCCTAGGTCTTCCCCGGGGTCTCCTCCCAGTGGGACGCGCCCGGAACACCTTCCCAGGAAGGCGTCCAGGAGGCATCCGGAACAGATGCCCGAGCCACCTCAGCTGACCCCTCTCGATGTGGAGGAGCAGCGGATCTACTCCGAGCTCCTCCCGAGTGACTAAGCTTCTCACCCTATCTCTAAGGGATCGCCCAGCCACCCTGCGGAGGAAGCACATTTCGGCCGCCTGTATCCGGGATCTTGTCCTTTCGGTCATGACCCAGAGCTCATGACCATAGGTGAGAGTAGGAACGTAGATTGACCGGTAAATCGAAAGTTTCGCCTTGCGGCTCAGCTCCTTCTTCACCACGACAGACCGGTACATCGACCGCATTACTGCAGAAGCTGCACCGATCCGTCTGTCAATCTCCCGTTCCACCCTTCCCTCACTCGTGAACAAAACCCCAAGATACTTAAACTCCTCCACTTGCGGCAGGAACTCCCCACCAACCTGAAGTGGGCAAGCCACCCTTTTCCGACTGAGGACCATGGCCTCGGATTTGGAGGTGCTGATTCTCATCCCAGCCGCTTCACACTCGGCTGCAAACCGTCCCAGTGCATGCTGAAGGTCCTGGTCTGATGAAGCCAACACGACAACATCATCTGCAAAGAGCAAAGACGAAATCGTGTCGTCACCAAACCGGACACCCTCCGACCCCTGGCTGCGCCTAGAAATTCTGTCCATAAAAATTATGAACAGAACCGGTGACAAAGGGCAGCCCTGCCGGAGTCCAACATGCACCGGGAACAAGTCTGACTTACTGCCGGCAATGCGAACCAAGCTCCTGCTTCGGTCATACAGGGACCGGACAGCCCTTAGTAAAGGGCCCCCGACCCCATACTCCCGGAGCACCCTCCACAGGCCGCCGCGAGGGACACAGTCGAATGCCTTTTCCAAATCCACAAAGCACATGTGGACTGGTTGGGCAAACTCCCATGAACCCTCCAGCACCCTGTAGAGGGTATAGAGCTGGTCCAGTGTTCCACGGCCTGGACGAAAACCACATTGTTCCTCCTGAATCCGAGGTTCTACTATCGGCCGTATTCTCCTCTCCAGTACCCTGGCATAGACTTTCCCAGGTAGGCTGAGAAGTGTGATCCCCCTATAGTTGGAACACACCCTCCGGTCCCCCTTCTTAAAAAGAGGGACCACCACCCCGGTCTGCCATTCCAGAGGCACTGTCCCCGACCGCCACGCGATGCTGCAGAGGCGTGTCAGCCAAGACAGCCCCACAACATCCAGAGACTTGAGGTACTCAGGGCGGATCTCATCCACCCCCGGTGCCCTGCCACCGAGGAGTTTCTTTACTACCTCGGTGACTTCAGCTTGGGTGATGGACGAGTCCGCCTCTGAGCCCTTAGCCTCTGCTTCCTCAATGGAAGACGTGACGGCGGGATTGAGGAGATCCTCGAAGTATTCCTTCCACCGTCCAACGACATCCCCAGTTGAGGTCAACAGCTCCCCACCTCTACTGTAAACAGCATTGGTGGGGCACTGCTTTCCCCTCCTGAGGCGCCGGACGGTTTGCCAGAATCTCTTCGAGGCCAGCCGATAGTCCTTCTCCATGGCCTCACCGAGCTCCTCCCAGGCCCGAGTTTTTGCCTCGATAACCACCCGGGCTGCAGTTCGCTTGGCCTGCCGGTACCCGTCAGCTGCCTCAGGAGTCCCACAAGCCAACCAGGCCAGGTAGGACTCCTTCTTCAGCTTGACGGCATCCCTTACTTCCGGTTTCCACCACCGGGTTCGGGGATTGCCGCCTCGACAGGCACCGGAGACCTTACTGCCACAGCTCCGAGCGGCCGCTTCGACAATGGAGGTGGAGAACATGGTCCACTCGGACTCAATATCTCCGGCCTCCCTCGGGATCTGGTCAAAGCTCTGCCGGAGGTGGGAGTTGAAGATCTCTCTGACAGGAGGCTCGGCCAAACGTTCCCAGCAGACCCTCACAGTACGCTTGGGTCTGCCGAGTCTGTCCAGCTTCCTCCCCCGCCATCGGATCCAACTCACCACCAGGTGGTGATCAGTTGACAGCTCCGCCCCTCTCTTTACCCGAGTGTCCAAGACATACGGCCGCAGGTCAGATGAAACGACCACAAAGTCGATCATCGACCTGCGGCCTAGGGTGTCCTGGTGCCACGTGTACTGATGGACACCCTTATGCTTGAACATGGTGTTCGTTATGGACAAACTGTAACTAGCACAGAAGTCCAATAACTGAACACCGCTCGGGTTCAGATCAGGGGGGCCGTTCCTCCCAATCACGCCCCTCCAGGTGTCACTGTCGCTGCCCACGTGTGCATTGAAGTCTCCTAGTAGAACGACGGAGTCCCCAGTCGGAGCACTGTCCAGCACCCCTCCCAGAGACCCCAAGAAGGCCGGGTACTCTATACTGCCGTTTGGCCCGTAGGCACACACGACAGTGAGAGACCTATCCCCGACCCGTAGGCGCAGGGAAACGACCCTCTCGTTCACCGGGGTAAACTCCAACACATGGCGGCTGAGCTGGGGGGCTATAAGCAAACCCACACCAGCCCGACGCCTTTCACCATGGGCAGCTCCAGAGTTGTAAAGAGTCCATCCTCTCTCGAGGAGTGTGGTTCCAGAGCCCAGGCCGTGCGTAGAGGTGATCCCGACTATCTCTAGTCGGAACCTCTCAACCTCACGCACAATCTCAGGCTCCTTCCCCGCCAGCGAGGTGACATTCCACGTCCCTAGAGCTAGCTTCCGTGTCCAGGGATCGGGTTGTCGAGGCCTCCACCTTCGACTGCTGCCCGATCCTCTTAGCACCGGCCCCTTACGGTCCCTCCTGCAGGTGGTGAGCCCACTGGAAGGCGGCCCCACGTCGCTCCTTCGGGCTGAGCCCGGCCGGACCCTGTGGGGGAAGGCCCGGCCACCAGGCGCTCGCATACGAGCCCCAACCCCGGGCCTGGCTCCAGGGTGGGGCCCCGGCTGCGCCATACCGGGCGACGTCACGGTCCCTGATGTAGTATCTCTCATAAGGGGTTTTGAACCGCTCTTAGTCTGACCCGTCGCCCAGGACCTGTTTGCCTTGGGAGACCCTACCAGGGGCATATAGCCCCGGACAACATAGCTCCTAGGGTCATTCGAGTACTCAAACCCCTCCACCACGTTAAGGTGGCAGTTCAAGGAGAGGTATATATATATATTCTTGCTTAAATATCTGCTATTCACGGCTGCTCATCAGGGATAAACACACACCATTCACCTTCACTGTTGATTTCTGTAAAGCTGCTTTGAGACAATGTCTGTTGTGAAAATCGCTATACAAATAAACTTGACTTGACTTTTTTTTTATATTAGTAGTTATGTTAAAATATAATAATAATAATAGTTAATGCCCAGTATCTATTACCTAAAGCAAGACTTACCGTAACTTAATGAATTAGCAGTAGCTGCAGGTCAGCGAGGAAATGTCCAGTAGCTAATTAAACTAATATACAGTCATCACGCTAAACCATATAATAGCTGCTACATCTCCATTGTTGTGCAATGAGACGCTTCCTAGCAAAAAATGCAGTTACGTCAAATCCGGTGTTGTAAAATTATGAGATAATAAGTCATAATTATGCGTCATTGACAGTCATTTTTATATCTTCTGCTTCTTCTTCTTCTTCTTTTGGCTGCTCCCATTAGGGGTCGCCACAGCAGATCATCCGTCTCCATACCACCCTGTCCTCTACATCTGCCTCTTTCACACCAACTACCTGCATGTCTTCCCTCACCACATTCATAAACCTCCTCCTTGTTCTTCCTCTTTTCCTCCTTCCTGGTGGCTCCATCCTCAGCATTCCTCTAACAATATAACTCGTGTCCCTCCTCTGCAAATGTCCAAACCATCTCAATCTCACCTCCCTCACCTTGTCTCCAAAACGTCCAACATGCGCTGTCCCTCTAATAAACTCATTTCTAATCCTGTCCATCGTCGTCACTCCCAACGAACATCTCAACATCTTCAGCTCTGCTACCTCCAGCTCTGCTTCCTGTCTTTTACTCAATGCCACTGTCTCTAAACCATACAACATCTCAGGTCTCACCACAGTCCTATAAACTTTCCCTTTCACTCTCACAGATACTCTTCTATCACAAATCACTCCTGTCACTCTTCTCCACCCACTCCACCCTGCCTGCACTCTTTTCTTTACTTCTCTAACACACTCTCCATTACTTTGCACTGTTGACCCCAGGTACCTGAACTCCTCCACCTTCTCCACCTCTTCTCCCTGCAACCGCATCACTCCAGCCGGTTCTGGACAGGTCACATCGCACTTTACAGCCCGTACCAAAACCTGGTGAACGACCACGAGCCATTGTGGCCAGATTTCACTAACATAGCGAATGTCTGGATGTCTTGCGGCGTGCCAAAGAACTGCAGCGAATTCAGTTTCAGGGTCTGAACATTTCTATTTTTCCAGACCATACGGTAAAAACCGCAAAAGCACGGGCTGCCTTTAACGAGGTGCGTCGGCAGCTCCGTGACATTGAAGGTGTGCGGTACGGGTTATTTTATCCAGCGTGGCTACGTATCACACACAACGGTTTGCTTAGGATGGGCTTGTTCTCCGTGTCGTTAGCACATTTATTTGTGTGGGCGGCAATAGGTTTCTTTTTTGGTAGTTTATGTTGCTGTCCCCTGGGGTTATTGTTAGGACAGAGACTCTACTTGTGTGTTGGGTTTGTGTTTGAGTGTCTGATGCGCGCGCACGGGGGTGGGGGGTGATGATCCCCCACCCCCTGGCTTCACAGGTCCTGTTCTCTTTTTTTTGTATAGTTGTTTTTGGATGAATGGCTGACAATAATACAGACTCACGTTTAGCTGGCAGTGGTGCACCGGTCCGGTTCCTTAGCTGGAATATTAGGGGTATGGGTAATCCTATTAAACGGTCTAGGGTTTTTACCCACCTGAAACGCTTACGCGCCGACATAGTATTTTTACAGGAAACACACCTCAGAGTCAGAGATCATCATAGGCTTCACTGTCCTTGGGTGGGTCAAACTTTCCACTCCAATTTCAATTCTAAGGCACGAGGGGTGGCAATCCTAGTGAATAGAAGCATACAGTTTTCACCTACCCATACAATTGCAGATAGGAATGGCAGGTATGTCATTGTGGCTGGTACACTGATGCAGACCAAGGTTCTGCTGGTTAATATTTACGCTCCAAACTTTGATGATCCTGATTTTGCGAATAGGTTACTTGGCAGTCTTCCCGTTATAGATACCCATTTGATAATTTTTGGTGGTGATTTGAATTGTGTTTTGAACCCTGTTTTGGATCGTTCTAGTTTTCGTTCTGTATCCCAATCTGCAATGTCTAAATCATTCTCCGATTTCGCGTCACAAAACGGCTTGGTAGACCCATGGAGATGTCGCAATCGCTGGTTAAAACGAATTTTCATTTTTCTCCCCGGTGCATCATTCATATTCCAGAATTGATTATTTTTTTATTGATAGCCGTCTTAATCGCTCCGTTGTATCTACAGATTATTTGGGCATTGTGATCTCTGATCATGCTCCTCTAGCGTTGGATATCCAATTCTCAACCCTTAGACCTACACAATCTCCCTGGCGGTTTAATTCGCATCTCCTAGCAGACGAGGATTTCTGTGCGTCTATTTCTAAAGCTATTGATGAATTCTTGTTGTTTAATCGTCTTGACTCTACTCCATGCTCATTATTATGGGAGACTTTGAAAGCCTATCTCAGGGGGCAAATCATTTCATTTTCACTCTGCTTTCACATATTGGGAGCACAGAGCTAAACTCTGAAATTTCATCGGCTATCAGCCAACTCGATTAGAGCTACGCGTCCAACCCGTCTCCAGAGCTATACAAACGGCGTGTTGAGTTGCAGGCAGAATTCGATCTCCTCTCCACTAGGGAAACTGAATGCATGTTGTTACGAACTCGTGGATCGTATTATGAATACAGTGACAAACGAAGCAGATTGTTGGCTCATCAGCTGAGACGGCAGGCTGCATCGCGCCTAATACCGCAGATTAATAATGACTCAAATGTCACCGTTACCGATCCCATAGAGGTCAATGCAGTATTAAAGTCATATTACTCTGCTTTTTATAAATCTAAATGCCTTACAGATGGTAAGAGACTGGGTGATTTCCTTCAAGGTGTCAATCTTCCTGTTGTTGATACGGTCTCTGTAAGGGACTTGGACTCTCCACTATCTCTTGACGAAGTCAGAGCTTCAATAAAGGTGATGCAGTCTAATAAAGCCCCAGGCCCAGATGGTTTTCCAGTTGAGTTTTTAAAGAGGTTTATCGATAAATTGGTGCCGCTGCTCCTTGGTGTGTTAAATGAGTCTCTGGGTCGGGGTGTGCTACCACCTACTTTTAATCAGGCCTCAATAGCTCTTCTCTTGAAGAAGGGCAAGGATCCCAACCTGTGCGGGTCATATAGACCGCTGTCGCTGCTGAATGCCGACGTGAAAGTGCTGGCGAAAGTGATCGCATCCCGGTTAGAAAGTGTACTACCACATATCATATCTATGGAGCAGACTGGATTTATAAAAGGGGGACACTAATTTTTTAACACTCGTACACTTTTCAACATAATTTACTCTAAGCAGTCATCTCCTTTGCCGGAGGTGGTAGTCTCATTGGATGCTGAGAAAGCGTTTGATAGAGTCGAGTGGGAATACCTGTTAGCAATATTGAAGAAATTTGGGTTTGGTGATACATTTGTCTCCTGGATCCGCCTCCTTTATAAATCTCTGCAAGCCAGTGTTCGTACAAATAATATTAGCTCTGGTTATTTCAGTCTCGGGCGTGGAACCCGGCAGGGGTGCCCACTGTCACCACTGCTATTCGCCCTTGCCATTGAGCCGTTATCTATTAAACTTAGATCCTCATTAGCCTTTAAGGGTATAACTCGCAAGGGGGCAGAATATAAGGTGTCCTTATTTGTTGTTATATGTGACTGATCCTGCAGCCTCTGTTCCTGTCATTTTATCTATCTTGGGGGATTTTGGCTCTTTCTCGGGATACAAATTGAATTTCGTATTGAAATTGAATTTGAGTGAGTGTTATCCGGTAAACAATACTGTTCTACAACTTCAGCATCTGAATATGCCATTCAAATTCAACTGTTCAGGCTTTAAATACCTTGGTATCACGGTGACCCGTTCCTTACCCAGACTTTTTCATGCCAATCTCGCTCCGCTTGTGGCGGACATGAAGTCGGATTTTCAGAGGTGGAGCAGTCTACCTCTGTCTTTAACAGGAAAAATCAATGCAGTTAAAATTAATGTTCTATTTTTTTCAATCGCTTCCACTATTTTTACCCAAGTATTTGTTTGATTCTTTAAATAGAATCATTCATTCTATCTATTCATGGAATCTATCTATTCATGGAAAAACACCCAGAATCCGTAAGACTTTATTGCAGAGATGTAGGCTCAGTGGTGGGCTTGCTTTGCCCAATTTTCAAATATACTACTGGGCTGCACATATCCAAAAACTGAACTTTTGGTCCAATTCAGCAGAATCCACTTGGTGCAATCTAGAGCTACTGTCTTGTAGATCATCCTCTGTATCTGCTCTGCTTTGCTCACCTTTTCCAGTCAAACCATCTCAATATACTGACAATCCAGTCGTACTGAACACACTTAAGATTTGGTTTCAGTTTAGGCATCACTTTAAATTTAGGGCTTTATCAGCACTGAATCCCTTGAATAGAAATCATTTGTTTCCCCCGTCACTTTTGGATTCAGCTTTCTCGCACAAAAAAGGCATCAAGCAACTTTATAATTTGTACAAAGATGGCGTCTTTAGAAGTTTTGCCAGCCTATCCTTGGAGTATGGGCTGCCTACAGCTCATTTTTTTCGATATCTCCAAGTCCGCAGCTTTGTATCGAAATGCCTCCCCAATTTTCCCTCTGTACCCCCCAAGCAACCTTGGGAGAGTTTAGTCATGTTTACTCCACACCAGCGTAGTTTGATCTCCCGGATATACAGTTTTATTTTATCTCTTAAAAGCTGTAATACAGATAAAACCAGGACTGCATGGGAGGAGGAGTTGGGGCTGCAGTTTGGCGATGAACAGTGGGAGAAGGCCGTAGATAGGATACGGTCTACCACTTCCTGTGCCCGCCTCAGTCTCATTCAGTTTAAGGTTTTGTACAGAATTCATCTTTCCAAATCGAAACAGGCAAAAATCTATCCTGGGTTTGAGGACAGATGTGACAGATGTCATGCCTCCCCCTGTCATTTAAGTCATTCTTTCTGTGCCCGAAATTACATGCATTCTGGACAGGTTTTTTCAGCATTATGTCCTCGATATTTGGAGTGCAGTTGACGCCATGCCCACTGATTGCTATATTTGGGGTTACCAACGAGTCGGTATCACTGAGTTCTGTACACAAATATGTTTTAGCTTTCTCATCTTTATTGGCCAGATGTTGCATACAAGAGGATGTCCTTCCATCTCTCGGTGGTTTAAAGACTTAATGTTTTTTCTTAATTTGGAGAAAATAAAATATACACTGAGGGGTTCTACTGGCACTTTTTTTTGCAAGTGGCAACCTGTTATTTCTTATTTTAGGAGACTACGGGTGCTACCTGCTTAAGGATCTAAATTGGTCAAAATTGGACTGTATGCATGACCTTTATTTTGTTTCTTCAGTTGTTTAAGCAGGGGGATGTGGGGGGTGTGTGCGTGCGCATGTATGTGTCTTTGTCTGGGGGTTTGTTTGTGTTTTGGGGGGTGGGGGTGTTTCTTCTTTGTTTGTTAAAAAAAGGAAAGTTGAGAATTTATGTTTACATTTTTGTATTTGTAATTGTTGATTTTTCAATAAAAAGAATTGAAAGAAAAAAAAAAAAAAGAAAAAAGAAAAACACTAATTGTTTTAATTTATACCTGCCCAGTCACCTGACTATTAAATAATTATTTGGGATGACCAGCTAGCGAGGAATAACTTGTGTGTAAAGCTGTTATTCATGCTAAGGAAGGATTTTTTAATGAAAATAAAGTTGAACATTAAAAAAAAAAAAAAAAAAAAAAGAGAATTACCAACAGATCGAGGGTGAGAGAAGGTTTGTTGCACAGAAACATAAAATATGTTTCAGAAAAATGTTAATGACTTACCATTAGGGCTGGGCGATATGGCCTAAAAAAAAAATCACTTTAACGATTTGTGATTTAAATCGGTTTTTCCCCCCCTGCTTAAAATCAATCTGCATATGACAAAATTTTTTTTTTTAAGTTTTAGCTTTATTAAATAAAGTTTATTTATGCTTATGGGATTATAACCCACTTTGGGTTAAAGTGCAATCAGAAACAACAAGCCAAAAATACAAGCTGGCGCCCTGCCTTTGTAAATTGTGAAAATAGAACGTAACATAACATAAAATGAGCAAACCTACAAAGAAAAATGTTTTATGAGTGTTTAAATGTGGAACATGATTGAAAATGCACCTGAGGTTTTAAGTGATTTTTACCTTTACTTTTCTCCAAAACTCCACAGTAAAATGAGATCAAATTTAAGAGAGTAATAGACAGGGACACTGTAAATAAAAATAATTTGAAAGATTGATCAAACCTATAAAGAAAAATGTTTTATGAGTGTTTGAATGTGGAACATGGTTAAAAATGCAGTGATGCTTGGAGTGATTTTGCCTTTACTTTTCTTAAAAGCTCCACAGTAAAATGACTGTTTATAAGTGTTTGAATATGGTGATTTAAATGCTCTGATTTTTCTGTTTCTTAGCGGAAACGCCGTTCTGAAGCGTCTTTACATGTATTTTGGTCGCTTCCACCACCCGTACGGTAAGTGTACGATCGGACACGCAACACTAAACAAAGTGCGGCTGCTTAACCGTGTATTTTCAACATGCGGCTACTTAACTTTACTTGGGAACGAGTTCTTCTCTGCTCGCTGCAGTGTTGTTTGTGTATCTCAAACGCGCGGGGGAGGGGGGAGGGGGCTAAGTTTGTTCGAAACTATGGGAGCCCAGAGGGGAGCATCAGCGGACATTAATGAGAAAACCGATTTTAATTAAAACAGATCGATGTAAACTACACATTCGAGTTAATCGATAAAATCGATTTATCGCCCAGCCCTACTTACCATACACTCCTTCACAAGGTTTGATGGTCTTCATTCAGGAAGACAGTAAGGGCTTTCAGGATGCATTCACGTTTTTTTCTCGATGGAGACATTCTGAACAATGTAAAATGAGCATAAGTTAGCGCTTTCCTGTACATCTAAAACTTTAAGTAGCATCATACAGATTATCCCACTGTAATGTTTTTACAAAAGTCAAGTTTGTCAATCCTAGCGACTAAGTACAAGACATCCAAAAATGGTCAAAAATCCGGAGAATTTTTCAATTTCTGCTATGGAAAAGATTCACAAAAATTTTTGAGGTCAGAGTTATTCCAATTGTTGCAGGTGCAAAAACACAACTCTGGTGTATACTGTTTCATTATAACAGTCTGGTTCCAAATGAAAAGCCGTGAACTATCCAGGTTGCAGATTCAGTAACACCCTGAAATTGAGTTACGGCACAGAGTTTTTCCAAAACGGGTTCTACTTGGAATAGAAGTCGAGTCCTCGCACTGTGCCTCAGGTGCAGCAAAATGTCACAGTACATGTTGGAATGTTTCTCGCAATGAACCATGGCATATGATGCTACCACCACCATGTTTGACTGTACGCAAGACACAATTTTCTTCGTACTTCTCACCAGGTCGTCGCCACACATGCTGGACCCCATCTGAGCCAGACAAGTTTATCTTAGTCTCATCACAGGACATGGTTCCAGAAATTCATGCTCTTGGACAGGTCGTCTTCAGCAAACTGTTTGTGGGTTTTCTTATGAGCAGCTTCAGAAGAGGCTCCTTCTGGGACAATGGCCCGCAAACCCACTTGTTGCAGTGTGTAGAGTATGGTCTGAGCACTGACAAGTGAAGCTTCTGCTTTTGCAACCTCTAAAGCAATGATGCAGCAATTCAGCACCTGACGCACAGTGCGAGGACTCTACTTCTTTGAGGGAACCTTACGAGGCCTATTTTAAGTAGAACCCCTCTTGGAAAACCTCTGTACTGTAACTTAATTTCAGGCTGTTAACGAATTTTCAGCCTCGGCAACTTTGTGGAAAGCAACAATTCTAGATCTAGATGTGTTCTAGAAATATTACCTCTAGGAATGGCCTACTAATATCCGATCACTGCCGTCCTCCTGCCAGACAAAGACAAACAGCATGGCAAAGATTAATATTACCCTAATAATAAGAATTTTTTGAGTGTGTGGTGCTCTTCCTTGGCATGAAACCATACTGTTGCTCACAGATGGTCACCTCTTCTCTCAGCCTGGCTTCCACTACTCTTTTACCATAACTCCATGGTGTGACTGATCAACTTAATTCCCCTCGTAGTTACTGCAGGTCTGCACATCTCCCTTATGCTTAAAGATCAGTACCAGCACACTCCTTCTCCATTCCTCAGGCATCTTCTCACCTTCCAGAATCTTGTTAAACAATCTGGTTAAAAACTCCACTGCCATCTCTCCTAAACATCTCCATGCTTCGTATGTCATCTGGTCCAACAGACTTTCCACTTCTCATCCTCTTAATCTCTGCTCTCACTTCCTCCTTACTAATCCTATTCACATCCTGCTTCACATCTTCACATCATCCAACCTTCTCTCTCTCTGATTTTCCTCATTCATCAGCTGCTCAAAATACTCCCTCCATCTTCTCAACACACTCTCCTCACTAGTCAACACATTTCCATTTCCATCCTTTACTGCTCTAACTTGCAGTACATCCTTCCCAGCTCGGTTCCTCTGCCTGGCCAATCGCTACAAATCCTTTTTTTCCTTCCTTAGTGTCCAACCTCTCCTACAGCTCCTTATATGCCTTTTCCTTGGCTTTCACCACATCCCTCTTCACCTGCTGCCGCATCTCCTTGTACTCCTGCCTACTTTTCTCATCACTCTGTCGATCCCAATTCTGTTTCTCCAACCTCTTTCTCCTTCTGCTCTCCTGCACTTCCTCATTCCAACACCACGTCTTTTTATCTTCCTTTCTATTTCCATGTCACACCAAGTACTTTTCTAGCTGCCTCCCTCATCACTCCTGCAGTAGTTTCCCAATCATCCGGCACCTCTTCACCACCACCGAGCTCCTGTCTGACCTCTTCCCTGAACCTCACACTACACTCTTCCTCCTTCAGTTTCCACCATCTTATTCTTCTGTCAGTCCTCACTCTCCTCCTCTTCTTCTTCACCTCCAAAACCATCCTACAGACCACCATCCGATGCTGTCTAGCTACACTGTCCTCCGCCAACACCTTACAGTCTCCAATCTCCTTTAGGTTGCATGTCCTACATAGCACATAGTCCACCTGTGTGCACCTTCCTCCACTCTTATACGTCACCCTATGATTCTCTTTCTTCTTAAAATAAGTGTCACCACTGCCATTTCCATCCTTTTAGCAAAATCTACCACCATCTGCCCTTCCACATTCCTCTCCTTTAGGCCATACCTACCCATCACCTCCTCATCACCTCTGTTCCCTTCACCTACATGCCCATTAAAGTCTGCCCCAATCACCAATCGTTCTTTCCTAGGTACACCATCTACCACTTCATCTAATTCACTCCAGAATCTTTCCTTCTCCTCCATCTCACAGCCAACTTGTGGAGCATAAGCACTGATGACATTTATCATCATCCCTTCAACTTCCACCTTCACGATCATCACCCTATCAGAAACTCTCTTCACCTCCACTACACTCTTACTGTACTCTTCCTTCAGAATCACCCCTACACCATTTCTCTTTCCATCCACACCATGATAAAACAGTTTAAACACCTCCAATGTTCCTGCTCTTACTCCCTTTCCACTTGGTCTCCTGAACACACAACATATCTACCTTTCTCCTCTCCATCATATCAGCTCCCTCTCTCCCTTTACCAGTCATAGTACCAACATTTAAAGTACCAACCCGAACCTCCACTCTCCTCCACTTCTCCTTTCCCTGCTGTCTCTGTAGACGTCTTCCTCCTCTCCTTCTCCTCCTTCAGCCAACAGCAGCACAATTTACACCGGTACCCTGTTGGCTAACGATACCTGTGGCGGTCTTTGGTAACCCGGGCCTCGACCGATCCGGTATGAAATTCTCAATCGTGACAGTCATTTTTATCTAATAATAATTTATAATAATTTTAAATATAAAAAGTCCTGATACTATTATTTATTGAACTGATTGGTAGCAGCAGTACCTGTTATATCAAAATTTTTATTTTAATTGGAATAAAAATTGTATGCATAAAACTACTGGAAATGTTATTTTCCAGAATTTATATATCCTATCCTGCCAAATCCAAAATCTGTGGGTCAATTATTTATTTATTTGAAATTATAGAAAAATAACTTTTTAAATACATATTTTTATTCTGAAGGTGAAATAAATCCTGAAAATTCCTGTGCTGTTTGTCCTGCACATACTTCTGTAAAGTGTGCTGAATATTGCAGTATGTTTCTGTTGTACTGAAGCCTAAAATCTGTAGGAATTTCCTTCACATATCGTAAATCTGTCTGGCAGGATTTCATAATTCCTGTAATTTTTTTTATTTTTTGGTTATTTTTGTAAGCATAGTTTTCACAGCCTTTGATATGACACACAGAATTGAGCTCAGGTGCATCCTGTTTCCACTGATCATTTTTTAGATGTTTCTACAACTTGATTAAAGTCCACCTGTGGTAAATTCAGTTGATTGGACATGATTTGGAAAGACACACACTTGTTTATAGAAGGTCCCACAGTTACAGTGCATGCCAGAGCACAAACCAAGTCATGAAGACCAAGGAATTGTCTGTAGACCTCAGAGACAAGATTGTATCGAGGCACAGATCTGGGGAAGGAGACATTTCTGCAGAATTGAAGGTCCCAATGAGCACAGTCACCTCCAACATGTGTAAATGGAAGATGTTTGGAACTACCAGGACTATTTTTAAAACGAAGCTGCTCACCAAACTGAGCGATTAGAGGAAAAGGGCCTTAGTCAGGGAGGTGACCAAGAACCCAATGGTCACTCTGAAAGAGCTCCAGTGTTTCTCTGTGGAGAGGGAAGAACCTTCCAGAAGAACAACCATCTCTGCAGCACTTCACTAATCGGGCCTGTATGGACAGGCAAAAGCCACTCCTCAATAAAAGACACATGACAGCCCACCTGAAGTTTGCCAAAAGGCACATGAAGAACTCTCAGACAATGAGAAACAAAATTCTCTGGCCAGAATGCCGAGCGTCATGTCTGGAGGAAACCAGGCACCTCTAATCACCTGGCCAATACCATCCCTACAGTGAAGCATGGTGGTGGCAGCATAATGCTGCGGGGATGTTTTTTAGCGGCAGGAACTTGGAGACTGGTCAGGATCGAAGGAAAGATGAATGTGGCAATGTACAGAGACGTCTTAGTTGAAAACCTGCTCCAGAACGCTCTGGACCTCAGACTGGGGCAACAGTTCATCTTCCAACAGGACAATGACCCTCAGCACACATCCAAGATAACAAAGGAGTGTCTACAGGACGACTCTGTGAATGTCCCTGAGTGGTCCAGACAGAACCCATCCTTCAACTCCATTGAACTTCTTTCACGTTGTCATAATCGGGTTTTGTTTGTAGAATTTTGAGGAAAAAAAAAACATTTAGTCCATTTTGGAAAAAAGCTGTAACATAACAAAATGTGGAAAAAGTGAGGCACTGTGAATGCTATATATATATATTAGTGTGTATATGTGTGTTCAGGACTGTGTTGATGTTTATTTCTGTGAATTTGTGCCCTCTGTCTGTGTAAAAGAAAATAACTTTATAGAGTTTATAAAAGTTAAAAACCCTGACAGGAGGGGGCGCTGCTACCGCCTTTCCCCCATGCACACACTGAACCATGAAAGCAAATATGTAAGCTGCATCATTCATTAGTTTCCTGCTGTGGATTGTGTTTATTTAGTTTCATAAATGTTCTTCACTGAACTCATTGTGGATCAGCACCTGGATCTGTTCACACATTAAAGCAGGTGTCAGCCTGCATCAGCTTCTCCTACAGGAGATAAAGACCAAGAACACACCTGGACACATCTAACCTTGTTCCTACATTACACTGACTCTGTGTGTGTGTGTGTGTGTGTGTGTGTGTGTGTGTGTGTGTGTGTGTGTGTGTGTGTGTGTGTGTGTGTGTGTGTGTGTGTGTGTGTGTGTGTTCAGGTCTGTTTGTTCTTAACTTTTTTAACTGAATTTGTCTGTGTATAGTATAATACAGATAATTTGTTTATCTCACACACACACACACAGACACACACACACACACACAGAAAGACGTGCTGCACGTGTCATGATGTAACCAGTAACCACAGGCAGCTGTATGTTCCAGAACCTGATTATGTTCTTCCTTCAGGTGCACCATTAATTCCTGTAATTGTGACTTGAGCAGGGGGCGGAGCTTCCTCTTACAGAACCCACGGTTATGGAGGAGCTTTTTATTTGTTCAGGACTGTGCTTCTTTTTGAACATCATGCTAGAACATCCATAGACGTCCTGTACTGTTGTATGTTTCCAATTTTGTGCTAATACTTTTGTGCTAACAGGGAGGAAGCACATATGGGTGTAAAAGTCACAATACTTTTCATCATAAAGTGTATTTATTAATGAGGCTGACAGAAGGAGGTGCTGAGGAACATTACTGGATCAGATAAATTCTTAAGAACTGTTTCACCACAGTGTGTATACACTATACAGTGTTGTGTTGTATATCAAGTTAATGTTCTTGATTCCACCCTAATTATCCTCTCTGTCTGTTTACATTCCTTACTTATCTGGGTTTCTGCTCAGTCCCGATGGTCTTACTATCTCTGACCCTTATAACGTTCCATCTACAGCAACATGCCTGGAGATTCTCTGTTTAAAAAGCATTTTAGATACATGTTTATGTTTTGGTGTATATTATTTGCTCTCTGAATAAACTCTTATTGTGTCCTTGAAATCTGAACCATGTCCTGATTTGTCACTTGGTCCTCCTCATCTTCTGTAAGATCACATCACATGGATTTCTCTAACAGACCCCTGAATCCTGAGGATAGGTTTTAGCGTAAAAGTGTGCTGGATTGACCTCCATGGTGTTCTCCAGACAAAGGTTGGTTTTGTGGGTTATCTCAGGGCAGAAGAGATGTTTTGGACTGAAATGTTTGAGGTTTGTTTAGTGTGGCGAAATCGTGTTGAATGAACTGGTTCATGCCTTGAGAGTTAGGAAGATCCGTATCATAACATATATGTAACATACAAAGATTTATAATAAATACACACACACACACACACACACACACACACACACACACAGAGACGTGCTGCACGTGCCATCACTTAACCACAGGGTTTTGTATATACATGTAGACGTTATTATAAATTTGCAATGTAATGATGGTTCACTCTCTCGCACACGCGCACACACACACACACACACACACACACACACGTGCTTGCATGTGCCATGACGTAACCACAGAGAACCGCATGTTCCAGTACCTGAGTGTGAGCTGCCTTCAAGTGCAACATCCAATCCGGTTCATCTTTTTTTGTTGGATATTAACCATTACCTTCTGTTCTAGAAACACATTTCTGCACCACAGTAACATCTACACCATGTTGTTCTCATAGAAATGTGGCTGAAATCTGCCAATGTGTAATTACAGCGTTATTAACAGTTGTAGGGTTCGTAGTTGTTTGCAGAGTCAGCATGATTTAGCATAAAGCTGGTGTATTGTTAGTGTGAGATTTACACTCGTCTGACTGGAGGAACGCTTTTGTTCACTTTGCATTATTACCTTACACACAGTCCCTGTCGAAATACTTCATTATTTTACTACATAGTATTTATTATATTATGATTATATTTTATATTATATTATTATTTGTGTTAGTGTGAATGAAAAAGTGTGTGATGGGTCGACACATAACGTAACACACACACTTCATCGTTTCACACTCCACAAAATATTTAGTAACAAAAACACATACTTTCATATAAATACACTACTGTTTCATAATCTACAGTTTGTGTGTGGAAACTCTGTGTTTTATAGTGTTTGAGAAACTCCTGCATGTGCCTTTTTATTCTAAACAACAAACTCTATAATGTAATGCCATTGAGATTTTCTTTGACCAAACTAATCTAGAAATGTCCAGATGTTCCACTTTATTATTACTTTAAATCCTCCTCTTCATCCCAGAGCAGTTCAGTAGGTGTAATGACTGGGCAGGTGGTTCCATGATAACAGATACAGAACTCAGATGCTCTTCAGATCATCGTCTTGTTGTACGGTGAAGTCGCTTCCAATGAGCTGCAGTCCAGACGGAACTACATGGTGTTAAATTGTGGAATGGAGACATGTTGGTTCCCTTTCACTTTCCAGAACCTTTCAAAACCTTCTCTGCTCCAAAACAACCCCAAACCATTAATCTTCCACCTCCATGTGTGAGTGTGGGGGTGAGGGAGTCTGATCACATCTTCTCTCATGTTCACTTCTACATTACTGTGTTTCTGTCTTTTGCTAAAGAAACAAAATGAACGTAAAGAACCATGAAAGACTCCACACTATTCTCTGTAATAACCGATGTGATGTTTATATTATTTTCATGCAATAAATAAATCAGATTTCTTTAAACATGGGGTATATGAGGAGAAAGGAGTGTAGGCATGGGTATATAATAAAAAAAATACATGATAAAGGAGTATTATGTGTATTTTGGATGAACTGAATCATGTTTTGGTATAAAATACACCACAGGAAAAATCGGTCTCTTTGTAAACGCCTCCTAATAAACCCTAAAAATCGCGCAGCACTTGAACGCACCTCAGTGTCAGAGTGCCTAGTCATGCCTTGTGCGTCATCACGCTGTGCGTCATTACGTCACCTATGCCGGTGTCCTCGTGCTGCAGGTCGCGCGCCTGTAACAGAAGTGAAGCGGGAGCTGAAGGAGAAACATCTCAGAGTTGAAGGTCAGTTTTGAGCTCTTTATTTATTTATTACATCATTTATTATACTTTATACCTCACATTACTCATTTAAAGAGCTCTTTACCGTTGGAAGGGTATTTTTTTTTTACACAAAATGGCGGATATTCTGGTTAATAAATGTCGTTTATATTGGAGGAAAAACCGGTCTGAGGGAGAGATTAGCATCAGGCTAACATCCTGACAGGATTTAACTACACACTCACACACTCACACACACACACACACACACACACACACACACACACACACACACACACACACACACACACACGTTCATTTGAGGGATAAAAATAAATGAAGTTATTGATGAAGGTCAAGCAACTTTGACCATCAATAACTTTATTCATTTTATCCAGATATTTACAAAACACACACACACACACACACACACACATATATATATTGTGTACTAATTCAGCAGTTGTATATAAATCTGTCACTGTGTAATACTGCAGCTCAGGTTCCTGTGTAAGGAGATGTTTATACTCCACCTGATGAAGGAGTCTCCAGTGTCAGAGTGGTTTGTGAACATGAAGTTATTTGAGATAAATGTTTGTGGGGGTATAGGAGAGACATGTTCAGGGTGGACTGTACAGAGATCCACCCTCCAGGACATCCTGCTTCTTACTGAGGAGAACATAGCTGAAGTTCTCACTTACACGCCACAGAACTTTTCTCCACTCGTTCACTGTCCACTTACTGTGTGTTTTATCGTCTTTTACTATAGAAACAAACACAACATGAACATGACTCAAAAACCATAACAGACTCGACACTTTCCCAGCTGCTGTAGTAACAGATTTAATGTTTATTGAGTGAGAATCGTGTAAATAAATCAATAAATAAAAGTTCTGGTGCTTTAAAGGTGAACTGAGTGGATTTGACCGATATCCAGGTTGAATCACACTTTACCATAACCGATTAATCAACTGATAGTTTTATAAACATATACTGAATAAATTACAAACTAATATAATGATCCATGTAAAACAGTACTGAATCATGAAAATGTGCTAAATAAAATAAATATGAATATATTCATTATATTAAAATACAGTATTGAGGTCAAATAAAAACTGAAACAAACACTTCAAATAAATCACACTTCAATCAATAGCATGTAGTGTCAGTGATTCACCTCTAGAGGGCACTCGTACTGTATAATGGCAGCGGCAGGTCTCAGTTGCTCGAGCAACAGAAGTTAGCGATTAATCAGCAGAACTGATGAATTGGTCGACCCCTGGACATTGGTATATAATACAATTTAAAAACATGTTCAGTTTGTGTATTGGAATAAACTAACTGACTTCCTAACCTTATATCTGGAGCTCCTGCAGGACAATGTACAGTGTTAAAAGTGCTACACAAATAAAAGTCTCATGAATTTATTTGATCTTTCCTCCTTCCAGTCCATCAAAATGTCCATCGTATCGTTTGATGATTATGAGGAGTCCAAGTTCCTCAGGAAGGCCAAGGAGAACCCATTCGTCCCCATCGGTGAGAACTTCCTCTCCACTATTTACATGGTTGACTTGTCATACAGGAAGGTGGTCATCAGATAGAACCACAATACTAGGCTGGAGCCTGCTGATGGTGATATTCATAATAGGGTTGGTGATGAATGTGATTATGGAGATAAATTAAAGTTGTTTATGATGAACATGATGGATGTGGTGATGATCATTTAGAAAGTGTTGATGAAGTTTGATAGTGGTGATGATTGTGATGAAGATGGTAATCATTTAGAAGGTGGTGGTGGTGGTGGTGATGATCATGATAGCGGTGACTGTGATGAAGATGATTATCTAAAAGGTGTTGATAGTGGTTGTGATGAATGTGGTGATGGAGATAATTTTGAATGAGTTGGTGATGAGCATGATGGTTATAAAGATGATTGTCTCCACAGGGATGGCGGGGTTCTTTGCGATCGTGGCCCACAGGCTGTATAAGATGAAGAGCAGGGGCAGTATGAAGATGTCTGTGCACCTGATCCATACGCGTGTGGTAGCACAGGGTTTTGTGGTGGGAGCCATGACCTTAGGTACCGTTCTACACAACACTACATCACACGCCTGATACGGTACTGCAGATACATTCTGGTTGTTATGTGTCTGAAGATCATGATCAGATCCAGGTTCAGGGTACAATCGGGGGGGGGGATGATGATGATGATGAGTATGAGTGTGTTTAAACATGTGATGTGGTTGCAGGTGTGATCTACTCCATGTATAAGGACTACGTGATGAAGCCTGCTGAAGCTCGGAAAGCACTGGAGCAGAAAGCTCAGGAGAACCAGTGACCTGAGGAGCATCTCACTTCCACCAATAATAATTTAATCTTATTTTTATGTTGGCACCCAGATGTCCTGTAGACACCTCACCTTCTTCTTAAGATCTTACTTATTTATCCTAAATAATATTATCAGAGTTTATGTTTATTTTTTTATATAACATCTACGATTCTGAACCACAAACCAGGACTCACAGCAGAGTGGAGGCAGGAACACACTTCATACTGTCTTCAGTACAACCTGAAGCTAGCTGGGTCTTTAGCTCGATGATAACTTCACCAGCAGTGTTGGAGATTAGCGTGTGACATCACAAAAACTGCACTTCAACTGTGGACCAAAAAAAGTTCCTCAGAGTGGAACCGCTGTGGAATAGGGGGTTCTACATGGAACCTTTCAGGGTTCTTTAATATTAATCTTATGTCACAGTTCAGCTGCAGATATACAAATTTATGCTAATGATAGTGACATTAGGAGTATTAATAGAGTAAAATGCCAGCCTTTAACCATAGTGTGTTTGCAGAGTTGTGTAGCTCTGCTGATCGTTATTTAAAATGTTTTCAGAGCAGTTCTACCTCAGAACCTTCTCTGTTGTAAGGTTCTACTTAGAACAATAAGAACAAACCAGCCAAAACTTCAGGGTTGAAACTGTTACACCAGACGTGGGTGGGTGTGTCTCATTTGCATAATCATTTGCATAGTTTAATGAGGTTGGAGTTGTAATGATGCCTCTTAACATCCAGGAAAGCTGATTATAATGTATTCACATACACTGCTATATGTGATGTCATCATTCAATACCTTGTGTGTGTGATGTAATGTACTATAATAAAGGAACACACTTTGTACAGATCTTTATTACTAATAAAGTATAAATATAAATGTATATTCTGAAACATTGTTCTACATATTCACCTTCTCCATCAACACCACCGTGCATATTAGGATCGTGTGAACGTGGAGGTTTTTCTGTACGGTTGTGCTGAAAGCATAGTATAACCAGTGTACTTCAGCTGAGATCTGCCTTCAGAGTGCACTTTTAATTCACAATTTTCCAATTAGGCCACTAGGCGGCGCTAAACTAATGTTTAAACTCCTGTTGAGTCATGTATCCGTAGATAAATGAAGGAGGTGAATGTGATGTTTGCAGGAACTTTTTTGACGTTAGAAGAAAATTTTCACAATACCAATATCAATACCTCACGACAACCCAGTCTCAAAGCTCTGACCAGTAAGCAGTTTGAACTTAACTTGAAAACCTCTAATTCAAGCTGATCACCTTATTGGTTGTACTTCTTTAATTTTACTAGATTATTCTCAGCATTCTGTCTTTTCAATTAATCATTTATTATGGTCCTGGAGTCGCTTAGAACCTTGTGCTCGGCTAACTATACCTGCTCACGGAGGCAGCCCAAATCTTAGTCAGAGGATATAACGGTAAACTGATATTCTAAGCCACCAATGCTTGCTTATGCATAAAGAATACTGTATTAAGTCACTCAGTTATAACTTGCTAAATTCAGTGGTAGTCAAAAATCAGAAGGTCTCAGACGTTGTGCTCTATGCTCCATCTGTTCATGAGCCTTCAGTTTGTACTATCCTGGTCACAGATTTTACTTAATTAACCAGATATAAATGATTTCAGGAAATTTCAGAGTTAATCAAGAATTTTACATTTATTTGCCAGGCAATAATCAATAAACAAATGTCACATTTAAAACAAATAATAAAAGAAAGTTGCATAACATGATCAACATAAAACCAAATACTTTACAAATACTAAACATGTGAAGGTAAAATGTATACATTCCTCAATTGTAATTATTACATTATGCAAGTAAAGTAGCTTGAATTCCGGGACCTTCTCAGTCACCTTTCCATGACACGGACATCTGCCCAGGAGGGAAATTTTGTTGCATCATTGCTAATGATCACTGTAACATCATGTAGATCCGACAGCGAGTGAGACTTATAAAGTGGGCCAGGTAATTCGGAACAGGTGTCGGCGTTTAGTGCCAGGAGCAGCTGAGAGAGTGCCGCGGAGGGGGCGTGGCAGGAGGATCCCTGACAGAGGAGGGGGCATGGCAGGACATGTATATACACACTGGAAAAAACCTGCGCTAAAACTGTTCCTGATTGGGTAAGAAGACATAATATAGACATAATATAAAGTGAGCCCAGATAAAGACTTCCTGTATACCTCACATACTCACATCATAAATATCCTATAGACACTGAACAAACAACATAGGAATGTGTTTAGAGAACCAGTGTGAGAACCATCGTAACACTAACAATAGCCACTTTATATCATTTATGATTTAGCATCTAAGCATCTAAGAGCGAGTATTTTCTAACGAACCCTAAAAGCAATCAGATCTGCGCATGTGCTGTAGAAGTCATTGGACGTCTCGCGCCGTGCAGACATTTTCACATTTCGAGGATCTCTTCGTGTAAAGGTAAGTTATCAAACAAATAATAACTGTGTGTGGATTTGTTCGTTATACGATTTATGAAAGATTTATGACCAAACTCTTGATGTCACCCATATGAGGATGGGTTCCCCTTTGAGTCTGGTTCCTCTCAAGGTTTCTTCCTCATATCATCTAAGGGAGTTTTTCCTTGCCACTGTCGCCACGGCTGCTCATCAGGGACAAACGCACACCATTCACCTTCACTGTTGTTTTCTGTAAAGCTGCTTTGAGACAATGTCTGTTGTGAAAAGTGCTATACAAATAAACTTGACTTGACTTGACTATACTTTTGTCATAGCTCTAACTATCATTTGTTTCATATTAACTTAGCTAACAAACACTGCACAAGTGGAGCACTCTTCCAAAAAAGAGAGAAGAGAAAGACTTGTCTTCTGTGTGCTGTGGTGGACCACTAAATATTTAGATTTGGTAGCTGATGACGTTCCAACCATCTTGGTGAGTTTTTTCTGTTAGAAATATACTAAACTATTACTAAGCTAATGCTGCTAATGCTAACGTGGTGTTAATACCTTTTTGTCTTTTTTTCCTGCCTTTTTTCTCTTTTTTCTGCCTTTTCTGTTGACCACTACGCTGATTTTTGTTGAACATAGAAGAAAAATGAGTTTTTGTATGTTGTACATGACCCTGCTATGGCCACACATCATGGTGTTAAAAGAGGGTGTCCATTCAGTGAAAATCTGAGACACTTTCATGTGGTCAATGGCTTTCCAATGGACATTCGGTGCAACCCAGATGAGGATGGGTTCCCTCTTGAGTCTGGTTCCTCTCAAGGTTTCTTCCTTATGCCATCTCGGGGAGTTTTTCCTTGCCACAGTTGCTCATTAGAGACAAACGAACTTACAAAGAACATATTTACTTTTAATCACCACATTATCCGTGTAAAGCTGCTTTGAGACAATGTTCATTGTTAAAAGCGCTATACAAATAAAAATGAATTGAATTGAATTGAATTGAATTGAATTTTCACCTGACATCCTGCATGACTTTTTAGAGGGTGTGCCAGCAGAACTGTCACTGTGTCTTCAGGATTTGTTTACCCAGCAGTATATTTCTTTGGACTCTCTGAATAAGGCTATTAAGAAGTTTCCTTACACATTTTCTGATAAAGCTGACCAACCACAGATAATTCCAAAGAGTCACATCTCCAAGAGAACTATCGGGGGCATTGGCCATGAAAACTGGTCTCTCCTGAGGCTCCTTTCATTGATGATAGGACACTATATCCCAGAGGGAGACCAAGCATGGGAGATACGAGATTCTTCTAAAAGATATTCTAGAGATAGTGATGTCATCACACTTTACTGATGAGTTAATACACTTCCTGGAATGCAAAATCTCAGAACATAGAGAGTTACTGCAGCAAACCTTTCCAACCTGCAAACTTTATCCAAAACATCATTTTATTGAACACTAAACTCAAATGGTAAAAATCTTCGGCCCACTAGTAGATGTGTGGACAATGCGTTTTGAAGGGAAGCACAGTTTTTGTTTTTGTTTTTTTTAAAAAGGTTGTGCATGACACTCGCAATTTTAAGATTTTACAACAAACCTTAGCTGTAAGACACCAGAAAATGCAAGCTTAAGGATGACTTTTCTCTCATGTATGAAGTTTCTGACTTTGATATTGCCAAGTGCTTTGTACTGGCTTCTCTTAGTTAGCAGAAATATTTTTGTGTACAGTAAAAATGATCCCTGGCCCATGTGTTGATGCAGGAAATGCAGGTTTGTGTAAAATGATTCCACTGTTTGTTTTTGTCATGGCCAGCCTGTTGGATCTGTCCGGTCCAACAGTCAGGTCACACCAGAAAAAAACAGGTTATAATTACAGCAGTCAGGTGATGCTTCTGAGGAAACAGTAAAGTTTACATCATGCGAGTTAGTATGGTTTCTCTTAGTTGGCTAGAAGTATATTCTACTTTGTAATCATTAGTTACAAGGACACTCAATACCCTATTCTACTGTACTTATTATTTTAAATGCGACTGCTTTGCATGCTTTCAATGAAGGTTTACTAATTGGATTTTACAGTGTGGAGGTGAATGTGATGTGAATGTTTGCAGGAATTTTTTTGATGTTAGAAGAAAATATACACAATACCAATATTAATACCTCACTACAACCCAGTCACAAAGCTCTGACCAGTAACCGGACTGAATTTGTGAGTGCTCAAGTGTGTTATTGCATAATTACTGCAGCTGAACAACAGGTTTCAACAACGAGTCATGATTTAGCCACCTGTTTAGTCTGCTTTTGCTGTTTGTTGACAAAAGAACCAGAACTGCTTATGTAATACAGTATGTAAAAAGAAAGTTCCGGTGACCCACAGCAGCATCACTACAGACACATGTGGGCTTAGGCTTTGTTTATAGACTTTAAAAAAACACAATCACATGCATAAAGCTGTAACAACAGTGGAATAAATTGTAATAAATTGTAATATTAAACAAAAATTAATTAGCTGCTGCACAACAATTATAAACTTAGAAACGTAGAAAAACTTGAAAAAAGAAAAAAGAAAAAAGCCAAGATGGAGCTAAAGCTTGTAAGCATGTCAAACTAAAAGTGTGAGGTAAGAGTCAAAATCTAATCTGTGCAGTAGGGCCGGGGCTTTGGATAGGACTGCTGCAGACTGGTTATTGTTTATTGGCTGTAGGTTGCCCACCCAATCAGGAGTTAGAAATCATGCTGTTGTTTTCTGTGTTATTTTTCTCTTTGTCTAAAATAATAAAATCGACCTTTAATTGTGTGGGCAAGACGCACACTGCTGCCGCCGTGCCTGCAGGTTTAAGACAGATTTCAGCATCAAGTCTTGAATAAGTCACTTCTTTAGTCTGCGTTTGCTGTTTATCTCTATGAGGACCAGAGATGTGCAGACAGTTTAGGTAATGCAGTATGTTAACACAGACACACCCTGTAAACAATATGCAAATGGAAAAGACTGGTTAAGGATCCACCCTATAAAAGCGGAGTGTCCATCACTACCAGTCAAACAACAAAGCATACAGATCTCCAGAATCAAAACTTCAGCACCATGGATAGAGGAAAGCGCCCCAATACGGATGTGCCATACACCACAAGAGCTAAAACCTTCAAGAGGGAACCCACCGTTGGAGACGAGCAGGGTAAACCTTTAAAAACATATTTGCCAACACAATAAAAATATATCCAAGCACTGTTTGTAAATATCCTGAGAATACTTTGCACTTGTTATGCTGCGAGAAAGGGAGGCGGAAGCCGAAGTGCAATTCGCTTCAGTTGAATGAAAAACAAGACACACAGTGTAGGAAGTTAGTAGGACGGCGACGCACTCCGTGCGGGTGAGGCAGGAGGCTCCCTCACCGGACAGGATCATTTTTGTATGTGTTGGAGGGAAACAAAAAAATGCTGATGAGGTAATAAATATATAAAAGCCTGAAGTTCGTGGTTAAAATGCTAGCTAGTTAAATTTAACGTTTATATCTATTTTCTTCCAGCCATCAACATGTAAAAGAATGCATGAGTAATTCTATTCAGATTTCACATTTCAATTCAAGCGTCTTAAATTCAATCATTTATTCATGTCTTTGATAATTAAAGTGATTGATTAATCAGTAACCTCACATCTGCTCAGAGGAACCAACACTGTGAGGCGATTTTAACACTAATATTTTTGTTTCCGCAGACGACAATGAACAGAACTACAAGGTATGTGTCCTTCACTCAGCTCTACACTACTAACAACTACACAATCCTTCATCAAATCTCGTTTTGGCTGCTCCCATTAAAAACTTTTATCTCATCATAAATAAATAAAAATACCTATTGTTTATTCTGTGTTCTATTTGACTGATGGGGGACATCTTTCTATGTTTAGCAGGTAGACAGTAGCTCATTT